>NW_025999968.1:33976082-34019325 GCF_001458135.2 Marmota marmota marmota | reverse complement strand
GGAGGGGGGAGGGTGGAGGATGGGAAAGGCAGCGGAGCACAACAGACACTAGGATGGCAATTTGTAAATCAATGGATGTGTAACTGATGTGATTCTGCAATCTGTGTATGGGGTGAAGGTGGGAGTTCATAACCCACTTGAATCAAAGTGTCGAATATGATATGTCAAGAAATTTGTAATGTTTTGAACAACCCACAATAAAAAATTAAAAAAAAAAAATGTTACCTGTGTCCTATATTTGATGTAAAGATTTATTATTACTGTTATTAATAATTAGACTCAATTACCAATTACTTACTTTAAAATATGGGCTTATGCTTTTTCTTAAAAACAATCTAAATGTCCAACTGAAAGTTTATGGAACCATATTTCCCCATGGCCTGATCCAGCCAACCACCCCATGAACCTCAGACAGGCCCTTCCCTCCCTATACAAGCCCTGGTAGGCATTTCAGCCATTAGTCATTATACACTATTATCAAGAAAAGTAAGAAAAAGAAGAAAAAAAAAAAAACACTCAGAATCTCACAAATTCTGTTTTATCTTCTCCAAGAATCATGACTTCAGACCAGAAAGGAGAGTTTTAAGATGGTTCAGTGGGAAATAAATGTGAGAAGATAAGTACGTAGCTCCTTAATACATCTTAAACCTCTTAATCCAGGAAAGCATTACATCCCAGATACTGAGAGAACTTTTAGATAAAATGAAAAATTTATGAGAAGACTGAGATAAAGTTAAAAGTTATCAATATTTTTTAAATAAAATATGGAGGCAGATTCTTCCAACTTGATGTTATACTTTAGAAAGAAACTTAACAAAACAGATATTCAAGATGATAAAAGCAAAAACTGCTTAACAAAGAAAAATATTTATCAAAAGAAGAAAACTGGAAGAAAATGGAAAACTTGTACCTAGAGAAGAGCTGGTCTAAAATGAACATTAGAATGAACACAATAATTGTCTTGAATATGGAAATGGTTCCCTATAGAAAGTAGATTAGGTTTAACTTGGGTAGATATGGGGATGTGCAACCAAGGCCAGTATATCCAAAGCTGAAATCAGGTTTAAGCTGAACATGAGGAAAAACTTTATAACTATTATACACGGACCTATCTGTGCTAGATGATTCTTGACAGAGAAAGTAACAGGGACAAAGACCATGTGTTCAGTGTGCTGCAGAGAAGGCAGAAGTACAGAGAAAAGGTCAATGATCTAAGATACCATCCAAATGATGCTCTGATAAGTACAGAACAATAATACACAGTATCATGTCCGATTCCATTTACCTGTCCACTGCTAACCATACTCCTAGAGGGAAGGCCAAAAAACCCTGTTCTTTATCTCTTAAGAATCAGATCACCAAATTTATATTTATTTTATATTGCCTCTTCTACATTTGATGGAAGGTTTTGCAAACATTTTTTTAAAAAATCTTTTTTTTTTAAATTTTGTAGTTGTAGATGGATAGAATTCCTTTATTTTGTTGATTTTGATGTGGTGCTGAGGATTGAACCCAGTGCCTCACACATACTAGGCAAGTGCTCTGCCACTAAACTACAGCCCCAGTCCCAAAAGATCTTATTTTAAATAGACTTAAAATTGCACATATTGATGGAATAAACATGATGTTTTGAAACTTAAATACACTGTGGCTTGGCTAAATGGAGCCAATTAATGATAGATACATACATACATGTGTACACACAAACACATACACATATACTACATTTTTATGATATAAACACAGGCTCACAGAGTGGTGGTCATGCACAGCTATATAAAATCACCAATATAGCAATCAGTAATTTACTATCAACACAAGGAATGAGTTTGGGTTTTTTTTGGGGGGGGGGGTCTTACTTTGTTGCCTGTGAAGTGAATGAAAGAGTAAATGAGATGATTAAATAATATCCTGTAATGCATTCTGCTGTCATACATAGCAAATTAGAATACAAAAATAATGTCCTGTAAAATATAACAACATCATAAATAAAATTCATATAGTCAATTTTTACAAAGTCTACCTTTTCTAGGACATTATGTCAGCTTCTCGGGTCACCACTCTTGGATGCCCCTCTTTATACTCCCCTTAGCCCAACACATTATCTATCCCCACTACTTCTCCTAGTCTCTCCACACTCCTTGGGAATATGCTTATTCCAGGAAGATTTTCCTGACTCAGTAAGTCCCCCTGACCTATCAGTTCTTCCAATGCTTTTTCTCCCTTTTTTCATTCTATTAAAAACATCTTTTACTACTGTAGTGCCAACAATCCACCATGTAATTAAATATTTTGCTGTTTACAGACACAAACTGGGTCTCTTATTAAAAGCATTTACACTTTATCAGGTATATTTGAAACATTCTTTTAAGTATCTAATAGCAACAAAAGTTGGCACCTGCATAATGGTGATAGTTTATTATCATGACTGATATTAAATAGCTTATTGAGGAATAAAATAATGTTATTCAGCTCCATTGATAGTCACCAAGTAGCACTAAATGAATGAATTCATTGAAATAAATAAATTATTGTGGAGTATATTTTTAAGACACTGAGTAAAAAAACCTTGAGGATAAGAAACCAGTTCTCATATAAGGGAGGTTTTCAGGTGTGATACTGTTTTGACTAGTGATCTAGAGTAAAACATTGAGAACAGACTTAATCTTCATGTAGCCTCTGTCAAGTCACAAACTTTTGGAAATAGAGAAGAGAACATAAATATACAATCACAGCCACACATTTGGAAAGCACTTTGAAAGACAATTAACTTCAGCTGAGAAAACCATACCTAAGAAATTATATGACAGTCATAGTCAGAAATGTATATTTAAAAGAGAAAGAAAAGCAAAATAATACCCTTTGTAAAGCCAGTTACATTACTTCAGAAAGAATATCGACTACAGTTCTGTTTTTGATAGCTATTATAAACTTATTCAGGTTTCATTGGCAGGTATCATATTAGTCAATGCTACATTCTTTCTTTGTTTTCTATAAAATCTGTCATTGGAGAAGAATATACCTTTAAAGGAACAGTTATCATAGATTCTAACCAAGCTTCTGCTTAATAGGTTTTTATTACCAATAATATCTTATCATTCACTTCTCGAAATAAAAAAAAATACAAATATCCAACATATATACGGAAAAATGTCCAATGTTGTTAGCAATTAGGAAAATGAAAAACTACACTGAGATTTCACCTCACTCCAGTCAGACTGGCAGCCATTAAGAATATGAACAATAATAAATATTGGAAGGGATGTAGAGCAAAGGAACAAACATTAATATACTGTTGGTGGAATCGTACACTAGTACAACCACTTATGGAGGTTCCTCAAAGATTAGGTAGGAAAAAACTACCATACGACCCAGGTATTTATCCTAAAGAATTAAAGTAATTATACTATAGTGATATATGCATAGCTATGTTTATAGCAGCACAATTCACAATAGCCAAATAATGGAACCAGTCTAGGTGTCCATCGATGGATGAATGGATAAAGAAAATATGGTATCTATACACAGTGAAATTTTATTCAGTCACAAGGAAAAATAAAATTATGTCATTTGCAGGAAAATGAATAGAACTAGAAACCTTTATGTTAAGACCATTATGTCAAGCAAAATAAGCCAAACATATATTTTCTCTCACATGTGGAAGCTAGAGAGGAAGAAAAAAAAGAGAGGGTTGGGGGGATCTCATGAAAATCTAAGAGAAATCAGTAGGGCTGGGGAAACAGACTAGGGGAGGAAGAAGAGGGAAGGGGAAATACTGGGGAATGATATTGGCCAAATTACACTGTTACATTTGTGTACATGTACCTATATATAACAACAAATCCCACCATTATGTACAACTATAATGCACTAATAAAAACATGGAAATAATATCTTGTCAGTAAGTAACCCATTTATTCTCAACTTCAAATCACAATTCAACCATCAGTTCCTTAGGGAAGATAAATGCCAGTAATGCTACTTTCTACATAAGGAAATTTCTGTTCCCTTACACACTAGGGCTATCATAAAATTTATTACTTACCAGATCAATGTTTTTTTCTACCAGTTGAATAGCACTGAATTCTACTAAACCATGTTTTGGGGCTGTACTTTTTTTTCTGTGTTCTATGGGCGTGTAATACCAGGGTGCACTCTTTTTTTCTACAAATTTTCATATGGCAAACAGAAGAGAAGAATAGACAATAAGATAGAATATAAAAATCTAACATCTACAAAGAACTACCACAGACCCACAACACAATCTAGTTTCCTTCACAAAGCAAGCATCTTGACCTGCTATATACATAATTTCCAGGTTCATATCCATTCACTCTCACTGAAGCAAGAATAGTGTGTCTACATAATTGTGAAGAGCAAGAATTCTCAGATCAGGCAGGCCAGTTTCAATGCCTGACTCCACTTCACTAAATGACCAGTGACAGTCAAGGAGCTTCACTTTCATGAGCCTCATTTTCCATACTGATAAACAGGGATAGCATGGATAAAGCATGGTTGTTTTAAGTATTAAATGAGATAAGGCATGTTAGCACTTTGCCAGGCACATAATAACACTATAAATTTTGGACTATCAATATCACTATTCTTAGTCATATTATTAGCAATATTATTATTGATTCCTATCTTCCTTCAGATTTATTGTATACAAGTAGGCCTATAGAGTGTCCACTCATCATTTAATTAATCACTTGTGTTTCCATAATGTTTTCATCATTATGGAAAATATATATATATATATACATACTCCCAGAAAGTGACGAGTTCCTAGAAGTAAAGTCCAAGTAACACAATGCATTTTTTTTCTCTTCTTGCCATACTGACTCTAAATAAAAGCTTTACTCATTATGCTTCTATTCCATCTGAACTCATGGAGATTAATAGCAAAATCCATACCAATGAATGCCTCTTGTATTTGCACAGATACCCAAATGAAGGCTTTGCCTGTTTCCTATTTTCTATAGCTGAAGATAATGGGTTCACATCTTGGTGGGTGCAAAGCCAAAAAAAGCACAACTAGGAGATGAAAGAGTGAAGAAAGATGTATTACCTACAGCAGGTAGGGATAGCACTGGGATTATTTCCAAAGTAATCCCCTTTCAGAGGAATGGAAGCATGGAGAATTTTATTTAGGAAGCTTACACATAAGCATGTAGGAAAGCACTCGATGGGTAGACACATTCCTAAGCTGCTCAGTTTAAGATACACATTTCTTAGCCTGCTCAGTTTAAGGTCACGGTTCAAGAAGGAAAGATGGCACAGGTATTTCTGGGTACGCTCAGCTCATAGAGCACACATTCACAAAGGTTAGGATGGTAGACATAAATGCTTCTGGACATGCTCTTATGAGTAAAATTTACTCTAGGTCACTTAAAAGAATGAGTCAGAGTAGCTGGTGACCTTGATGAGTTGTCTACAAGCTCTTCCAAAGAGTCTTTGCTGAAACAACAACACGCTGAAAGTGTGTTAATGCAAGAAATTTATCCCTGAAGTTACTTGCCTTATTTAGCAGCTAGCTCTTTTACCTGTAGAGGTTTTATCAATATATTACTGAATAAGTTCATTAGCTTAAGGAAGGAATAGTTTCAGGGTTGGGTTTTTTTTTTTTAGTTATAGATGGACACAATATCTTCATTTTACTTATTTATTTTTATGTGATGCTGAGGATCAAACCCAATGCCTCATACATGTGAGGCAAGCACTCTACCACCAAGCTACAACCCCAGCCCCCAAGTTCAATATCAGATAGCTAGGAAACTTTTCCTCCTCTTCAGATTTGAGGAGAATTACAGATGAGTTTTCTCTTCCACCACCAGTACAAGGCAGTTTACTTGATAAGGACAACTTGCTAACTGAATGGTGTGGAAACACTGAAATTACTTCCCAAACCAAACAACTGAAGTAGTTGAAAGCTACCCAGAGGTGTGCAGTTTACACTTACAAATGTGCTTTAACTCACTTTATTTTATGAGCAAGCACCATTTTAGTGACATTTTAGCCTGTCTTTTACATCAAGTCTGAGCAAACAAAACTAAGTTTACATCCAGGAAACTAAAAAGCCCCTTTTTTATTTTATAAGAAAAGAATTGCAGATAGACAGATTTTTTTTAGCCAAATTAAAAATAAGCCTATTGTTACTGAAAAAAGGAAAACCAAATTTTCAACTAGAAAATATAAGAGCCTATCTCAGTGACATCACATGATGCCAAATGATCTTTAAAAAGACAGTTATGGCCTGATTCGGTCATTCTTTGGCCCCATTTCCTTTTCATGCCCCGGAATCTCTAATGATATAAAAGAGCCTCAATCACTTTTGTGGAGGAAAGCTCAACTCTGGCCTTCTGTTTCCTCTTCTACTAAAATCCAGGAATACAACATACCAAGTTTTTTTCCCCCGATAATGGCACATAAATTGTGGCCATATATAGTATGTTACAAAGAACCTCATGGGCATATGAACATTGTCCCTTGCTATCCTTATTGAAATTTTAAGTTAAATCAAGAGATAACATATAACTGAAATGATTTTTCATTATTGTTCAAATTCTACGTCTCACATTCAAAGGAGTCTGTGGAGAGAGAGTGATAAAATTGGGTCTTTAGTATTCTCAGAGCTCCTGGCAAATAATTGTGGAGGCAAATCCTGAGGACTCTGTCTTCTATGGCTGACTGTAGACAAGTTGTCCTTGACTCTTAGGTCCCATACAGATGAGTTGAAGATAGACATACTTTGAGCTGGAAACTTTTTGAAATCCAATCATGAGCATCTCAGAAAAAAGTAACCATGAGTTACTATTGCCTAAAGTGCTTTAAAATATGTTTTCCAGTAAACCTTCTTCCACTTTACTATATGGCTAACACAATAAAAAATATATATACAGCCTCAAAATACAATGTATTACTAGGAACCAAATCCAGTCAGCTAGTTCCTATATGATGCATACAAATCAATCACTTGACACAAAAAGATTATATTCCCACTTAACACAGAATCACACTGCTCTGTTGACATTTGCTTGTATCCATTGATGGTGCTTTTAACGCTTCATTTAAGTGTCAAACTAGGTGACAGGCATTAAGCCTGGAGACTATTTAGCATAGGGCTCAAGATCCAAGAACATTTTCTACAATTGTTTACCTTCTATACACTCACCCTTAGAAAATAAAATGAATTAATTAAATAAAATAAATAGATATTCTTTCCCAGCTCTAAGCCATGCACAGCTGTGAGCACCACAGAGGTACTTGAATGAAGTCAGAAAGATATGCACAGTCATGCTGTTCAAAATATTATTTTACGTGTGGAACAACACTGTCATAAGATGTTTGGAAGCCAAGTAAAATCACAGAAGTACAGGATTTGTAGCAGCCTGTTTTGGCTGAAGGGAAATGAGACTGAGTTCTCCCATGAAGCCAGCAACAGGATACTTCCCAGTGTTAGAAAGAGCCTTTTGGATGGAGGGATAAAGACAGAGAAGAAAAGGCAAAGAAGTGGAGATCAAAGCTATCTCCCTGTACACTGTAATCTTTTTTTTTTTTTTTTTTCTTCCTCTTCAACAGCAAGATTGAAGGAAAGGGCTAAAAAGTGGAGGGAGCAGGGGAAAGGAAACCATGCTAATCCAGAATTGTAAAGAAGGGAGGTGGTCTTTTGATCTCCACAGGATGGCAACTTTATTGGCTATGCATAAGCAGTTTCCAACCAGCTGATCAACCAGGTATTAATGCTCAACCCTTCCATGATCAGTAACCATGAAGTGAGTCATCTGTGAACAGCAATCAAGCAGAAGGCTCATCTAAGACTAAATGACCACCAGCTCATACCTAACCCAGAGGGTAAGAGCAACCACAGGGGAAATGATTGTCTCTCTACAGGCTCTTCTCTGACAAGCACCAATTATTTGCCTTGGGACTTAGAGTGAAATCTTCCCTCAAGTGTGTATGAATGAGAATGGCATCCATTTTCCAAACACAACCTGGGATCTATGAACCTGCATCAGACAGTGTCGTAACAAGTAGTCTGTCTCCTCTTTGCAACAGGCCAGAAAAATGCAGACAGGACCAAAGCTAAATGTGAAATGGTCAGATTTAAAGAACTGACTGTCTTGCCTGATAACATACAAGTTTAAAGACCATTTTCTTAACGACAGGAAAACAATGGCTCCCTTCCAAACTTTTAACTGTTAGACCCATAGTCTTGTTTAGGCAGATTTTTTTGGACATATTTTAATATAAAAAGTGATTGAACCATAATCTTTTTCTAAATTTTTTATATCCCTTTTTCAAACTAGGAAAGGACAGGTGGTTACGAGATTTGGAGTCAGCCTGTTTCAAATCCCTGTTCATTCACATCTCCTAATTTCTTTATAATGTTTGCATAACCATAAAATAAGAATAATATCCTACTACTAATAGCACCTATGTCATAGGCTTCTCCCATGAGTGACAGTCATAGCTTCATGGCCTTAGTAGGGGACATCCCAAAGTTCCTTTTTTGTACACAAAGTTTGAACTAGATCTCAGTTTTGAATTATTTCTGTCTTTCATGTTATTTGTCTCCTCCAAGCAAATGTTACAACACAGAACTACTTGGTTTTTCACTCCTCTGTCTATAGAGGCAAGTCAATATTCTAAAATCTTATTAAATATAGCTTTAAATTTTTTTCTACACTACATTAGAAATTTAAACATGTTTCAAATTGGTTTTTGTTTTATAAAATGCAAAATGTTTAGTTCTTTATAGGGTTGAAATATAGAGTACATACACTGATATCATATTTTCAGAAATCCACATTTCCAATTTGCTTCTTTTGCTGTGTATGGTCAGAGGGTACACTTAGATGACATAGATCAGGCTGAAACTTTCATGGAATTGAACTCAGGGCCTGGCACATGGAAGGCAATCATTCTACCACTGACTTATATTCTAACATCCCCTGCCTACAAATATTTTAAAGTTAGCTTAACTGTGGATCTGTTTCTCTTATACTTCTCTTATGCTCTTCTCTTCCATTTGCCTTTCTTGTTCCCAAATTTCTTTTCTTTTTTTTATTTTTTTTATTTTTTTGAGAGAGAGCGAGAGAGTTTTTTTAGTATTTTTTAGTTTTCGGTGGACACAACATCTTTTTGTATGTGGTGCTGAGGATCGAACCCAGGCCTCACGCATCCCAGGCAAGCCCCCCCAAATTTCTTATTTGCTCTATAGATTACCTTAGTCCTGATTTTAATTAAATGTCAACTTAAATCTATTATATTTTCCCATTAAAAAAATCAAGTTTGGAAGGCAGTTTATGCTTTTTATGTTAAGAATTAAACATTTTAAAAGGGTCAGAAGTTAACATAAGTATTACCTTATTAGCACATGAAGACAACCACTTATGATCTTCAGTAAAAGCTCTTATCCTAAATTTTCTTCCAATCTTATTTCTGTTGTACAGTTATTTTAATTATATACATATAATCTAGTAAGTGTAAAACTGAATAATAATAAGCAAACAACTGACATTGTTAGTTTGAAATTCAGTATTTTGTACCACTTTAACTCACAAGGGTTGTCATAGAAAAAAATCAAGAAAAAACTTCAGGTAAACTTCTGTTTTAAGACATTTTAACCATGCATATATTATGCATTAGAGGGCCTATTAACAGGAAATAGATATTTTTAAAAACATCACAGCATTCAGGTATGTGTATTTAAAAGCCAATAAGATTATAAAGAAACTAAAGAGCACTTGTTGGAATTACCCAAGAATTATGCCAGAAACAGAAAAAGGGGAAGTAGGGTAGGGGATGGGGTGGAGAAACAGAATGAGAGAGACAAACCTGAGTCCTAGAAAGTGCCAGGAATAATAAAACTTACTCTAAAAAAAGTCCCTCATCTTAATAAGAAAAACCAGTCCCCCAAAACAAAAAACAAAGACCATTAGAGAACTGTCACTTTATTTCAAATTCAGATCTCATCCTAAGTTTGACCTGAAATTCAATCACTTTTTCACTTAAAAGCAGGTTTTAACAAATGGATTTGAGAAGAGGAAGTCTATGCAGGAAGAATGTGGGGAATCAGTTACAGACAGAACATAGAATTTTTTCAGGGCTACTCCCTCTGCTCCCCATCCCTACCCCTCACCAAAAGTCTAGCTATACAAAGAGAAGAACAGAGATATACAAACTAATTGGATAGACTCATCTTTAAAAATGAATTTCAAAAGAAATTCCCACCTTTCTCAAATTTTATTTCACAGAATTAAAAAGCTTTATATTATAGCATTAAGTTAAAAAATAAAGGGCCACAAAATGCAAACACTCTCAAACTTAACACTGAATGTTAAGTATGCCATCAACACACCAAAATGGAGATTATAATTTGTTTGAAGAAAACTACAGGACTTTTAAAAATTGGCAGCCAGTTAAAAAGAAAGAAAGAAAAAGAACTGACAACCAATAGATGCTTTTACAGGTTAAATCTTGTTGAAGGTGCCTTAGCCCCTCAGTACACTTTGATTTATTTAAGCTCACCACATTTCTCTTAAATACACTCCATTAACAAGAGATAGACTGTGATCTTAGGCTTGAGGCAAGACATGAAACACAATCTTTCAAGAACTTCATTCATTCTCTGACCAGGTGTCTTGAGCACACCCAAGTTACCAGTTACTTATCTGAGTTCTGTGAAGTTTTATTCAAATCAATAGCATTGCTCTACAATAGCAGGCTGTCACTGAATCACCCTAGCAGCCCAATGATTTGACTGACCCTTCCAAGTTCAGATATACAACAGGAGTGAAAGTTATCAGAGAAATGATAAAAAACCTTCAGGTTAAGTATGAGGAAGCAACTCAAAGATACCTCTTGCCTGGAACATGGCAAACAAAGTAGATAAAAACAAAGTAGGTTTAAAAGATCACCAATGGCTAAAATGGGAAATAAGAGAAAAATGAATCAAGATATCAATTTAAGATTCTAAATATGTCATGCATCTATTCAAATAATAATCCTCAGATATTATATACTAACAAATTATTAAATCTGATAGGACAGTCCACCCCCCATATATTTCTTCAGTAAAGACAGAATCTGCACATTGACATGACCAGCTTTCCATATCCTGTTGGTGAGACCCTATCTTTAATCTACAGCCATGATAAAATGTCCCAACATATACAAACTGAGCTCAAACGGTGACTAATGACCATTAATCCCCCTATCTTCAGTAATCTGCCCCTCCAGTCATTTATCACTCTGACACTTCACTTTACACACGTGAATAAACTTTAACTGAGAAGGTGAATCAACAAAAATCTCAAAGGTATCTGAAGCTGTAAATTAAACTAGGGGGAGACAGCGCAAAGAGAGACAAATAGAGAGATCAGATCTTAATGTTTTTGATTTGCATCCATGACTGGGGGTAGGGGGGAAGAAGCTATTCAATCACTCAGTTATGCAAACCAAGGGAAAAGCTGCCTAACAGAAAGGAGAAGCTGAGGTGGGGAGAGGTGGCCCCAAAGAGTTAGTTTAATCTACTGATCCATCCACTGTGACTGACATATATGAGATATGAGACTGACCCTTCAGTTTCTGTTTTCTTTAAAGGAATAATAATTAATGAATTTCTTATTTACTTCAAATGTTCCTAGTAACTTTCAGCCAGGAAGTACATCCAATGGATTTCAATTATTTTAGCAGTTTATCTGCCATAGGTTAGCTGATGTAGTTTTTTTTCTTTTCATATTCCATTAATTACTTGGCGTCAGTAAAATCCTTGCTCAAAACATAATGGATCACCATAAACCAAAAAGGCTCAAATTAACATTCAAAACGATTTCATAATTACGCAAATTGAGTGACTCTAACCTATAGGCCCTGATGCAACTTGAAGCTCAGCATGGACTATAAAAATTCCCTGAGGTACAGTGTGTGTGTGTGTGTGTGTGTGTGTGTGTGTGTGTGTTAAGGCCTGAAATTGGATCCATGATTGAAACCAGAATCTACCTAAAGGAAAGAAACAAAAGTTGAGTCGTGGCTCGGTTCACCCATAGTAAAAAAGTTTCTTAGGAACTACAAGAAAACTATTTCCTAGTGTACTCTTGCCAGAAGGTTCCTGTAGCAGCATCTTTCCAAAACTTCATATGGAGTTTCAGTACGATTTAATTAATCCTAAAAATCCCAATTCTGTTTTCCCTCGCCAAAGAGAATTCCCAGGCAACTAACAGTTCCCTTTCAGATATGTGCAATCGCCTGTTTTTATAAACTCAGTCAGGCAGTGGCTGGTTTATATCCTATCATAAGAAGGAGTTATTTCCTGAAGTTTCTTCAGAATCGAATTTAATTACAGACTTTGGTTACATAAAACAACTACTAATAACCCCTTGTGCTTTGAAGAGGAGGGGCGGATTGGAGGACCAGGTTCTGGAATCCTGGCGAGTCTGTGGGTCACAAATCCCAGCCCATCTACCTCTCATCCGCCGCTCCGCTCCGGGAACCAGCCGGTGGATGATACTCATTTGCATTGGTCCTGGGGGCCCAAGCTCACCGCCAACCGCTGCCTCCTCCCACCCTAGTGCTGAGACCTAGCTTTTGCCCAGAGTAGGGCGTGCCCTGAACTTGGTGAAAGGCCGAGGTCTGCGAGGAGGTTTGGGGGGAGTTTGGGGGATGGGGGGAAAGAGACAAACCTCAAACCCTAACTAGGAGCCTTTTCGCCTAAAAGTTGTGCAGTGATCCAGCCCCATCCGACCTTAGAAGGGAGAGGTAACCAAAATGCTGTTCGCGGTTTGATTCTGAAAAGTGGAGAGGGGTCGAGCAAGGGAGATCAAGGGTGAAGAAAAGACGCGGATTACCTGAACAGAGACATATTAATCCAAAGAGGTAAAAGTGAGCAGGCTCCGCGATCATTGTCCTCGGGTGGATCCTGCATACAATCTCATGCCAAGAGAATGGAGTAGAAACGGGGTTCCCAAATTTATGAAGCCACACAACCACACAAACCTACACAAAGGCTTAATATAAGCAACGTGGGTCAATCCGCCAGGAGTTTTCAGGGCAATTACTTGTCGACCCTTCCAGACGATTGTCAATATCTCAAGAGCCCTCTGCAAAGGAAGAATTCCTAGGCTTGTCTTCTCCGGCCCCCGGGTTTCCGAAGAGGCTCAGCCACTTCCAAGGACCATCCAAACCGAACAACAAAGAGCCGAAGCAGAGGATCAGTTGTGCCGTTTCCTGCCTCCACGGTCTTACTGAGCCTCCCTGCGTGCGCCCCCACAACGTGTGCCCGAGCGCCGCTGAGAGGGCAGGCGCGGGGCGGCAAAGTTGGGGTGTGAGACCGGATTAAGGAGAGCCAAAAAGTGTTTCTCCGTGTACAGGCGAGCCAAGCCAGCAGCTGGCCACCCGCGCAGGCGGCGATGGCAGTCAAGATAGCGGCTGCAGCTCCGGAGCACCGGCTCGGGGTGCCGGGGGTGTGCCTGGGTGACTCCGCGCGCAGGAGGCGAGCGAGGGGGCGGTACGGCGACAGCGACTGCCTGGGCGGGCCCTTGTTCCCATCACTTGGGGGATGAGGAGGGCACTGGGGACAGCAACAGGACCACGGACACACGCACGCCTTCCGGGCGTCCCCAGCTCCGTGCAGCGCCCAACATCGCCTCTGGTCCTTCTATTGGGGTGCGCGCTCACGGCACCCCAAACTCTGCTGGAGCCCAAACTTCCTGGGGGGTGGCTGCTCACACCCCTGGCTCTTGGAAGCTGCAGATAGGCAGCTCTTGGACCCCCCCCCCCCAGGGGGGGTAGNNNNTTGGACCCCCCCCCCCAGGGGTGGTAGAGAGGGGCCAGGAGGATGCTGCTGCGGGTGGAAGCGACTGCCGCCGAGGCTCGCCCGATCTCTGCCGAGATCAGCAGCGTCTGAAGTTTCTGCTCTCACGCAGCCTCCTCTCAGGCTCAATGCTTGTGGGTTTCCCCCACTGTCCCCGCGGCTCCCAGTTTCCTCCCTCTCCAACCGGCCCGAGAATACTTAAAGGGGCCGTACGGTCCTCTCCATGCCTCACTTTATGCTCTCCACTCATCGGCCCGGCAAGTTCTGCTTGTTAATATTTCCATTCACAAGCCAGGGGCGTCCGACTGCGCCCTCAGGTGAGAATCCAACTGCTCAGGAGCAGAAATCCAAGTGAAAGAGAACTTGTCTAGTTTCTCGTGCCATCCCTATCTCCCCTGCACCTTTCTCCAAATGGAACCTCCCAGCCAAAGACTTCAAAAATCCTCCAGGTCCAGTTTAACCTCTTCCTTACCACTTCCAGGACTGGAATAAACTCTCAGATGACTCCACCCCCAGGCCTCCCTATCTCCCCCTTCCCACTTTTTTCTTTCATTTTATTTTTTAAATCAAATTTGAGCAAGGAACCATGAAGACAGGAAGTAGACAGAGGATGGAGTTTATCACTAGACGGGCTTCCAATACAATTCCCTTGCATAGTTTGAAGTTAAGGGTCATGTAATAAAAGACTATCCACTTGGAGGGGCTGAGGGGCTGAGGTAGGGCCATGGGGTCCTTTGGGTGTTTTATTCCAGAGCCTCTCCTTCAACTTCATAATCTCTACATACAAGAAATTAACAACGAGGAAGCAATTAACCAAGGGGGACCAATTGGGGATGGGGGTGGGGGTTGATCCTTTATTAGTCCAGCTAAAAGATGGGAAATAAAACTAAAAGAATTTAAACTCGTGGTATGTGCTCTTATGACAAGCGGCTCAGCATTTTTGAACCAAGACATGTGGGTTTCACAGCCAATTCAGCGCCCCTGGAATTCCAACCTGCCAGTTACTAGCTCTATGTCCATGCCAGGTCTGTTTTCTCCTCTAAAAACAGAGACTATAAAGATACTTCATGGTATTAAACCCTACTAAAGAAAAGCAAACCTGGCACAACTCATGGGCTTTTGTTCATTCATTCATTCATTCCTCCTCCTATTAAATAACACTCTATGGAAAATACCTAACACATGTTGAGTGTTTGGTCATCCGTAGATATTTGTACTTAGAGCATTCTTATTAACAAATTGTTATCTACAAAGATATGTACAATAACTGTAAAATGACTGTTCAGTATCTAGCAGGATATTTAAGAAGCTGCTTTCATAGTTGCCTCTGGAGGGAATAATTCCACAATGAATGGGCAGGAGAGAAGGATTTTATCTTTTCTGTGTACTGTTGTGTTCTTCAATTTTTTTTTCCTGACAAAGTGAGTTTGTAAATTATGTAATAAAAAATAAAATTTTTAAAGTAAGCTGGTTGTTCATTTTGGTTGCAGCTGGTTCAACCAATGACCTCACAGCGACATTCTGTGGAAAGAAATTCTGGTTAACAGCACCTATCTTTGAAAGTGAAAGATAGTTTAATCCTGAGAAAGCTGACTGAAAATTCAGTAAACAGGCTGGAGATAAGAATTCAAAGACTCCAACCAGAATCTTTTCAGCAATAAAAACAAGAATGTGCAGTAAATACTGAAAAACGGACATTGATTTGGCCTTTGTGAAAGAATATTTAGTGAGAAACATAGAATATAACTTTTCTTGGTATAAAATGTGCTTTTAAGATAAGCTTAACTAGTAATAAAAAAAAATAAATAAGCTAAAATATGGTGACAGAAAGGGCAAGACAGAGAAAATCCCTCAAATCCTCATATCACTTAAGTGCATTTTAAATAAAGGTATTGAACTTCTAGTCAGTAGAGGATGTGTACATTTATTTTTCTTTTCTTTTTTATGGTATGGGAATCAAACCCAGAGCCTCAGGTATGTTAACCCCATGCACTACCACTGAGCTACACTTCCAGTTCAAAGATATATACTTTTAATATTCAGTGAAATATTTATACAAATACCTATTGCATTGTTCCCCTAAGTGGATCTCCTGGTCTCTGGCAGTTTGCTAAGTAGATCTCTCAAGATCTTTTTCACCATTTCTAATATTACCATTGAATGGACATAATATTAGAACTGTGTTTATTTCTCAATTCAGAAAGCAATGTGCACCCAACTCATCTATTCTACCCATACAGATATTATCCAGGAAAGTCAGCAGTCAATATCTTCCAGCATTCTGGAAGATATTATGGCCAGTCCCTGATGAGAACCAGCATCATCAGTTTACTTATGTTGGCCTTTTCTTCTTCTCCCACTTTGTCCAAAGGGTATGTTGTTCTGTCAGTTTTTATCAGTAAAGCTGTCATCTAAAGATAAAAATTTGTATTCCAAAGGTATTAGGAACCTATAACAAGTGAAAGTCAATGAACCTGAGAATATTCTTAACTACATCCTTTCACTCTGTCATTCACCCTTACTCATGCAAATAAACACTAAGTAAACAACATCTATGCTCAAGTAAAGGATACCAATAATGCAAGATGAAACTATTATCCTATTTTCCAGGCTCTGAGAGCTCTTATTATGGGAAGGTACACAAAGAATAGAAGAGACTCCATAATGAATTTTGTCTGAAATAAAAACAAAGTATCATTGGGGTGAAATGACAGTTGACACGTTTCTGGGGATGGATTGATCATAGCAACTTCTTCCCTTTCCACTTTTGAGCCTGAACATTAAATTACCTAGAAGGATGCACAAAATGCTCGATGTATCTATATGAATGTGTATGCAACTGTAAATATGTACACATGGATAGGAAACACACAACTTATCTTCAAGCAACTGAGGTTGTACAATGGACCTCTGACTTGTTCCTTCCTGGTTAGGAGACACAGCAAGTAAGGAGAAAGTGTCTTAATTTGCACTCAGTAATTCTATTCTGATCACTATGCTCAGAATGAATGATGGGTCTTGAAATTCCATTTAGAGGATTCTCATCTCATTTGAAGCCTATAAAATTCAGGATCCCTAAAAGGTCTCTTTGAGAAGCTTGAAGAAACCCTCAAAATAATACATTCTAGTAGTTCCATGAAAGGCTTTTTGACAAAATTCTAAAGCAACAGTGATCTGCTGGGTTGCTCTGATCTGAGTTTATCTTTCATAGGAGTAGCTGCAGGAACTCAGGAAATAACAAAGCTCCCAGAGCCTCTCCAGGGATCCCAGATAGCACTTACTCAGATCAGGAGAAGCGGAGTAGAGTTCCTAAGGAAACTACAAACCAGAACATCTGCTGCCTTTCCTTCTTAGCATGAGGCCTTAGAATCAAACAGAGCCTGGGATGCAAGCCACAAGTTCCAGCAGATCTGGTGAGCAGATCTGGCAAGAAGTACACATCAAGGCTGTGCTGAATACTCCAAGATACCATCCCTCAGGGTACAACAGCTAGTTTAGCAATTTTTACACGAAATTGCTGAATAACCTGTTTAATCCTTGGTATCTAAATTGAAGGCCTAAAATGAACATGTGAATGTTTTCTCAAATTTGGAAATAGAAGCCCCATGTCAGAGAGTAACCTACAGTAGCCCTGGTCATAAGGAGAAAACTCATACTGGAGGGAGACGGAACATCTACTGTCCTTCAAGAAACCAAGCCTATTTAGTTTCTTTTATATGTATGCAGGGCACATTTTAACAGACTTATTTTTATTTGCTTCTCTGTCCTTTAGAAGAGATAATTATGTGCCCCAAACCAGAAACCACTGAGAGAGAAAAAAGATTCCCTGGGTTATACATCTTCATTTAAAGACTTAAGTCACTATAAACAGGACCATGTCTTCAACCCAGAATTTTTTCCCCCCAGTACTAGGAATTGAACCCAGGGGCACTTAACCACTGAACCACATCTCCAGCACTTTTATTTTGTTGTTGTTATTGTTTATTTTGAGACAGGCTCTCACTAAGTTGCTTAAGGCCTTGCTAAATTGCTGAGACTACTTTTAAACTTGTGACCCTCCTGCCTCAGCCTCCCAAGCTGCTGGGATGGCAGGCCCTTGTCACCATGCCTGGCTTCAATACAGAATTTTAAGGGTTGGGATAGAACCACACTGGTCCCATTTGATCATGTACTCCAGTCTTGCTAAAGTTCTCTAAGGCTTTATTTAAAAATGGAACCATGACACACTTAAGTTGGCTGTGGAATAACTATGACTGTGCTTGCCTTTTAGCACCACAGCATCTTGGAGACATTGTAGAAAATCTAATACTAGGCTATTTATACTGGCTAAACTCTTTATAGACCCTGGGACCTTAAGTAAGAGCAACAATGGGTCTCACTAGAACTTACACCTTTCATGTTAACAGATGGTTAGCTTTTGAAGATAAAAAAAGAGGACACATGGAAGTAGCGTTAATTGAGGCACTGTTTGGAGCCCTTTACAAACATTATCTGATCTAATTCTCACCATGATCTTGTGAGTGCTATCATTATCCCAATTTAGAGATGAGGTTAGGAGAGTAAATAATTAACTTGAATTTCAACTGCCCAGAAGCCATAGAGCTTATATTTGAACCCAGCTTGTTTTGAAACAAAGCGAATGGGAAGGAAAAAAAAAAAAAGAGCTACCATGGAAGAAGGAAAAGCTTGGGATACTTCAGATTCAATACATTTAAGGAACCCGCAAAGGCTTTAATATGCAAATGAGCATCATGAGTCCCCAAGGAAGGATACTTTTGAGCAACTTGCCTCTTCAGTAAACATTGCTGTCTGTAGCATGTTATTCTTGTTTATCTCTAATGCCCCACACCTGAACATTAAGAGCTTCCACTTTCCGAACTAAACTGCAGATGGTAGTTACTTGGCAGGAAACTTCTTTGTGTTGAAATGAGCAACACAATATTCCTTACTGAGAAGAGACGGTAAATTGAAGTTACTGTATTTCTAAATCATTCTTCATAAAGCTGTGGAAGGGATCCTGTTAAATCCTGAGTCAGACCTTGTCTTTCCTCTACTCAAAACCCTCCAGTAGTTTCCATTTCAAGTTAAAGTACATGTTTTTCCAGAAGTTTAAAAGGCCTGACCTGAGCTGGTCCCCATCATTTCCTGACATCATCTCCTCCTACATTGATTTGCCCTTCATATCCCCAGTTCTACCACAGTCCTATCTCTGCTGTTCCTAGAGTCAATCAGACAACCATAGGCCTCAGGGGTGGTGCATTTTTCTATCTGCAATACTCACCTCCATACATCTGCAAATTCACACTCTCCTTTCGTTTAGATTTTTATAATAGTATCAAGACTTCTCAGAGATGCTTTTTCTGAACATCCTCTTTAACAGTACACAGTAGTTCTCATACCATTAAGTTTTTTTTGACTTTTCCTCCAGAGCACTAATCCCCATCTAAGGTAATACCTATTCCCTTCTTTATTTTTATTGGCTGCACCTCTCCTGCTAGAGTGCTGCATGAGCCCATATGTGGTTTACACATATTCTTAGTATTAGGAACAGTGCCTGACACCCATTAGGCACTCAAATGGTTACTGAATGTGTGATTGGATAATTCTTATTTCATTACTGATTAATGTATTTTCTGGAAAAATGCTTCTTTACTGGTCTTATTTCTGTAGTTCTTAAGTTTATTTTCCCCAACAAATTGTTCAGCCATTTATCTACCTCAACTGACAAAAACTAACAGAATACCACTCATGGAGCTGATGTCTCAGTGAACTTTGATGACTTCAAAATTAAAGTGTGGCTAAATAAGCACATGCTTATTTGGGTCAAATTATTTGGGAGCAAAGAGATTAGGACCACTGAATGAATTTAAAGAACACAACACTTAAGCCTTCAAAATTAACTTTTCAGCCTGGGATGATGGCACACACCTGTCATTTCAGCAGTTTAGGAGACTGAGGCAAGAGGATTGCAAGTTTCAAGCCAGCCTCAGCAACTTAGCGAGGCTCTAAGTAAATAACCAAGGCCCTGTCTTAAAATAAAAAGGGCTGGGGATGTTACTTAATGGTTAAACACCCCTGGGTTCAATCCCTGGTACCAAAAAAAATTATAAAATGAGGTACCAGAAGCCTAAAGAAACTGACTTTCTCCAGAAAACTTCTTTACTGAGTGCTTTACCCATAATCAGAACGCAGTCCTTTTAAATTATTAGGAAAGATTTCTTTTTACTAGAAAGTTATTCAGAAATTCCTTTTTATTCGGGGTGGGTTGGGCATTGTGGATTGAACACAGGGGCCCTTTACCATAAGCTACATCCCAAGTCCTTTTTGTTTTATTCAGAGACAGAATTTCTCTAAGTTGCTGAGGGCCTCATTAAGTTGCCAGTTGCAATTGTCCTGCCTCAGCCTCCAGAGTTGCTGGAATTACAGGCATGTGGCACTGTGTCATCAGTCAGAAATTCTTTATCAAAATTCTCTACTTTTAGTATACTAATATCATTAGACACAGCATAGTATAATACCTATTGTATTATACTG
Organism: Marmota marmota marmota; assembly: GCF_001458135.2. Taxonomy (NCBI): domain Eukaryota; kingdom Metazoa; phylum Chordata; class Mammalia; order Rodentia; family Sciuridae; genus Marmota; species Marmota marmota. Next base: position 33,998,978 of record NW_025999968.1, on the reverse strand, counting down.
CATTATGCAGTGAATTTTAATATTTCTGACTCATTTCCAGGTATCTAGAAAGCAAGTTTAGGGTTAGTTTCCTGGTTTGTTTGTTTTTGGTATCTTCAGTTCCTAATAGAATAAAAAATATAACAGTCAACATTTGTATAGCATTACAAACTAGGGGTATTGTTCTAAGTACTTTACATATTCAAATTCTCATTTAATCCTCAAGGAATAAAAATTATTAGGTATGTTACTGTTGTTATTCCACTTTATACATGAGGAAGCAGAGAATATTCAGTTGCTCAGATTTGAACCTTGGCTCTCTGAATGCAGAGCATTGATTTTTACACTCACACTACACTGTGAGGTGTAAATAAAAGTTGTTGATTAGAGTCATGTTATTCTTACAGATTCCATTCTAACTGGAGAAAGCCATCAGTGTGTAGGCTTTGTTTTGCTTGTCTAAAGATGTTCTGTCATTTGGGAACTCGGCACAAGAAAGTGACTCTGAAGTATATGCACTTTGTATTTCTTCAATGTGGAAATTTAGAGTTTAAATCTTTTTTATTTTATACCCAAAAAAGCTTAAAGTGGCTTTATGTTTTTTTTAATTCTAATGAGATAGAATGAAAAAAAAACATAGTACAAGTGTATTAAGAAATTCAAATAATATTGAAAAACATCAAGATGCATATATATTTATATCTTATCAGAGGATTTTGCTGTCCTTTGGTTTCTTACTTCCCAATATATCTGGAACTAAGTGTATACTATTCTAATCATGAATTAAAATTTTCTTAAATTGGGATCATAGTTAACAGCTGCACAGCTGAAAAACATACTCTATAAGCTCACAATTTGAACACAAACTGACGATTTTGTAAGTAATTTACATTATGTGTAATTCTGCAGATGTGTTTTACAAAACTGTTTAATGTTTTTGGTTTTTCATTGCTTTTGAAAAATTCTTTTCGGGAAACGTTTACAGAACTGAGTGAGGTACATATGTTGGGATTTATGTCTTACCTCATATATTCGTTATGTTTAGTCCCACCTGCTCCTTTATTTATTCCGAATATTTTACCTAGACTTTTACAGTTTTTAATCAGCTCTTTAAAGAAGTATGTTAATTTGAAAAACATCTGGAAATGTATCATAGTTTTCTATTTGGGTTAGTAAACAAAAAATAAACTTAAATATTTAATGTCCTACCAGCTTTGGAAAAAGTATTCAAATTTGTCATAAATAACAACAACAATAATAAAGCATATGTTAAATTATAGTGTTATAGATCATTTAAGAGTTATTTATTTTACAGCCTATTAATATATCTTCTCTTATGGTGTATGGAAAAAATACGGACTTTGCATTTGGAAAGCTAAATTGGGGCTTTGGGATTTAATAGCTGCCTGGTGTGATTGAGAACTAAGATTCTAAATATGGAGGTGTTCATTCTTGTGGATAAATACTGAATCCACATCCTACAATTGTCGCTAAGAAACAAACTGCTGTTGAAAATTGACATGAAATGTAAACCTACTGTCTTAACAACAAGGATAATTATATATTTTCCCTAGAGTTTAATCACCCCTTCTCTAGTATCCTGGCCACATTCCAAAAGAAATCATCCAATTCCATTATTCTAACCAAAGTCTTTGTTGATTTGATCTAATCTCATCTTCTCAATTCCCTATCACTATACACTACTTTGAAGCTGCTTTAATACACCTAGATGATAGAATTTCACTGGTACAGTGCATATCTAATTTCATTTATGTATCATATGAGTATTTCTGAAACAAAGCAGATGCTTGTTGAAGTTAGTAAAACAACTTTATCACCAAAAGCATCATACAAAAGTTATTCTATTTATACAAAGTTTCCTAAGTCTTACTTTTTGCTTACAACCTTTTAACTACAAAATTAAAAATTGCTTCACTAATTTATCATGTCAATGTTTTGCAAAAATATCATTAAAGGTACATACTAGAAGTAATATGGTTTACATTCCTGTGTTTAGATGCTAATTGGTTCTAATTAGATTTTAATCATTTCTGTTCACAAAATAGGGGAAATATATCTGCGAACATTTGGAAAATACAAACAAAAGAAAAATTTACAGTAATTCTTTCAGACATAATCACACATGTAATCAACACTTTATTGTTTGTTCTACTTTTAAAATCCTGCATGTATAGAGCTTTCTTCTTCTAATGTGAAACAATACACTAAATACTGCTATGCAACATATTTTTACTCAATAATCTGTATGGTAAGAATTTTTTTAATGTCATAAAATATCCTTCATCACCATTATTAAAAGAGTGAAATAATTCCATTAAATGAATGCATTGAAATATATACAATACATCTCCAATTTCTAATTTAAGTTATTTTAATCCACACTAAGGTAAACAGGATCTGATTTTAAAAAGTCATATTAGGAATTTAATTGAAATTAAATTTTATTTTAATTGCAGATATTCTATTGATGCAACACACTTTCTACAGTTTATTAAGTTACTTAATTGTTTGAAGTTACCATGGAGATTGTTTATCTAAAATGTCTTAGAACTAATATACCCAAGAGCAAAGATCACAGATAACAAAAAAAACAACTATTAGAGAATTGTTAGAAGCTAAATGTTCTTTTTGCCAATAGGATTATTATGTTGTTTCAAGGGATGCCTTTGTTTTCGTTATAACTGATTAATATGAAAAAAATGTTTGTATTTCACAATTATGCTTGAATTTCAGATGTTTTGCATTTCACACCAGAAAGTAAACATTTTTACATTAGAAAGGGCAACAAATCATGACATTAGGGCTTTTGTTGTTGTTGTTGTTATCTTTGGGACAAAGTATAAATTCAAGCCCAATTCATTATTTTATACTTGTTCATTTCACGTGGGAGTATATATTGTCTAACATTTGGCTATCATAATTATGACAATAACCATGATGTGACCATACATATAATAGTCTAAATAGGAATCAACCTAGATATTTTATGTGCACACCATTGTTTAAATAACAGTAATTTGGGCTTTAGCTAATATCACTTACTTCTTAATTTTCTCTCTCTTCCTCTTTCCCTCCCTCCTTCCTTCTTCTCCTCCTCCTTCTACATTTCTCCCCACCCCCATCTTTTTCTTTTTTTCATTATTTTTGAACTAGGGATTGAACGCAAGAACATGCTTTGCTACTGAGCTACATCCTTATTTCTTTTTATTCTTTATTTTGATACAGAGTCTTACTAAGTTGCTGAGGCTGGCCTCACATTTGCAATCCTCCTGTCTCAGCCTTCAGAGTGGCTAAGATTATAGGCATGTGCCACTGTTCCATGCTTTGATTTTCTTGTAAATTCCACATTTGGCTTACCATACAATAGGAGTTAGGAAATTTCACCATACTCCATTTACTGGTGAAATAAACCATAAAGTAGAAATAATTAAAGAAGGGACATAAATTCTTCCTTCCTTCCTTTCTGCCCTGAGGATTCAATCCAGAGGTGTTTTACCATTGAGCTATATCCCAAGTTCTTTAAGTTTTAATTTTGTTTGAGACAGGGTCTCCAGTTCAAGTCCTGTCATTTTAATTTTTTTGAAACAGAGTCTCAAGTTCAAGACTGGCCTTGCACTAACTTGTGATCCTCCTGCCTTAGGTTCTCTAGTCATTGGGATTACAAGGTTGCACCACTGTGTCAGATCAAACTTCAATTCTTGGATACTTTAGAGATTGAAGAAATAATGCTTTATTTCCTGGTGTGAGTAATTTTTAACTTTTTAAAAGTCAGGCCTTCATATTTAAAATCTGTTTTAAATAATTGTAATTTTTTACCAGTTCTGTTTAACTTGTACTAAAATGTACAATGAGCAAAATCTACTTAATAAACCAGATTATCCATGGAACTAAATTTTTATGATCTTGTTTCCCTTTGTGTTTCCAATTATACTTTTAAAGGTAATAATACATGTGGAGATATTCTTTTAGACACAGGCACATTTCTCAGAACATCATTAATTGTGTTTCCAGGTAGAAGTCGTGTCACACATTGAAGAACTTGCCTAGTAGCCCAAAGTCACAAGGGTAACTCCTGTCAGATGAAAGTCTCTTTCTCAGAAAAGCCTAGTTACACCTGACATTTCCAGTCTTATCCAATGGGTCAGGTTCTGTGTAAAATTTTCCTTGACCAACTTTGACCATCTCTTCATTGCACTGATCACAATAATTGCTATAAAAATATATCTTTTGACCAAGTCTGGTAAATACCACAGTGGCAGTAATGACTTATGACTTGTTTATCAAAGGTCATTTAGATGAGATGGGGTGTTTCAGGATGGTAAGGCCATTCAGCAATTTTATGCTTACAATTCTGTAGTGCATGGTAAGTTTTGAAAAATAGCCTAAAAGGAAGAATAAAAAGAATATCTATATGAAGATTGGAAAATGATTAATTCTTTTTTGCATTTAATCTAACTATCCAATTCCTAAAAGGAAATGGGCAATTGCTAAAAGGTTTACTTTATTTCAATGTTCTCAATCAGGGATGATCCCACCCCTTGCCCCTGTTGACTGACCACTGACATTCTACAGTATCTAGAGACATTGTGATTGTCACAGCTCTGAGAAGGAGCAGAGGAGATGGTACTGGCATCAAGTGTGTAAGGCAAGGGAAACTGTTAGACATCTTACATTGCAGAGGACAGCTCCCCTGTCAAAGCAAAAAAGGATGTCAATAGTTGTCAAGATTGAGTAACTCTGCACTAGTCTGTGAGGATCAAATAAGACAGTGGACACATCCTATGTGTGACGTACAATTAGGTTGTAAAGAGACAAGTTATGTTGTGCCTATTATATGGGAGAGTGCAACAAATATTATAAAATTACATAGAAACATACCCAAGATGTTACACATCTTAAAAAAGAAATTGTAATTGCATTTTTCTTTTAAAAAGTTACTATCTAGAATTTAAAGAGATCTCTTTTCAATATGCTGTTTACTTCCATATACATTCAGATTTCATGGAGTAAGAAAGATGATATGTGAATGTGAGGCAGAAGGCACAGCTGAGTTGGTGTGACTTAACTATTTGATTAGGAAAGTTTTGTGGTGACAATTCTATATGCTACCCAACAAGGCATGATGGAATGGAGATGGCAAAATTTTTGCTTTTGTGTGCACTTGGCTTTGAATTACACAGTGAATGTAATACGCTAATATGTTTCAGAGTATTATCAGTAATTATTGAATATGTACTTTTACTTATATTTCTTTATTAAAAAACAGATATAAGACACACTGCTGATTTTCCAGTTAATCAGGGGTTAAATTGATGTCTCAGGCAACTTAAAAGTTCTAGACTTCATTGTTTACTTAAACTTTGCTCTTTGGAGCAGGAAAACAAAGGTATTAGGTATAAATATAGAATAATGGTGGAGCTTACTGTTTACCCCTATGATCTGTAAGGAGATAAGAACAGGAATGCCACCCATGTCTGCCACTAGCTAGCTGGGTGATCATGGCTGAACCTCTCAGTCAAGACCATCTCTTTTTATACTAAGTACATAGCATAATAGTTTTTACTTCCTAGGGGTGTTCCAAGGATTCAGACAGATAATACACATAAAGTGCTTAGCATAGTTCTTAGAACAGAATAAAACCATGACTAAATGTGATTTTGTGTGTGTGTGTGTGTGTGTGTGTGTGTGTAAGAAAGCTCTATCCTGAAAACCTCAACATTGAGTTTATAGAAGAATGAAAACTCTTTTTTAACCCATAAAGGAAAGTGTATAAGAGCTGTTGATGAAAAGTTTGTTCAGAAAACCACAAATATAATTTTTTAAAAATATACAATGTTAAACTTTAAAACAATTTCAATTTTATTTTATTAGAGGAAATTTGCAATTCATATAGAAGATGGTACTCTTAAATATTAGTATCAATGGTGATCTGTTTTGAATAGCCCAGATGGGTGAAGAGTAGGACTAAAGTTACCATGGCATATCTGAAATGTGGCCATCCAGACGTGCTGAGATATGACTAATGTAATATTCTCAAAATAGATACCCTCTTAAGTGTGAGGACAAGTAAATATGATTCTAAGATAAGTGGGATAAATTGATATGTAATCATATCTTTTTTTCAGGTTTCTTAAACAAGGGGAAGATAGTTCCTGATTATTATCTGCCATCAAAATAATGGTTGTATAAATAACAGACATTATAATAAGGAAAATGTCTTAATTGTTGTAAAGCCAACAAAGGACTATATTTCCTAAATTAGTATTTGGCATTTTAAAAAATGTACCATTTTCCATTTTATTCCTCTGACAAAACAAGAAAACCCAGTAGCATTTCATTACAAGTTCAGAGATGTACCGTATGATTTATATAGGTACAAAGATGAAAGAATGGAAAAGAAATACTCAATGTATGTATGAAAGTATCATGAAATGCACTTTCTAAATGCTTACCTATTTATGGGTAGGTGAGACTTAAGTAGGGGAATCGAAAACTTGTAGGAGGAAAGAATCATAGTTATTCAAATCTGGGAAGACAAGAAAGAGTTTCCCTGACCTTGAAACAGCTATAAGTATGGAATAAATTAAGTTTTGAATACACAGTATCAAAATATCTTCAGTACTATATTAATCTTGAGAGAAAATATTAAATTGTTAGTTAAATTAGATTTCAGTCAAGATGGTCTTCACATTATGTAATCAACCCTAACACATTTTGATAAGTAGATTTCATTAGTTCCCAATAAAATTATTTTAAAACAGTAAATAATAAAACAAATTGACCTTAAAATATTAATCTTATAAGGGATACTTTAGTGTTTGTTAGTGGAAGTACTAGTAAATCATTTGTTTGCACAAATATGAGTGAGATGAAAAGTGCTCTTTTAGCTCATATTAGTTCTTTCCCTACCCTGCCACACTATGAAAGGAATAATAGGTTCTCTCTCTATAGAAACTTCTTTACACATATTAGGAATTTGTAGCTTTTGAACTTTCCTTCAAATGCTGGATAGTATTTACTGCTAGACCATTTCTTAGTTTTTCATGCATAATTCCTAGGGTTAATTTAAGATAGTAAATTCAATAAAGTTATTATAAATTATTGAAAACATAATTCAAACCGTAAGATACCCTGTACAAATACACATAAGCATACACACACACACACACACACACACACCCGCACTTTAAAGAAACAGAAGTAGATACTAGGTCTTTTAAATTTATGTTTGTATATTTCTTCATATTGGAAAAGACCTCCCCTATGAAATGTTTCCATCGATGGTGGGGTTGGTACACAATGCTCTATTGCCCTCTGCTGGCGGGAGTATGATTACAAACTTCCCATCTGCTCCTTAACTGTAGGTGGACCTTAGAAAACTAAATATGGAAGATAAAGATAGTTCAAAATAATACGGGGCTGGGGATGTAGCTCAGTTGTAGAGTGCTTGCTTGGCGTGCATGAATCCCTGGGTTCTATTACCAGATCAACAAAAAAGATAATAATAACATGGCAACATGTGAGAGTGATGGGGAATAAAAAGTGAATTTTTAAGACATTCTTATCATATGTTCCAAAATCCTAATTTTTGTTCATATTTAATTAGTTTTTCATAATACCTGGAAAACCTGGTGATTTTATATAATGCTAAACACTACCATTAATTCAAAATAACACTGTTTCATAATTCTAAATTGTTAATTGAATGACTCATAGTTGTCTAGGAAGTCTTGGGATTTTCCAACAAGATTTGGATGACATTCTAATTATTGGTACATTTGTGGAATATTTCTATAATAATATTATGGTGAACTAATGAACTTACTTTTTAAAAATAAGGTTTTTATCTAGTTGAAAGAATATTATTTGCATGTTTGTAATAAAAACTAAAGTGTTCCTTATCAACTAAATGAATTATTTATTTTGCATATTTGTCTTTTTTAGAGTATTCTTTATATGCTATTCATATCTCACTGAGGAAAAGCCAAAATTGGTGTAGAATGGAGTACACATTCTTTAATTAAAATAAATAACAATAGCCCAAGGGACATAAAATGCATAGAGTTATGAACTTGGTTTTATTTGAGCCCTGCATGCTGCTTTAATGCTTGATTATATTTATGTCAAAGACATTTCTAAATAATAATATTACCATCCACAGAAGAAGATGCAGACTTTATTATTAAGATGGCTTTACTGGTTTTTCTAAAACATACCTTAGATCAAAAACTTAAAACAAAGTTGCCACTGTTTTTTCAAAACTTTGCCTATATTTTGAATCTGGGATTTATTTTTTGTTTATAAAAATTTCTTAGAGCTGCAAAATACACTGATATAATCTGGGTTTGATATCTTGAAGCCCATTTATACAATGAGTCATAGTTATTTAAAATAGGATTTTTTTTTTCCCTTGGGCTCTGCCTTCACATTCTATCCTCAGAACCATTGTCTACAACAAATCAGGAGGATAGTTTTCTCTGGGGTTCCCATGCCAAAAGAACTGGTGATCCTTTAAAAATTTCTGGGAGCAAACGTTATTTTAAATTTACTCTATCTCTGATCTAGATTGCACTCATATCTCAAAATTTCCAAGAAGGTATTTTCAATCCAGTTTGTAAATCACTTGATGTCTTTGGTGCTCCAGAAACTGGAAGAAAATAGTTTTATTCTAGAAAATATTATTGTATAAGAATAAAAAAAATTACTTCCTAGTTCATGAGTGAGATAAAAACGATGAACTTCATATATGTTTTTTCACCTGAAAACCTCATAGAAACACCAGAATTTTTTTGTCCCCGCCATTTCCATCTTGACACTCAAGAACATAGGAAAGGAGATTAAGAGAGATAAGGGTGTTAAAGTTTAGATCTGGCATGTTCCCCCAAAGGCTTGTGTGTTGAAAGCTTGATCCCCAATGCAGCATTGTTCAGAGGTGGGACTTTGGGGAAATGATTGGATAATGAGAGCTCTAACATCATCAATGTATTAGTCCATTGATGGATTCATAGATGGATAGACTGTTGGGAGATGGTAGAAACTCTAAGTGAGATATAGTCGAAAGGACTAGGTTCTTGGGCAAATTGCCTTGCAGACTATATTTTGTCCCTGGCTTCTTTCTTTCACTCTTTCTGTTTCTCAGTTCACCATGAGGTGAACAGTTTTGTCTCTCCATAATATTCTGGCTCATCACAAGCCCAAAGCAATGAGACCAAGTGACTATGGACTGAAACCTGTAAAGCTATGAACCAAAATAAACCTTTCCTCCTCTAAGTTGATTTTCTCACATATTTTGTCACAGCAACAAAAAGCTAACACAAGGGTACTTGTCCCAACCACAGAGGATAACATGTTGTAAGAAACAAGATTTGCCTGGCTGCAAGTGCATGGTCTTTTTATGACACTTTACAGTTTCTGGGAGTGAAGAATAAAATTGCAAACACATTTATGTTGTCTTAGATTGATTGTGCCATTTGATATAGCTAGGAAGCTAAATCAGTATTCCATATTTTGTAAAACATAGTCATGAGAGCGTTAATTAAAATAGTGTGGAACTGAAAGGGAAGAAAAGCTAGAAGAGGTCTAAATTTCTAATAAAAAATAATGGATGAGGAAGGTAAATGTGATATATCATTCAAAAAAATACTTAATAGCTAAGAGTTAACTTGAAGAAAAGTTTTGAGATGCTTAGGATAAAATTGTCAAACAAAATTTTATTTATTATGTAATTAAGATGGAAAGTATAAGTTTATAGGTACTAACAGAGAAAGGTGTCTTGTATATTCTTGGAAAGAAAGTTATGAAACAGTAATATATGTTCAATAATAATATTTTGAATAATAATATACAATATGTGAGAATAATGTTATGTAATATGTATCAACTTGTAGGTGAGTTAGGCAATACATATTAAATTTTAAGCACCTGTTTCTCTACTATTAAAATTTTATAGCATGTGTTACTTTTAGAATTATAAAATAATAATGATATAATATTAACTCTAATATGAGTAGAGTTGTATGGAAATACCCCCAAATAACAATAGTTGATATTTTAGGATGGAGAATATGTATTTATTGTTTTTTTTGACTAAACTTAAATTATTTTCACCAGGCATGGTGGCACATGTTTGTAATCCCAGCAATTCAGGAAACAGAGGCAAGAGGATTCTAAGTTCAAGGTAAGTTTAGCAATTTAGTGAGTCCCTCAACAATTTAGCAAGACCCTATCTCAAAGTAAAACAAACAAACAAACAAAAAGGGCTGTGGATGTGGCTCAGTGGTTAAGCCCCTGGGTCCAGTCCCCAGTACCAACAAACAAATGAAATATTTTCAATATATTTATATCTTTTTATTAAAAAGTATAAAACAAGCATTGTAAAAATAATGATCTATTTGTTTGTTTGTTGAAAGTACTGGGGATTGTATGAGGGACTCTTTATCACTAAGCTACATCCCAGCCCTTTTAATTTTATTCTGGGACAGGATCTCCTTAAGCTGCAGATGCTGGTTTTGAACTTGCAATGCTCCTGCCTCAGCCTCCCAAGACTTGGAATTATAAATGTGCACACCCATATCTGGCACTGTTTCCAGCTAAGTTAAGTTCTTCCTTTTTATTTCTCTATCATGTTGCTTTTTCTGGGAAACATAGCTTTCCTCTCCTATTCTTGAAATAGTTTGCAGGTTTTTTTTGATAAATCACTTCCTCAGCTTGGAGCATTCCTTTTACTGAACTAATTTACCTGATTAATTTTCACGGAAGTGTTAAAACTGGAAGTAAAAATTGTTGCTGAATTCCCTTAAGGAATAAGAAAGATTATTGTCCTGTTCTGTTAATTTAAACTTCATCAGTTCTTAACAGTGTTTATCTGATTTTTAACTTTTGAATGTCAATTAAAAACAATTTAAGTAGTATATATAAAACAAAACTATCAAGATATTTGAAGCATTGAAAAGATACCACACTGTATTCAATCATCTCAAGTACAGTTTACTTACATCTGTTTTCTTATAATTAATGAATACATTTTTCAAAAATATATTTTTGTGGGACTTAGTGAGATAATATGTTCTTTTCCTTATAATATTTGGAAACTGGGATTAATTTTGACTTGGCCTACAAACTTATGAAACTTAGAGTTTCCTAAAAGAACTAGAACAAGGTATAATCAAAGTTGAATTATTTATGTTTCCAAGAGACCTCACCTTCTAAATACTTATGAAAAATAAAAATATTGATCTTTTTTTCTCTCTTCATCTCTCTTGCCTTCTCTGTCTTTTCTCTTCATGATAGTAAGCATATCGATAAGTAATCATTTATACGGTTAACATATTTTTTTGCTTTTATTGGGTGAATGTTGCTTTGAATAAAAAGAACATTGATGTGAATTTATTTTTGTTTTCTTTCAACTTCATAGATATTCCTTCTGATCCTCTATGACAGAAAGAGTTAAACATCAACTTACTTAAATTCCAATTCTGTAAGAATTGAATGTATACTGCCTTTCATGTATAAACATCTTTTAAATCTCATGTTCAAAGAAATGCTTTGCTTTTGAAAGAAATCTTTATGCTTTTAAATAAGTATATTTTCCTTAGTTCTCCAACTCCTATAGTAGTCTTAAACAAAATTTTTTAGAAAACCCAAAAACTTAAAAGTCATTTACAACTAAAACATTAATCAGATAATGGTGTCAGTATGTTTCTAAAGAATACAAGTATAACAAAATTATCAGCTTCCTTTATTTTTTCTTTCATAAAAATGTGACTTTGACTGGAAGTTTTATAATGATCCAAGGAAAGAAGTTCTCTGTGTGCCTCAAATTCAATATTTTAAGTTGAAGTCAGCTGTTAAGAATTACTGAATTATCCAGGGCAGAATCTGGGGTATGGCTCACATTACAGTACGTTGGATATGAAAACTCGAACACAAAAGGGGTGAAAACTTTTCAGTGATTAAAAAAGCCTGTGGCATTGAGTTTTTAGATTCCAGAGGAGCACATCAAGAAAGATGCTGCAGATTCTCGAGTTCTTATGGCAAACTGCGCCTGCAAATTGATGAAGTGTTTCTGAAGCAACATCTCAGGATAGCTTTAAAGAGAGTATTAAAAAGTTCTTCCAGGTATCCTGGGGATGAAAATTAAAACTGGTGCATGAAACAAATACCTACCAAAGTGAAGACCTTAAACAATCTAGATTTCAATCAGGTCAGAAAGCAGGGTGGAAACTGTTGGTTCTCTCACTTATTTTCTTCAATATGTTTGAAACAAAATTTATTGATGCTTCCAGAACTTATGTTAAATAGCCTTTATTGTGTTTCTTAAACATTCTAGATCTTCTACAGGATACAGTGACAATCATCAGGGTCTTCTGTGTATGTATATTGCATAATTTATTCAGCTTTGTTACTCGTATTTCAACAGTTTACTCTTTTATTTCATATTTATTCTCCTCTGAACCATTCTTCATAAATGCAACTGACATCTGCTTAAACATGATCAGTTAGTGGATAATTTAGGATATGCAGATTTTGTAGATTTAAACATGATACCACAAGATCAGGATTGTGAAGAAGTTACATTTCTCACTCTAGTGAAATATTATTTCTTAGTGTCAGAAGGAATGAATACTGATAGAAGTTGTTATAAAATCTGAATATATCATAGAGATATTTTATATTACCAAGGAAATTGTTTAAAAACTATGCTGCTCAGTATAGTCTGCTTTAATGTATGAAAATCTGTGAGGAAGTATATTTGTGTATGTTTAACTCCTTGAAAATTAAATGACTCGAGTAAAATCTTGATTTCATTGTAAAGAACATTATAAAAATCTGTGGAGTTATTAAAGTACATTGAAAAAATATATATAACACGTTAGAATTTAGCTTTCAGTTGAGAAAGTTGATTGTGAATGGAAATTAACATTTTTACAACTGTGTTCCTTACCATATTTAACCATCCCTTTAAATGGTTTATCAAATCAAGAGTGATGTTTTTCCTAAACATTACTATGGAGAAATGAAAGCACTTAGAAGAAAAATTATTTCTCTATCATCCTTTCACTATAGTCCACATCAGATTTTTGAAAAAATTACACCAGCTGAGACTTAAACTCATCTGAAGCCAGTGCTGTGTAAATAGATAGTGCTCTCTTAAACTTCATAGCCCTCAACAACTTTAGAGCATATTTCTAATAAAATAATTGAGGTGAAACAATTACATACTGGAATCTAGCTTAAAGAATGGGGCATCTAAACCAACTTTAGTACAGACTCCCATCTATTATACAGTGATTCAGCCTACAGAATTGATACCAGGACACATTTGAAATATGCTCCAGGAAGTCTTGCATTTATTGAATTATGAGTGATCCTTGAAACATGAGTGGCTTTTTTTTTTTTTAACAGAAATTTCCAACTAATTTTTTTTTGGGTGGCTTCTGATACAGTATAAACTTTTGGGTGGTTACCCACCCACAACAGCTATGGGCAGAATCAATAGCATTTTTCCTATAAACTTGAATTTCAAATCTTGCAGTTAACCTCATACTTCCATCTTTATGTATTATAGCCAACACAAATAAGAAAGAGCAGTTAGAAGACACATACTTGCTTTGTAGAAATAAGAATAAGCTTCTTAGATAACTTATACATCTCACTGGAAAGGTGAGGTAAACATTTACATGTTCACTTGTGAATCTTGTAAAGTTCTTTCCGCATGTCACTACCCTATCTTTTCTCAGCTCACTACTGTAAACTCAATACATATAAGGACTGATTTTAAGAATCAATAAAAAAAAAAAAAACAGCTATAAAATAATTACTAGAAGCACCCCTGCTGAAGGGGAGAAAAATGTCCCTGAAAAGACTATCACACCTGTTACAGATTAAATTCCATTGACTCCCAATTTCATTCAAGTCCATGAACCAAATCCCTCACTTCCAATTATGGGGTTCAAACTGTAGCACTTCCTATGGCCAAGTAGATAGATTTCCCAAGCAAATACTCAGTTGATCAACAGCACAAATGACTGTATTCTCTAAGGCACACTGTGTCCAACAGACACAGGCTAGCCGACTTCACACAGAGGCTGCTTCTTTTCCCCCACACCTTACTATGTAAGTATTTATGTCCATGGAGAGGAGAACATGGGAATGGTGACCTTGCTGTATGAGGGTCCCTATAGGAGGGAAGAATGATGATGGAGAACTTATCTTTGACATTCATCCAGAAATGATGAACAGAAATAACTTCAGTATTTTTATCCTATTATTTGGATAAATTAAGGTGAAAATTTTGTAAAGAAAATTGGCTCGGGCTGAGGATGCAGTTCAGTGGTATAGTGCTTGCCCAACTTGCATGACACCCTGGCTTCAATCCCCAACACTGGGGGAAAAGGGGCAGGTGTGGTAGCCCACCCCTGTAATCCCAATGACTCTGGAAGTTGAGGCTATGTATGCTTGAACTTAGTGAGACCCCTGTTTCAAAATATAAAAATATAAAAAGTATTGGGGGTGTATCTCACTGGTAAAAATACCCCTGAGTTCAAGCCATAGTGCCAAGGAAGAAAAAAAAAAGGAAAAGAAAAAAGAGAAAATTGGCTTTAATGTTTATTTTAAAAAATAGAAATAACTCTACTTAGAGGAACAATGGAGAACATTTTTCCTTTCTTTTCATTTTAGTTTGGGATCCAATTCTCTAACGGGGAATTTATTTTTCCCTTAAAAAAAACTCTATATTTTTTCTGTGAAACTCAGCCTTGGAACTGAAGTGTTATGTAATTTTAGAATTGAATTGTCAGCCAGTTTCAGGAGATTAGGGAGATCATACAGTCTCTCAGAGAGGAAAAGCTGGTCAGTAGAAATAGACATGGCCTTGGACTGAGACAAACATGGGTATAAAATTCTGCTCATGTTCTTATGAACTCTGTGACTCTAGGCATTTTTTCTGAACTCCTCCCTAAATTTCTTCATCTGTGATCTGGGGGATATTAATAGCATCCTCTCAAGAAAAGAGATAATACATAGCCAACATTATTATTACATGGCTGTCTTTGTGACCTACAAATAGTTTAAGTTAGATTGATATTTAAAACAAGTTGTCATCGGTCACGGAAATAAAAGAATGTCTTTATGAACTATCTCACAGAGGACTTCCACTTAAAGACTTCTGGGTATGCCATGTGCTGGTAACTAAAACATGACTGGGGGCCAGGATTCTCCACATTCTTTTTCTGGATCTTTAGCATGTCTTGTTTCTTGTGGTGTCTCTATTGATGTTATACCTTGTATCAGTGGTGTGCAGATGGAATAATACATCAAAATATGCTTTGTAAGCTTGAATATCACCCCAAATACTAAATCGTCATTAACTTTTTAGTTATTCACATTTCATGAGCCTAATCACAAACATGCTAAATCATCATTGATACCTCATTTCTATAATTTCTATAAATATAAAATATTACCTTTAATCTTTAAAAAATTAATTTTAAAAGCTAATCATCTAGCTACTAACCCTAAAAACTAAAAAGAATATCTAGAAAGGATAGAGTTATGTATCCATGAACTAATCATACCTCCAAACCTAAAGCTTTTCCAACTTAAGCACTCAAGTTTTTTGACTTTTCCTCATGTCACAGAGCTGCTCAACTTGTCTGTCTCCTAGCATCAAATGTATTTAATAAATGTTGGCTATGGGTATTAAAATATTACTCTACACTACTGCATGTGGACATAAAGCACACTAAAACTACACTAGTTTTAGTTTTTTATTTTTCCATTCCAGTAATTAGCTACAATTCCAGGCTCCTTGTTGCTTGAATCAAAGTCATTTCATTCTCAGCATAAAGTGTTCAATTATGTGATACTTCCCTTGAAACTTTGATATCTCACAACAGTTTACAAGAAACATTCCAGACACTTTTCCATAGCCCAAAAGGCTCTTCTTAGTCCAGCACACTTCTTAACCCCTAGCCTTCCTCGCTTTATGTAACTTCTGAAATATCAGGTCCTGGAAACTTCTTATATTTATCACACCCTCCCATCCCAGACTGGGGATATGTCTTTTCTTATGGCTTGTCTCTCAATTTCTCATGGGGCATTGAATAACAGTTTAGGTGCCCCTTCTCCTACCATATTCTCACTCCTTTAGGTAGAAGGAATCTCCTTGGGTGTGTCGAAACTGGGTAGGCTGAGAACTCTGCTCATTCATTTTTGTGGCATTCTTAGATTTCTCTATAGCTTTTTTCTCTGTTTTTGGTTGTAATTTCTATGTCTGTTTCTTTTACTTGTAAAGTGAAGTCTTGAATTACTTAGACGATATCTTGTTCATCTTTGTTCCCCCAAGACTTTGGGATTTCTCTTCCACTTTCTCAACAAATCTTAAAGATAACAATATTTGTGAGCCACGTCTGTATCTTAAAGTTGAAATAACAGCATCTAAAACTAATCATTTGTCCTAGGTTGCAGAAACAATCTAATTTTAATACAACCCATAGAAAGTTATCACCTATCTATGCATATCAAATTCATGGATATATTTTCAAATGATTTCTCTTTTCTTATAGCCCTGAGGCCATGAAGTTAGAAAGTGGAAATCATAAACAAAACTGTAATAAAACATCAACAAAAAAGTTAACTACTTACATGAGATCACTGATCAGAATGCCTTGTTTTCTAATAGCTTTTATGAACTTTGTGTAGCAGATGCTCATGTGCAAGTACAGCTTGGTTAAGTTCTGCAAGGACAGATCTGCTTTTTCCAAAAGTAAACGCTCTGCATGGGTTCATATGGTTAACCCACACAGGCGGCCTTTAATATTTTAATTTCTATGAATAGGTTGGATGTGATTAACCTTCCCCTGGTCTCTGGGCAAATGTTATACATGCCACCAGCTTCTGGACTGGCACTGGGAATGTGAAGTCCTATCTTGACTCAAATATTTGGTTACATATTCATGGTCAATCTGGTGGTGTTAATAAAGAATATTAATAATGTTATGTGACTCTCAATTCTTTATTCATATCTGTGACCAAAGTAAATGATACTGAGAAGATGGAATTGAAGCACAGAAATTTCCTTGTCCCATTGGCTCTGTTTTGTAACTCCCTAGGCAGGTAACATTCACAGCACGAGGACCTTGGGATCTCTTGATTACACCTCTATCTCATTTTCCAGAATGTTAAAAAGGATGATAGCTACCATTTATAAAACACATCTATTCACATACCAGATGGTGCTCATACACAAAACACCCAGAGAGATATATAAGCATACTCTATTCATTTGTTCAATAGCTAAAATACTCTGCATACTTTTTATATACATATATCCATACCCTCTCAGAGACATATCATTTTAATATTTATAATGGTAATTAATTAATTAATCATCTAACATATATTTGTTCCTTTAAAGAAGAAAATTTGAAGCAAGAGAGAAAATAAGGTTTGGAAAGATATATAGTATGGTTATGATTACAAAAATAATAAAGATTAGAATTTGTCTTTAAATTCACATAGGGCATGTGAGCCATTGATGTTTGTATTTTCTGAGATCACTAAATGAAAAGAACAAGTTTGCTTTGTAATTAAAAAAAGAATCAAATATAATAATTGGTAAGACATGGGCATTGATGTTCTGACTCAAATGACAGAGTACATCAAATTTATGAAGAGTAATTTTGCAGAGTTCTAAGCTCACATTTTCTTTAACCAGTTGAGTGACCAGAAATAAAACTTTCTATATGCACGAAAAGAGAAGTTTGTCATTTAATAACTAGGCAAATAGCATAAGATAATCATTTATATCTACTATGTGATTTAGATAATAGATGATTCCCAAATGAGCAAATAAACCCATATTTTAGATGCACCAGGAGTGTACTCTTGAACTAAAATTCTATAAGGGAATCTGAATTCACAAAAATTATTTCCTGCAGTTTCATTTCATTGTAAAATCTAGATTCCCAGCTGGGTGCAGTGGGGCACTTGTAATCCCAGCGGCTGAGGCAAGAGGATCCTGAGTTCAAAGCCAGCCTTAGCAAAACTGAGGCACTAAGCAACTTAGTGATACCCTGTCTCTAAATAAAATACAAAATTGGGCTGGGGATGTGGCTCAGTGGTCGAGTGTCCTTGAGTTCAATATCCGCACCCGCCCCTCCCCCCAAAATAATCTAGATTACCTTCCCTTGCTGGCTTTTCCAGTCCACTTAATATACAAATTCAAACAATAAAGTTGCATTTACCATAATTTGAATTTTTGCTCCATCATAGAAAAGCTGCCAAATATGATTCTTATCTCCCTTTCATCTTTTTAACTTCTGTCTTTTCTTGAGACTATCATACAAACAGAACGAAAAAAATACGAATATAATACTTTATAATGATAAAATAAACACAATTGCCTAATCTTCAGGATGAGTATCAATAATAACAATAAAAAACTAGATGTAACACATCAAAAGCTTCTTTAAAACATATAATTAGAAATTTGTGAAAATTTAGCTTAATGAATTATATAAAACAAATCACATAAAATAAAAGGACACAAATAAGTCAATTTAACAAAGAATTCCATCTCCCCAAATTGTACAAAGCTTCATGTTTTTTAAATTTGCCTTTCTCAGGCACTGAAGTCAGGACTTAATGACTATTTTCAATTTTTAAAAAGTTCTCTTTGGAAAATTTATCCATCTGTTTATTGAAACAATCTTTTGCAAAGCCAACAAGGTCACTTCAGGTCAAAACCCATATCTAAGTTGGTTTAAGCTTAGGGTAACCTAAATAGTGTGTCAAATTGGACCACTAGATATATAAAATGACATCACATGAGTTCTTAAAAAAACTCTTCTCAGATTCTACATTCCTTATAAAGGTCTGGTTTTTAAGGGCAAGATTTGGGGGTGGGGGCAACCTATTGGAATTCAAAAGTGCATTTAACATTTGTTTATATTTCCACATCATTATGCTAGATTTAAGCTGTCAAACCAAGTTGATAACAAATGTTAAGTATAGAAATGTATACAGCAGCCGGCCTACTGCCAAACTAAGCAAACAAAGAACTCTTGTCAGAGGGTTACAAATTCCAAAGTTAAATGCAAGGTAGTATTTTGAAGGCAAGGTTTACTTTTTATCTGTAATGAAATGATTACTTTAAAATGTCTTTTACTTGCACAGCACAGCAGAATGGATACATCTTGCAGCAAAGTTCTGCACAATGATTCACCTACAAAACTTCTTCTACAAATGTGATTATTGGATGCCTGCATTGAAAATTACCTTGAGCAAATACACTTGGGATGTAGTATAGATTTCACAAAATGCTTTTCTTTCCCCTGCTTAATGTGGAGGAATCATGAGCACCTTTGTTCTCACTTTTTTTTAAAAGAAATGAATTAATGTAAAAGACAATGTAAAACTATCTTTTTTATAGTCTCTCAGATATTTCTCTCATTTGCTTTAATAGCCAAAGATAAAACAGATGCATTTATTAAAGAATACATTATGACCAACATTCTAGAAGATATGATACTATAACATGTTTTTCTCCACACAAAAGATTTATGATTGGTTTTAGAAACAATTCATTAATTAATAATACAAAATTATAATAATAAACATGAGGGTCATAAAAATGCATTGATAGAAGAGGCTTTATATTAGTACCTTTTTGGGGGGTGGGTGGGTACTATGGATTGAACTCAGGTACTACACCCTGAATCACATCCCCAGCCCTATTTTGTATTTTATTTAGAGACAGGATCTCACTGAGTTGCTTAGCGTCTCACTTTAGCTTAGGCTGGCTTTGAACTCACAATCCTGCCACAGCCTCCCAAGCACCTGAGATTACAGGTGCTGGCTGTGTTGTTACCTTTTGATGTTTTGTACTTGTCTAAGATTTGGAAATGGAAAGAGTGGAAACAAAAGTCTATAATCAAATAGACCCAGTTTTTAATTCCAGAAGTTATTTGCTGCCAGATTGAGTAAATAATTAGATGTTTGTTCCTTTTTAATTTTATTTTATTATTTTTACAGGCTGAGGTTAGCAACACTCAAAAGAGTTTTAGCAAATAATAAATGAAACAAATCATTACACTTATATTGCACACCTGTCTGAAATGCAAATACATATTATTTTCCATCATGTTCACCTATTTCTCATGAATTAGACTTTCAATAAATAACGGTCCTTTGAATGAATAAAAAATGTTATGAAAGAAACAATAAGAGATTTTTTTTTAAAAATTAGAAATACAATCAACCAATCCAGAAGGAAATTAAACAATAAAACAAATTTTTAATTTTCCTAATTTTCATCACTTCAATGATTAAAAGAAGTGAAAGATTAAATTTAAACACAGATAGGAGAAGATAGAGGTTTTTCTAAAACAAAAGAAAAGATGGGCTAGGGATGTAGGTCAGTGGTAGAGAGCTTTCCTAACATGTGGGAAGCTCTGGGTACAATCCCTGACACTGCAAAAACAAACAAACAAATGAAAACATGGGAGCTTAATGGTTTGTTGTCATTAGGTAAACAATGATTAATTTTTAAAAATATTTGGTTTTTAATTGTAGATGGACACAATAACCCTTACTTTTTTTTTTTTTTATGTGGTGCTGAGGATGGAACCCAGTGCCTCATGCATGCCAGGTTGAGCCACAAACCCAGCCCACAATGATTAAATTTATTAATTCCATTTTATTAAAAGAATTGTCCAGTTAAATTCCTTGGCTTATCATAGACCTAAATAATTATAGGTTAAGATAGTAATAGAGATGGTATAGATATGGATATGAAATGCCATGAAAATAACATCACAACATAGAGAATTAATAATCCTTTAAAACTCTAGACTTTGAAAATTACTTTCTTGATAGTGAAATGTGACTCTAGATGTTAGTTTGTTTGCTTCGGTTTTGTCTTTTGTGGTGCTGGAGCTTGAACCTAGGATATCATTCATGCTAGGCCAGAGCTCTACCACTGAGCTACATACCCACTTCTAGATATTTTGTAGAAAAATGTGGATTTGTGAGGAGCTAAAATGTGCTCTATAAATACAACAACGAAACAGCATCTTCATGTTACATGTGAATAGTCTATTCTCATATACTGGTCTTTGTGATAAAATCAGCATTCGATAAACTTCCCCAATTTCTTCAAATAATTATTTGTCAATATGATAGGGAAAAAATGTTTTCCGTAGTCTGGGGGGTTCTTAACACAAAAAGTCTTTAGTTTTTGATAAGGAACAAGCTATAACTTCATTTTCCCTAACCTCTGACTAAGAGTCAGTATTTTCTTGTGTCACAAATGCTCCTAATTGTGGTAGGTAGTCTCTAAGATGGCCTTCAGGGATTCCCCCTCCTGGTATGTATGTATTGGGTAAACTCTTCTCTTCAGCAGGATCTAGTGACTTGCTCCCAACAAGAAGAATACAGTAAAAATAATGGAATGACACTTTGAAATTAGGTTTCAAGAACACTGTGGCTCAGTCTCCAGTGTCCCCTGTATTCTTTCTCTCTTTTACTGTGAAGCGAATCAGTGCCTGTGTTGTGAGTTGCTCCATGAAACAACTTGTCAAGTAGGTCCTGATGTCTCTGGAAAATAGTCAGTGTGGTCCTGAGACCTGCTAACAGCCACCCAAGGGAGTTTTTAATAGGATATTCCCTCAGTCAAGTCTTGAGATGTTGTCAGGCCCAGCCAGGTCTTTTAATGTAGCTCTCTGAGACACTCTGAGGCAGGGGCCCCCATCTAAGCTCTACTTACATTTCTGACTCACAGAAACCATGAGATAATAAATATTTGTTTTAAGCTTCATAATTTTGGGGTCATTTGTTCCATGAGGATAAATAATGAATGCAGATTTTGGTACCTGGAAGTAGGTTGGCATCTAAATACTTAAAAATGTGGAAGTAGCCAGGTGCAGATATATGTGCCTATAATCCCAGTTACTCAGAAGGGGGCTGAGGCAGGAGGATTGCAAGTTCTATGCCAGCCTCAGCCACTTAGTGAGGCCTGCGGGCTGGGGATATAGCTCAGTTGGTAGAGTGCTTGCCTTGCATGCACAAGGCCATGGGTTTAATCCCTAGCACCACAAAAACAAACAAACAAACAAATAAATTTATTTATTTATTTTATTTTATTGTAAAACAAACAAACAAATAAAATTAAAAAAAAAAAAAGCTAGACTCTGTCTCAAAAAAAAGTGAGGTGGGTACTGGGGATCTAGCTCCTAGCTCATAGTAAAGTACCCCCAGGTTCAATCTCCAGGTCCACCTAGCCCCAAAATGTGGAAGTAGTTTTGAAAATAGGCAGCAAGTTAGAGGCTGCAAGAATGTTGAAGAGCACAACAGAGAATTTCTAAATTGCCTTTAATAGATAGCTAGAACTGGACTGTGAGGACACTGCTGGTGAGGATGCAGGAGGAAATGAGAATACGTAAATGAAAACTGGAGAAAAGGAGGACTTTGGTTGTATAGCAGTAGAATGGAGCAATACCACGGCCTGCAGGAAACGTGGAAAGAGAATTAAATCATGGCATTTGCAGGTAAATGGATGGAGTTAGAGAAGATAGTGCTAAGTGAAGTTAGTCAATCCCCAAAAAACAAATGCCAAATGTTTTCTTTGATATAAGGTGGCTGATTCATAGTGGGATAGGGAGCGGGAGCATGGGAGGAATAGATGAACTCTAGATAGGGCAAAGGGGTTGGAGGGGAAGGGAGGGGGCATGGGATAATTAATGATGGTGGAATGTGACGTTCATTATTATCCAAAGTACAGGTATGAAGACATGATTTGGTGTGAGTATATTTTGTTTACAACCAGAGATATGAAAAACTGTGCTCTATATGTGTAATAGGAATTGTAACGCATTCCGCTGTCAAATATATATATAT
>NW_025999968.1:33953934-33976057 GCF_001458135.2 Marmota marmota marmota | reverse complement strand
ATATATATATAAGATGTGCCTCATGAACTGGTAACCTAGCTAAGTAGATCTCTAAGCAAAGGGTGGAAGGTGCTACTTATAGTAAAATGTCAGAAAAAAGAAATAAATTGAAGCCAGAACTTTCAAATTAAAAAAAGGTGCCAGAACTTCTGGAAATTCTCAGCCTCTTCAGATAGCAAATGATGTTAAATGAAGAAATGGCTTCTGAGCACAGAAGAGACCCAGGGCACTGCCAGGAAAATGTGGTCTAGAGGCAAAGCTAAGGGCATGATTGTCATCCTTTTGTTAATTTCCTGGGAAGATTGGAGTTGTGCCCAAATCTGGGCCACAGAAGCTGTGAGAGAAGTGCTTGCTATTTTAAGCCACTATATTTTGAGTTAATTTGTTACATTACTACTAGTATAGTAGTAAGCCACAGAAAATTAATAGTTCCACAACAATGTCACTACAGAAATCACATCTCATATTACAGTACATATGTCACCAATACCTGTGACTATAATTTATACTCAGCATTACACCATTTTCCATTTCTCAAATCATGAGCACATAGTAGATATTGAGCCCTGGAAGAAAGAAGATGGTGAAACTGTAGTATGAAGCAATAGGCTGGGTAACCCTTGTAAAGAGACAAAAGTATATGCTGTTTCCTGGGACAGGACTAAGAGACTATATCTCCTGATGAAGGAAAGGCACATAGGCATAGGTATTCCTTACCAACAGTGGAAGTCTTGCTGAGAAAACTTCAGGAATCTGGTCAGACCTTTCAACACAGAGAAACAACCTTATTTCTGAACATTCTTTTTACTTGTATGTGTAACTGAAACCTGAGTCTTTTCTGAATTTACCTTACAGTGCTCCCAAGGCATGGCTACTGCTCACATTCTTGGTACTCTTTGGTCTGCGTGTTGGGTACCATTCTCATGCTTGCTAGTCTACTCCCATTAAAGCCCCTGGTTTGATGACCAGGCTTTTAAACTATACAGCTCACCATGCCATCTTGTGGAAATCATCTACTGATCTCTGATTATTCTTCCTTCTGCTTTGAAAAATTTTTATTCATCTTTAAGACCAGCCCTTATCCTTCTGGATAACTCCATACCCCATAACTTCAAGTATTCTCCTTTCTTCACCATCTTCATATCTTTTTGACTTTCTTTCTCACTTACCCCAATGTTTTCTTGATATCAAATGGAATTACAATCTATTGCCCTGCTACCACTCTCAAATAATTTGCATTCTCCCTTTGACAACTCATGTTTCTTTGTTCCCTTCCTTTTTTATATTCCTTCACTGTAATAATTTCCTTGCCTATGTCTCAAAACCTTTATCCCCTTGTTATGGGCCAGGTTATATGAGCAATGACCAAACAGCCTCCATTTTGCCCTAAGACTCCATGTCATGTAAGAAATGCTTCTCCCATGGAAAGCCCCACCTCTGTACCCGTCAACACAAAATGGCAATTCTTATATAACGTGAAACTGTTTTCTCTTTGGTTCCCATTTTTTCTTGGACAATGTACCCTGTTAGAGATTGATGTCTAGATGTTAGTAAGCATTCTTTTACTTGCACACAACTAGGGACATTTTGACCCACTCTCTTTTCTGTTTATGATTTTAGATTTCATGACATTTGTTTATGGTTTTGAATCATAGCAACAGCCACTTATGCTTTAATATGGTTTTGGACTATAAAAGGTGCACTCAAACCCGGGAGAGGGTCGAAAGGTGTAGACTTGCAGCCTACCCCTCGGCCCGCCAGCTGGTGGATCTGGACCGCCAACCGGTGAATAAAGTTTCTGTCTCCTGCTTTAAGATCAACTTAGTGATTTATTGCAATCTTGCCTTAACACCCTCTTTCCCCTTATTCCTCTAATAGGAGGCAACCTTTGGTTAAGTCTTATTCTCAGCCTATTTTCCACCAACCAGGTCTCCTATTATAAAGAGGTAATTGACTGATGGCCCTAGTTGTTGCAGCATAAATCTATCCTGTGTGTGCTTGAAGGATATGCTTTCCATAAACTGCCCTTAGCCAATGTCTGAGAATTGGGGCAATATAACTTCTCTGATGCATGAATTTCATCCTGATCAAATTTTTATTTACTTACTTATTTATTTTTAGAATTATGTTGCAGCCCGAGAGTCTTCTTATATAACTCTCATTTCTC
Source organism: Marmota marmota marmota (assembly GCF_001458135.2). NCBI lineage: Eukaryota > Metazoa > Chordata > Mammalia > Rodentia > Sciuridae > Marmota > Marmota marmota. Next base: position 33,973,890 of record NW_025999968.1, on the reverse strand, counting down.
TCTCTCCTTCTCAGGGTCAGGCCAACATATCTTCTGCACTCTATTTCTATAACAGGCATTTCCCCTAAACATTTTCTTGTACATTAAATCCTCTCTTGGCATTAGCTTCTCATGGGGTCCCAAACTAACAGGCTGGCATCTGAGCAGGGCTGAAGAAATGTATACAACCAAGCTGACTGTCATCATTTAAAATCCATGACCACTAGCTTTTAAGGGGCTCATTCACTCTTCTATATAGCTGAAGGGCACATTCCTTTCTCTTCATATCTCCACAATCTCATCTCTCCATTCTCATACTACAGTGATGCCTTGATTTTTACTTCCCCAAGAAAATAGCTGCAAATTGAAGAAACCTTTCACAAATATCCTCTAACTCACAAATAAACCTGTCTGCATCTGTGTTATATGCTATACTTTCCATCCTAATCATGGATACATGCTTCATGTCCCTATCTAAAGGAAAGATCTGCATTTGTCCTCTAGATTTTTCTGTAAAGGACAAGATAGCAAACATTTTAGTCTTTGTGGGTCATGGGGATTCTGTTGCAACTCTTCAGCTCTGCCATTGAACCATGAAAACAGCCATACAAAATACAGGAACAGATGGGTGCAGCTGTGTTCCAATTTATAACAGCTAATGGTGAGTCAGATATGGCCCATGAGTTATAGTGTGCTGACCCCTATTCTAGACCCCCTACTTTGACCTTTGTTCCCAATTTTCCTCTTCCCTCGTTAGGAACATAGCTCAAGGAAAACTAACTCTCTTTCTTTATCTCTGTCTCCATTATTTTTTTTCTCAAAAGAATCTACATTATCAGAATACAAAAATGCTAGTGTTCTTTAATCTTAAAAAGATAATATTTTGTTGGTTAGACTTATCCTCAAATGATTTCCCCACTACTCTTCCATATATCTCTTTCTCTGTACTTCAAAAATTTCTTCTGGTTTGTTCTTAACCTCACTCCAATGAGTTCTAGCTCTTACTTTTCCAATAAATTGCTAAACTTAAGTTCAGCAATGACCTTCACATTGTTAAATCCAGTAGTAAATTTTAATTTTATTTTACTTGATCTTTAACATAGTTGTTCACTGCCTCCTTCTTAAAACAAGATTCATTTAATTTCCAAGACACCCAGGGTGTTTTAGGTTCAATTTGTATTAACTCCAGGGAGCTGATTATAAAATATTCCAGGAAATTTGTGAGCCTATTATTAAATCATTTGTACATTGGAATAAGCCCTGATGGGAGTGTTTAATTGTAAGTTTTTCACAAGTATACCACAGAGATTTTTCTTTTATACTTGTATACTTTGGCTTATCAAGTATATCTTGACTTTCCTTGGAGATTGCATTTATTCTTTCATATATACTCTTTCCTGTTCATCTTCCTGATTGCTAATCCATATAGACTCCCAAGGCTTGCAAAGTGCACGTAATAGGCTCTCTAATTTCTTCTTGTTCTTCCCCTTGCCAGGGTCTATTCTTTACACAAATAGCCAGAATGATCCACTTTTAAAAAATTAAATTATATGATTTCTCTGAAACTTGCACCCCTTCTTTCCTTTACTGGTTTATCTCATATACCAAGTGAACACCAAATTTCTTGCAAAGCATTTGGTCCCAGTTCCATCTCATGTGCTTATCTCCTTATATGGTAATACTCAATACTCACACCATTACAGAAACAGAGGCCTCTTGTTTTCCTTAAAATGCGTAAGGTATTTCTATATCTTAGGAGCTAACAGGAAGACAGTGAAGGGAGGGAAAAGTGTTACAGGTAGAAAGAACAGGAAGAATAGAAGTCTTATGTGCTAAGAAGAAAGGGACACTATCAAAGTTTTCTTGTGTGACAAATATGAAACTCAAGAAACTCTGAATGAACAGCTGCTTTTCCCTTGGGAACATTTGCTGGTTCTATAAGATTCACTTGATATATGGGAAGCCTAAGTTTCTAAAAGACAAGGATAAAAACCTTGCTGGGCTCGGTGGCACATGCCTGTGATCCCAGCAGCTCGGGAAGCTGAGGCAGGAGGATCGAGAGTTCAAAGCCAGCCTCAGCAAAAGCAAGTCAACCAAGCAACTCAGTGAGACCCTGTCTCTAAATAAAATACAAACAAGGGCTGTGGATGTGGCTCAGTAGTTGAGTGCTCCTGGGTTCAATCCCTGATACCCATAAAAATAAAGATGAAACCTATTTTTTGGCAATGAAAACTAAAATAGAAGGGATATAGTATAGTGTGAGTAAATACAACAAATAATATCTACAAGATAAGAAGAGTCAGTTATGTATGCATGTAATAGTGACAAAGCAAATGATTATTATAAAAATTAGTCAAGTTTTTTTCATTCCCCATGTCCTGAGAACCAAGACACTTCAAAAGCAAGAGTGGAGAATGCATCTATAACAGAGAAGACACTAAGAAAACATCTGGAGGTATGCTGACTCTGCCCTCTGGACTGTCTTCAAAACAATGACTAATCCATCTACAAGCAAAGATTTTTGGAAATACAATTCTCTGGAAATACAATTTCCCACGGAGGAAAGTAGTGTTTCTTGGAAAAATGGTTTATCCTGGGTCTAGGGCAGGAGATATACAAGATATTTTTAGAATATCCTAGCAGAGCAAGGAAGGTATTTAAAAATTACCAGGGTCATGTCCAAAGGTTGTAGGAACCAATTCAACGAGATTCTGTTGGCCAAAGATGAGACGATGTAAGCTTCAATAAGGACAATAAATTTAAGCTTCATAATGGATTGATACTCGTCATGTATTTTTATATCTACGAAACTACTTATGACTAGGTGGTCACCATCTGAGCATGACTTGAAAGCATTTTTAAAAATTATACAAAAGGAAAGAATCTAGCATACATCCTGTTTTCCCTATATGAACTGTACAATAGTCAGATAATAGGCAATGGTAAGACTCTTTTTGAAAATTACTCCTGCCAGTAGATATAAACACATATAATTAGATTATTATCATTTTGCAACTCTGAAGGAATTAATGGATCTGGGCATCTAATATGAGGTAAAGAGTGGGAAAAAAAGACACATACCTTTTGTTTGCAAAACTATAGATTTGTCAAATGGATATGACTTGAACCACAGGAGCCAATAGTCAATTTACAGAAAATACGAAGTTCAGGGGAACATATTGAACAACAACACAGGAGAATCTACATGGGAAACTGGGTTCTTTAACAGATAACTTATAAGAGAAATAAATGAATTGAAGGGTACTCTGTAGTTCAGTGGAGCCCTAAAGGAACAATATTTCTAAAACATCACATGGTATCCCATAAATATGTACAATGTTTATATTTTTATTTATCAGTTGAAAAGTAAATAAATTTATACAAAACTGCCAAACATCAACACATATGATAATACTCATTGTTAGGATGATGAGAAGAATTCTTTAACTACATAAGAGTAAATTGGTACAACTTTAAAAATATGAATACAACAGAGCACAGTGGCACACACCTGTAATATCAGCAGCTTGGGAGGCTGAGGCAGGAGGATTGCAAGTTTGAGGCCAACCTCAGCAATTTAGCAAGACCCTATTTCAAAATAAGAAAACGAGAAAGGGCTGGGGATGTAACTCAGTGGTAAAAATCCCCTGAGTTCAATTCCTCCTTGTGCCAAAAAATAGAAACAATGAAAACAAAAGCAAAAGAAAAAAAACTAAGCTAAAGTGTCTGTCTTTATGATTTTAGCATACAAGTATAAAGAAAAGCAGGGAAGCAATTATTGTTAAGGTCAAAGTAATGCTATTTTTGGCATGATGGAGGAATTTGTATTATATGGAACACATGTAAGGGCTTCTAAGACGACCTGGGTTTCAGGAATATTCTTGTGCTTATTCACTAAGTTATGAGTGTGTGTATTTGTTTTGGTCTTCTGTATTTGCATTTTATTTTACAAGAATAGGTTAAACATGTTATTCTGGGGCTTCTGATCAAATTACTGAAAACAAGAATCGCACTATCATAAGAACACTTTCATTGTCATGATATTAAACATAAAAATGTGACTATCAACCAAATTGCCAAAATATTCCTTTTTGACACAAGAAAAATGTCCTTTGGAGCTAACTAATATACAGAGTTTGATTTTATCACTGAAAAATGCAAGCAGGAGGTTCCCACTTACCATCCTTTCTCTCTTTGTTCTTCTTTTTACCATAATAATGAGCTCTTGGGAGACCCTTGAAACTTAGGGTGGATTATACTTGAAGGAATATTATTCAAGAAGATGTAAGGCAGAGATGATATGTTTGAGGGAGTTCTCGCATCCCTGGAAAACCTGTAATCATTCTCAGTGGAGACCTGATTATTTGACTGGAATGTGTTTAAAAGACAAGCTTTTCTCCAAAGTTGGTTAAGGGAAGGTAGGGGGCAAATATGATAAGGAACAGTGAGCACAGAGAAACAGTAAGAGCCAGAAAGCTTTTATGATTTTTTAATATTGCCAGGAAGCACATGAAAGTCTCCCAGAGCTCCTAGATACTATTAAAAAAAATTCCTGTTTTCATTGCTGTGGATCACAAGTCTTTTATCTATGGAAATAATTTTGGTGGGCACTCAAGGTAGGAGAATAAAATTAATTTTAATTTCAAATGCTCTGTGACACTATGCAGTTTTCCAATTACAAAGGCATGTGTCATGATTTTAAGGGGTCATCAGAGCATATAATATTTGCATAAGAAAATGTTGATTATTCTGTTTCAACTAGGTTCTTTAATGAGTGTTAAACTGTTTATAGGAAATGTCTTCAGACAAATAAAACCTAGTCACTGAAGTAACATAGGGTTAATTCTTTGGTAAATTTCCTACAAGAAAACTTTAAATATTATGGCTTAATTATGCTTTTAAAGAGGTATTATTTATAAAATTATTTTCATCATTATTGCAAGGAATAGTAAAATTTTACTGAGTGGAAGACAAGAAAACTGAAATAAAAATCTGATTCTGCCAATTACAAATTGGGTGGCTTCAGGGAACTTATTCAATATGTCTGAATCTTAGGTCACTTTCTATAAAATGAGACAGCTGAACTGTGTACATACTAACTTCATAGGTCCCGAGGTTCTAAGGGTTTATGTGCATCAGTATTCTCAAGTTAACGCAAATGATGGAAGGATTGAATTATTTATTCATCATTTTTTTTGTATTTATTTATTTCTGGACCCATCCTCTAATTTTCCCTGGACTATAATGCCCTTTGAAACCTTCCTTAATGAGATTCTTTTTCTCTGTTTTTCTCCTCAGAGTATTTGCTACTTACAACTATCCATTAAATAACTTCCCACTGGCTTAGATTAAGATCAACATTCTTGATATATCAAAAAATTCCTTTAAAACCTGGCCTATGAGTACCATATGAGTTTCATCTCCAGCTACTCTTTAAAAATAATCAATTAATTGATTTTAATTTGGTATATATAACAGCAGAATGCATTTTGATTCATGTACACAATTGCAGCACAACTTTTCATTTCTCTGGTTGTATATGATGTAGCACTATATATGCAGTCATACATGTACCTAGAGTAATGATGCCCATCTCATTCCACCATCTTTCCTGCCCCCATTGCCCTACCCCACCTCTCCTTCCCCTTTAAACAATATGCTATTGAATGAGGCATGGATAACAGAAGACATCAGGGAGGAGATAAAAAAAATTCTTAGAGGTAAATGAGAACTCCAATACAACTTATCAAAATCTCGGGGACACTATGAAGGCAGGGCAACTTCTCTTTTGATTTCCATTGGCTGAGAGGCACTCAGTTACTATAAAACAGACTGACTCCAGTCTCTGCTGAGATCCAAACCTAGCTTGGCAACTTAGCAGGGCTTTGACCAAGTTTCTTAATCTTTCTGTGACTCGTTATCCTAATAGGTAAACAACAATCTGATGATAATGGTAGTTCATATTAGTATTTTAGAACAATTCCTGGGAAAATAGAGCTATAATATTTGTTATTACTACTTGAACTTATTCCTGCAGTCTTATATTTTCTTTTCTTTTTTTTTCTGTTTATTTATTTTTTTAAATTATTAGTTGGTCAAAACATTACAAAGCTCTTGACATATCATATTTCATACATTTGATTCAAGCACATTATGAACTCCCATTTTTACCCCATATACAGATTGCAGATTCACATCGGTTACACATCCACTTTTTTACATACTGCCATACTAGTGTCTGTTGTATTCTGCTGCCTTTCCTATCCTCTACTATCCCCCCTCCCCTCCCCTCCCCTCCCATTTTCTCTCTCTACCCCATCTTCTGTACTTCATTTCTCTCTCTTGTTTTTTTTCCCCTTTCCCTTCACTTCCTCTTATATGTAATTTTGTATAACAATGAGGGTCTCCTTCCTTTACCATGCAATTTCCCTTCTATCTCTCTTTCCCTCCCCCCTCTCGTCCCTGTTTAATGGTGATCTTCTTCTCATGCTCTTCCCCCCATTCTGTTCTTAGTTGCTCTCCTTATATCAAAGATGATATTTGGCATTTGATTTTTAGGGATTGGCTAGCTTCACTTAGCATAATCTGCTCTAGTGCCATCCATTTCCCTGCAAATTCCATGATTTTGTCATTTTTTAGTGCAGAGTAATACGTTGTTCCAGGATCTTCTCGCTTTCAGCATTTGTGATGAAAAATCCGTTGTTAACCTTATTGGTTTACCCCTGAATGTAATTTGCCTCCTTTCTCTTATAGCTTTTAATATTTTCTCTTTGTTATGTATATTGGATATCTTCATAACAATGTGTCTTGGCGTTGGTCTACTGTGATTTTGTATGCTCGGTGTCCTGTATGCATCTACAATTTGTACATCCGTTTCCTTTTTTATTTCTATAATTATTTCATTCAGCAGGTTGCTCATTCCCTTGGTTTGAACCTCTATACCTTCCTCTATCCCGATGACTCTTAAGTTTGGTTTTTTTATGTTATCCCATATCTCTTGGATGTTTTTCTTGTGATCATAATGGAATGAAACTGGAAATCAATGATAAAAGAAGGAAGGAAAAATCCTACATCACATGGAAAATGAACAATATGTTACTGAATGATCAATGGGTTACAGAAGACATCAAGGAGGAAATCAAAAAATTCTTAGAGATAAATGAAAATACAGACACAACATATCGGAATCTATGGGACACAATGAAAGCAGTTTTAAGGGGGAAATTCATTGCCTGAAGGTCATTCCTCAAAAAAAGAAAAAACCAACAAATAAAGGAGCTCACACTTCATCTCCAAGCCCTAGAAAAGGAAGAGCAAAACAACAGCAAATATAGCAGAAGGCAAGAAATAATTAAAATCAGAGCGGAAATCAACAAAATTGAAACAAAAGAAACTATTGAAAAAATTGACAAAACTAAAAGTTGGTTCTTCGAAAAAATAAATAAGATTGACAGACCCTTAGCCATGCTAACAAAGAGAAGAAGAGAGAGAACTCAAATTACTAACATACGGGATGAAAAAGGCAATATCACAACAGTCATTTTTATCATCCTAGTCATATGTCTTATATTATAATTCAATTTCCTGTGCCTTTTAGTGGCTCTTTTATTTTATTGAAATAGGGTGTCACTATGTTGTCCAGGGTGACCTGCAATTCCAGAGAGATCCTCCTGCTTCAGCATATGGGTAGCTGAAACTACAAGCCCCTCCCACTGTGCCCAGTAAGTGATTTGTTTCTCTCCTTCTATTTTTTGTGAGGATAAAATTGGTGGCTCATGTATGCTAGGCAAGCACTCTCTCCAGTTCACTTTTGCGTATATTTTATTCTCTTACTTTCTGCATAAAAGCTAATTTTTTTGAATATCGACTTTTAACATGTATTTATTTATTAGTGTATAACCAGCAAATAAAATTTGCATATATTAATAGTATCCAATATAATGTTTTGATATATGAAATGGTTAATTTCAGTTAATTTATGTATTTGTTACTTATCATACTTTTTCTTAATTTTTTTTAATTGTCAATGGACTTTATTTTATTTTTATATATGTGGTACTGAGAATTGAACCCAGTGCCTTACACATGCTAGGCAAGCAAGCGCTCTATCACTGAGCCACAACCCCAGCCTACTTATCATACTTTGATCTACTCTATTAGCAATTTTCAAATATAAAATAGGTTAATATTAACTATAATCACCATGCTCTACAGTAGATCTCCTGAATTTTCTCAACTGGCTTAGAAGTTATTCATGTCCTTTGTATTAATTTTTGCTTTTCCATAATTCTATTCACCTATTCATTGGTATTCAGCAATACATATTTGACTTAAAGAATTAACTAACCAATATTTCTGATTTCCCTTTGAAAAGGGAAACTCACTTTAATTTATCTTTTCAGTTGCCTCCAATCTGCTTTTCAGTCTACTCATAAAGTCTTAATTTTACTATATTTGTCTTGATTTTGTTTTTAGAAAGTATACTATTCACATTGAATCCTCCCTTATTTATCATTTTGGTTTTATTCTTTAATGTTCACATTTCTACATAGTTTCTATAAATCTCCCAATAATTTCTTTTCATTTACTCTCTGTGACAACAGCAGATAGAGTCATTGTCTCCTCCAGATTGCTCCAATAAGTCTAGTTGTAGAGGTGTTCTGGCTTTTTACAACCTCAGATGATCTCTTTATTATGTATGTCTTTTACAGGACAAATTCCTTTTCAAAGGGTATCTTATAGACCTTTAATTAGAGGAATTCCCCTGCTGAGGTTTAATATATATATATTTTTTATTTTCATGATTTTATGGCAATTCCTAAGCTTGTTATTCCTTTCTCATATATTGAAAACTTGGAGTCTCTCTCTCTTCTCTCTCTCTCTCTCTCTCTCTCTCTCTCTCTCTCTCTCTCTCACACACACACACACACACACACACACACACTCTGAGACTCCTTACCATTGTATTCTCAGCAGCAGAGATTTTAGTGCACAGTACATAATTTTTTGGTATTTGTTTGAAGAGAGGATACATGGATACTTCATCTATTCCTTAAATAAATAAGTTGGCAGAATTATATTTGGCTTCCTTCTGTTCTGAAAAAAGTGTTCCATGTTCTATTAAAGCTGTTCCTTCTCTCTCTCTCTCTCTCTCTCTCTCTCTCTCTCTCTCAGTAACCTAAAATCTCAGGATTTTTGTTCAAAGACATCTTCATAAAGGCTTTTTCTCCAAAGACATCTTCATGAAAGTTGTGTGAAACTTAAAAGATGTAAAATTTTTAAATAAATTACTCTTATTAATATAAACTTCTTTCAGCAATGTTCTGAATATGTTTCCTTTGACATACTCAGTCAGATTTTAATTATTTTCCTGCTCTCAGCACTTCACTGGAACTTTTGGGATGTATGGAGTGAGTAGGCCCTTACTCTGATACTCTGAATTGCTCATGTGAGATGTGCCTTAGATAAGCTCCTGCAGAGGATGAACCCATTGATCAAGGAATAATGTGAGCCAACATCTGTGTTATTTTGGCACTCATAATTTTAAAAGTGACGTGAAATTTGTTGACAACATTTATAGATCAATGCATTGGAAATATTAATATGCATTGTTTTAAGGATGTGCATATTAAAAAAATACTCTGGCAACAATAGTCCTGCATTTCTTGCTTTTGAGCATTGCTTAAAATAAAATTGTGGCTTTACCTTGCTCTACCTTGATGGTTTATGTTCTAGAAGTTTCACCAGAGTCCACCACCTCTGTGTGTTTTAGACTTTGCCAGTCTCACTTAGTTGTATTTCTGCCTGGCTCCTGTAAATAGTTAAAGTTTTGGGATGTTGATGTGAAACATTCTTCACAGCTCAGTGTTGCCAATTATTATTGGCTTAGATCATAGGATAAAATTTTAATGTACTGCCATCCATTTGAAATCAGTTCCTTAGAAGTATGAGAACTAATAAATATTAAGTTAGAAATATAACCATCTCTATTTTAACTGAATTGCATTGTTAATTTTTACTTGTTTTAATGTTATCTCCCTTGAAAACATAGAATTATAATTGTAGAAACACATGATTTTATACATACATTCAAAAGAACTACAATAGAATTTGCCTAACTCTGCCTTGTATATTACTAGATATATATGTTAAATCAATAAATATCTATGTACTACAATCAAGTACGATGAATTCCTATGGAGAGATAAGGAATTGTAATGAAAACTGAATGCTTATCAAGTGATTACATTATTGCCAAGCCTATGAAAAAGGGACAAAATAACGAACCTGGAATGTTGCTACCATTCTCATCTGAACAATGGTATTAGGCTAACTGTGTAGCATCATAGCATTGAGATTCTAAACAAGTAGTCTGAAAACCAGTTATATATGTTTTAAGAGGAAACAACTCAATTGGTTTTAGCCCACAAATGTCTATATTTTTGGTGTTATATCATTTGATTAAAAGCAAAGTTATAGAAATTCATGTTATTTAAAAATATATACATCAATTTTCATAGCTTTCATTTCTTAGCTAGATTTTAATTTCTTAGTTGCATGAGGCCATCATTTTTATAGACAATGGGTGATAGAAATGTTGCTAAGTCTTGGGATCTGTGGGAGAGCTCTAAATGGATATGTGAGCCATCCAGAATAATAATGAATGAAACCATAAAACCCCTCAGACCTCTATAGTTATATTTCCCAATTATCTGGAGACAGTGCCTATTCCTTAGGACAGTGCCATGGGGAGCCTTTCAACTACCATGCAAACTTTGATACCGGGTGAGATTACCGACACTACTGAAAGAATGTAATCAATATTCAGACAGAACATGGATTTTTTTTTTTTTTAAATATACAATCTCTGTTCATGTGACCAGTCTCTGGAGGGCTCCATAAAAGAGAGAACAAAGAGCATAGTTTTTAGCATTCAAAAACATAGTTCGCTTTATGTAGTCTGACCCTGTATGAGCATATTTGTGCTTTTTAATGCTTTGCAAAGGTAGATCATCCCAAAGTGACAGAAAGACAGAGAATGTGATGATATGTTTGTCCCTGGTTAGTGCCTGATTATTCTCAACAACGATCTGCTGCAAGTACCATTTTACCATTCAGCTTTCTTTTCTATAGCAGGATGCTGGATATATGGGAGCAATAAACATAAAAAAATGTTAATATGTCTCTTCCCTGAAATATATACAAAAAACTTCTGTGAAAATGCTTCTGCATAGTAACCCACAGATGTCCTTCTTTCACAATCACTCTTTAAGTATAGCCTCATTATTCTTTAATCGATTATGTCCATTTTTAGAATAGGAAAAAAAAAACAGAGACCTCTATTTTTGAGAACTTTATCAGCTTTGGAAATAATAAAAAAGTCCTACATTTTTTCTTTTCCCCATCCTTGAATAACTTTGAAACAAAGTACCTTGGAGGAGAGGGGGGGTCTCCATTCTTTGCCTATCTAACATATTTTTTTAAAATATTTTTTTAGTTGTTCACGGACCTTTCTTTTATTTATATGCAGTGCTGAGAAAAGAACGCAATGCCTCTTACATGACAGGCAAGTGCTCTACCACTGAGCTATAACCATAGCCCGATATCTAACATCTTTACTTCTGTTTCAAAGTGTCCTGGTTATCAGTATTGATATTGATACAGAAAAATTACAGGTAATTAGACAATACTTATTATAAGTATTGTCTAAATCACAATATAGGTGATTTTATATACATGAATGTCCTTTGAATGAAGAGAGTTGAACAAGATAAATTAAGAGTGGTTTATCAGGTTCAAAATATGAGCTTTATTTTAAGCTAACTGACAAAAATGGGTGCTTTTGTTATTTACTAATGACCTTCTAAATACTGTAAAATCTACTAGTTCAAATAAAGTTTTTTTTTTCCAATACAAAAATGCAACAAAATCCATCCCAAAGATATTCAATTCTCTATTTTATAGTAAATTATATTAAAAGTAAAAATGCATATGATCAAATAAAGTTAGCTCTGAATTTTCTTCTTCCAAAACAACGTAGAAGATGTTAACATAGATGAACTCTTCAGAAATTGTCCTAACATTTTAAAAGGTTGGTGATAGCTGAGGAAGAATTTCCTCTGCAGTGATATGCATTCTCATCATTTTTTAAAAGGGATGTCAATAAGGTATTCTGTCAACTTTGCATTTGGTGACATCTCCATACTGCAAATCAACATCATACCCTGTCAAATATTTATGCAGCAAAAACTTAGAATGGTGGAGAGGTGAACTGAGAATGTGTCAAAGGCTCACTAAGGTCCGCTAACTTTCAGAATACTGATATAAGCATATGGCTTCATATGTAAGTATGAATTTGAAAAAAAAATCATTCCAGATTCTATAAATTTGTGTATTTAATCACGTTTTTCAAATTAGTTTTACTGTATTCCAAGAAGGGGTCAGGGAAAAATAATTATAAGTAGTCATAAAATACATATTTTCTATTTATGCTGAGGTACTTCAAATCACTCAAATGGGCACAGTTTTCTGATGTCATACCCAACAACTGTTTTAGAGTAGGATGAGAAACGTGGGTGATATCGTACTTGACATAGGTTTTTGAGTGGCAACAAGAAGCAGAAATGTGTAGGGCTTTAGATGGGAGTGGACAGGGTATACTGGGAGAAATAGGCTCTACAGTTAAAGGACATTTCAGATTAACCAGAAATGAACAATTTCAGAGTCCAAAAACATTTCCAAAGAATTTCTCAGGTTATCTAAAAATGTATTAGAAGAATTGGTAGCTTTAACTCCATATATGTTACCAGGCACTATACTGGAATAAGACAGTAGCTGTTATATTTCTCTGATTTTCCTATAGTATAAGCAAATGACTTCAAAATAGGAGAAATGAAAAGGGAGATTTGGATGATTTGATATCATAATAAATATTTGTTTAGTGATATATGTCTAACAGGATACAAACTATTATCAAAGTAGTGAACTGGGACTTTGGAATCAGATGGCCAGTGGTCAGTTCTGCCACTTACTAGCCTTACTGGTTATATATACCTGGGCAAAGTAAGGTAACCTTTTCATGCCTGAGTTTCCCATCTGTAAAAATTGGATAATAACACCTATTAATAAGTCTCTGTGTATAAAGAATTTATAATTGTACATTGGTTGTGTTAATGTTAATTAATTAAATAAATGAAGGATCATATACATGCATATTTTACATATAAATATCTAGCTTACATTTATTATTTAAATTACTTATTTCAATTATATATGATTTAATGAGCTACCATTAAATAAAACTATTTTTTAACCATGAGAGTAAAAAGGAGATTTTTTTTAAGATAATAAGTGAAATACTTCCACATGAATATCAAGTTCAGTAGTGTGTTTACTAATTAAATCAGAATAGGAAACTTGAATTTATAGTAAAAATAGCATAAGTTGGTAAGTTACACATATAAAAGGGAAAATTACATTCATGGCACATCTGAAGTATAGTGTGATACTTATTTCCATATCTTTTTTTTTTGATGGGTCAGGGCATTTATTGAATGAGTGGAAGCAGAATTACATACGGGGTACACTGCAGAGGGACTTACTAACAGTATACTTTTTACTAGTTGAACAAATGAGTACCAAATGGTAGAACTTCTAGTGAGGAAGAGTTTGTGAAACACATGAAAGAACAGCCAAACAATTATGTGTCTCTGAACTAGAACAGGCTGCAAGTAAGAGCGGGGCGCTTAATTTCTCCTGAAAGGCCTATGAGCAGAAGTTGAACGACTTTTATTAGCTCTATACTGTGGAAGAGAACTCAAGTATTGTATAGAATGTTTCAATAGTTGGATTTAAACACACATTGTTGTATTATTAAAACCATGAATGTATGTGGTGACCACATTGTAATACATGTAGTAAAGTTTTCTTGCTTTGTCCTTTCATTTAAAAATATTTAATTGACAATGATTGGATATATTCAAGATACATAATGTGACAGCTTGACATATGTGTACGTTGTGTAAAATTGCTGAAATCCAATTAACACAGCCATCACCACCCATGCAGCATATATGACCCCCAAACCTTATCCATCTTAGAACTGAAAGTTTGTACCCTTTGAGCAATGTCTCCCCATTCTCCTTCCTCCCCTGGTATCCTCCCATCCACTTTCGATTTCTGTGAATAGATGATTTTTAATGTTTGTCTTAAGCCAGGATCCCAAGAGCTATAAGAGAATGGATAACAAAATGGATATGGAAATAAAATAGTGAAGGATAAACTATAGTTATAGTAAAAAAAGCTCACATATGCACAAATACTTGCAGATACACATACATACATGCCTATGTATATAAATGTGCATATAGATATGTAGAATGATATATATATGCTCAATTATTAGTAATATGTATAGTATTATATGTTGAGAAAAGATAATTTTAGTAATTAAAATATGCATATTTTTGTAATTTCTATTTTGTAAAGGGATTTTTGAAGTCTACATTCATCACTATGTTGTCAAGCAAAGAATAATTCAACTAATAAAACTGATCATCCAACTTGAACACAAAGTATACCTTACTTACAGGACAAAAAGATGATAAGGTGCATTTTATTTGTAATACTTTCTCAATAGGCTTTCAATTCAAAGGTGGAATTTAGATGGCTTGAAAAGTCATAAATAGAATAGTTGAAAAGGTGTGTTAAATGCTGAAAGCCTAACCTTTCTTCCGTGGTCCTAAAGTCTGTGTTACCTTGGGTTTATTTCTCTAAGTACAAACCTCATAAGATTATGTAAGAAGTAGGTGAGAAGGACTAGATTCTTATAGCTCAGTGTATGACATGTAGTCTGTGTTCAGCAAATGTTTGTGACTGTTAGTGATGAACTTACACTCCAAATACCGGATCCCAGCATGTAGGTGAGTCTTTGATTTCTGTAATTAATGATACTCAAGAAGACTAACTCTGATATGATTTTTATATATATATATATATATATATATATATATATATTTACATATAATTGTATATTTATGTATAATTATATATAATGAATATACACACATATATGTATGTATGTATACATACATATATGTGATTTCTGAAATCATAAAAATGGGACTAAAATGAAGAAAAAGTGAATTTCCCATCATAATTACTTGTGTTATATACTTGTGATAAACACATTTTATCTAAACATATCAACTCAACGTTAATTTCAAATTTTAAATTTGATTCTAGATGCAAGTAATGAGATTAAAGAATTAAAGGACTACTGACAATTAAAAGAACTATCTTGGATGGAAGGTAGAATTATTTAATATATGTAGGTGGTACCCTCTAGTGGCTACAACAAACACTGTCCTTGAAATAGAGGTAAAATATACAACAGGCATTTGGTGTCAATCCATATATTCTGTGGACTTCAGTAGTTGAATTTCAAAATCTTCATATTTTAAATAATCAGGAACAAAATCTGTAGAATTACATGTGAATTTTATACATTGGTACCAACAGAGGGTGATGGGATGTCCCAGTACGCACTAGTACTGCCAGAGTTCCCAGGTGTAATAGCTTGGAACTCTTGGAATAATGCATTAAGAAACATGGAACACTCAGGAGAGGAAACACCATGTTAAAATGTCACTTTGAATGAAAATAATAGTACACACTGTAAAACTTAAATTAGACAATTTATAAAGCATTTCCCATATGTCATCATCTTTAATTCTAAGAGCAATGCTAAATCATTTTCTTATTAAAAAGAAGCTAAGAACCAATGAAATTACTTGCAAGATCAGCCATTTAATTCGTAATTAAGTTGACCTATAATTCAAGTGATTTGGTCTCTAATTCCTATCTCTCCTCCACTGATATATTATTTTTTCTTACATGATTTTATTCTATTGAATTTGCATAGTAATTCAGGTACAGACTCTTTAAGCTAGAAATAATCTTAGAAATTATATATATATCTCCTTAATAAAATTATGTATTTTAATTAGTATACAATTTGTGACTCTGTATATAATTAACTAATGTTTAGTAGAGAACATGGGAAAAGAACATTTGATCTGGAGATATTTGACAGTGAACTCTTATCAGATATCACAATACTGAAGCATAGAATAAAACTAAGTTGTTAAAATATGTGGATCTTTCAATATTTTTTAAAATCACAATTTCTTTTAAAGGATTACTTATGATAATCCCCAAACCTAAATCATAGAATTTAAAGATTAAACAATAAAAATAATTATCTGAACAGACAATATAGGCACATAAAAATTGTTGAATTTTAAATAAGAATCACTCATTTCAGCATTTTTTTTAAAAGAGGATGATGTTTGAAAACTCAAATCTACTTCATAAGACTTCCAAAAAATTTAATGAGTAAATTAAAAATAATTTTAAAAGGTGGCCTGAGAGACTACTTTGCTCTCCAGGAGAAAAAGCACTGGTTTTGCTCTTTCTACAGTGGGATAAATGAAGAACAATTGTCATTAATAATTCTCTGGAGGAGCTGCATGTTTTATAAAATGTGTTCAATATCCATTTTAATTGTTTTTTTGAGGTATTGGAGGGCTATTTGAAGAGTTTTTTTTCTTTTTCTTGGTGCATTATAATAATACATAATAATGGGATTAGTTATTACATAATCATACATACATATAATATAACAATTATCTGGTATAAAATTAAACATCACCATTAAAATTAAAACTAAATTTATATCAAGTGACTAATTTTAGTCAGACATTCCTCAGTGCCTTAAAAACTTAATGCCACTTTGGGCAGTAAGTGATATTGATAAAAGTTACAATTTTCAAAAGCACTTGTGTACTTATTCTGTTTCAAAGATGGCCCAAATTGCTAAGAGTACAATTATTAGATCCAAAATGAACACATGAAACTTGTACAACTTCAGATTTTGATATGTAAAAAATACTGTGCTGCATGAAATCCTCATATTGTGATGATTTTTAATGGTACATATTATGTTTCAAAAATATATGTATACTGTAGAAAATTGGAACAAGAATATAAGATGATGCAGTGACATGCTAATATACATCTTCCTACCTGCATATTTAAAAATTGATAATAAGTTGCAAATTGTTGATACACTTTATAAATATTAAAACCATCATGCAATTTACCATTTTCAAGGAAGATTTATTGTCAAAAAAAAGCTTTACATTCCCTGATATTAATTTTCAGTCAAGTTACTTTAATACTATCAGTTCATTTATAGGTTAGGAGTTCATTACTCAGTAATAAGAAATTGAGAGCTGTCTCCTCAAGTTTTCCACAGAATTGCTGTTTCTGGTCACTAACAAAGCATTTCACTACATGTTCATAATTTGCATATTGTTTACATTCTATACAATCTAAACAGACAGAATTATATAATTTCAATTAAAATGTAGATAACTTTTCAGCTTCTAATATAATTTCTCAACATATAAAACATGGCCTCAAATTACATCAGTTTAAATTAATGTTTAAACATGAAAAACGTATAAAAGTGTACAAAAACATTTGCATAAAGTATTATTACTATTAATGCCTATTAAAATATGTTTGATCCTTCAATGAAAAGAGTAAGTAATGTGTAAACTTTAGGAAAGGTCATGGCTACATAAATTCACGTGGGCTTCATGTTTTCAAAGTAGTGTATTAAAAAGGTTTAGATGAAACATTCTGTGACCAAAATGAGCACCATTTCTTCCCAGATGGCTAGAGCAATTAAGGATCTATATTTATTTAAGTATTCAATTTTTTCTTAACCTTTTCTCAAGTATTGACCATGAACTGGCAATTTGCCTTGGGATGTATTTTAGCATATCAGAAAAGGACTTTCTGATACAGTGAATCAGATCTGAAGCCATAATTTAGCATGTACCTAAATTTAATCTTGATCTTATACATTTCAAAACCAGGACCACTGAAAATTCCCATAAAAGGAAATCAACTTTCAGGGTCTCAGAAATTATTCACCCAATCTCCATATGTCCTTTACAATTAAATAGCCACGTATTACTTTGTACTTTTAATGTTCATGTTTTTATCTGATAGGAATATGTATATATTTTTTTGCCCTTAATTTATATTCTTGTGGCAAACAGACTGCTACAGATAATTGGTGCAAACTTCTGCAGCCCTCCTCCTCCTTGCTAAGATGCTGCCATTGCATTAGTATAATAGGTCAATCATTTGGTGGGCATCATGTCTTTTTACAAAATTCCCACACTCAGATGGCTGTCAATGGGGGTGCCAGTGAAGTGTTATGCAAAGCCCCCCAAACACTTTGTAAACTCCAGTCTTTTGAGCACAATAGTAAAGTTCAGTTCTGGAAGAAGATAGTGTACTGAATACACAATACCAACCTTTGTCTGTTTGGGGCTTCTGTTGAGGGAGAAGGCTACTTAATCTCCCCACTTGCCCTGGGGATTCTAACTGTTTTAATGTGTCCTTTTTGAGAGTCTGTGAACTGTAGAATATATGCTGGTAACAACTTTCTTTGGGGCTTTCCTCGGAAAAGCCCCAAGCTGCCAACACAAGAAAGCTGACACAGTGGTGCTAACACAAAGGGGACCTTGAGCTGTTTGTGCAAAATGCCTGGCTCAAGTTTCATGTCATGCCTTGATGAAGGATCTAATTCTTTGGCTCATTTCATAGGAATCTAGCTTTTGTGACAGTATGGAAAGGATAGCTTCTCTGTCAAGTTGGAAAAGAATGGGAAAATTTGATATAACGTCAAAAATATTTGTAATACTTAAAATAAAAAAAAAGAATATGTAGGTCTATGAAAAACTATGACATTGTTAATTGCCTCTGTTGATCACATACTTAAGTTAAAACTATTTTTAGGGTCTACTACTATCATTTTCGTAAATGAGATGTTTTGGTGGAATGGCAACATTTCTAATATGACTGAATGAGTATACAAAAGAAAATATTACATAAAAGTTTAGCCTCAATGTGTCCTTTGAAAATTCAAAGGTCTTTAAGTAACTTTATTTAAGATATTATTCAATCTTTTGGAAAATGATTTAACTCATTCAAGTGAATATATCTAAGATGATGTAAAGAAATTCTATGGTTACGAGAACTAATTATTATAACTATTGAAACAAGACTCCTAATTCCATCTTAACTAAATTTATGTAAGCAGATTCATCAGTATATAGGAGTTTTATCACCCAGAAATATCACATATTGGCTGTATTTATACATGTATTGTACTTAGTAAACTTTGTGCGAATCTTATGTATAGGTGAGGACAAGGTAGAAAGCTCAAGAGTGAAGAGATGATATGTTTTTATATGCCTAATAACAGTAAATCTCATATCATGGGGTGTATTCTAAGTTCAATATGTGATAATCACCAGATAAATCAAGTTTTCCTAAAATGAAGAAAATAAACATCTATGTAAGTTTTGAATTAATGAAGTCAGATAGAAGTGGCTAAATACAAAAATGTTCATAGTAGATAAAAGGCAAAAGGTACTAAGCCTTACAATTTACTCCCAATTCCAGCTCACCCAGGGTAGAAATTCCATGTAGCTGTCTTCTTACCTGCTCTCCCTAGAGTCTCCCTGCTACCCTTTGATCCCTCCTTAACACCCACTCATCACATGCATACGGACTTCCGTGGTAGGGCAAGAGGTAAGACAAACTTACTTTCAATGTCTGGGAATGAAACCTCCTTTATCTTTTTTTTTTTTTAATTTTTTTTTTAATTTTTATTTTTTTTTAAATTTTTTATTGTGGGCTGTTCAAAACATTACAAATTTCTTGACATATCATATTCCACACTTTGATTCAAGTGGGTTATGAACTCCCACCTTCACCCCATACACAGATTGCAGAATCACATCAGTTACACATCCATTGATTTACATATTGCCATACTAGTGTCTGTTGTGCTCCGCTGCCTTTCCCATCCTCCACCCACCCCCCTCCCCACCT
>NW_025999968.1:33881794-33950458 GCF_001458135.2 Marmota marmota marmota | reverse complement strand
GCGGGCTCCTAGCCACGGGCCAGGGAAGTTCCGGGAGCCGGAACTCGGCCGCCCCGCGCTCGGTGTTCGCTCCGATAAGCTCAGGTTCTAAGAAGCACCCAGGCACTGAACCCTAGCAATCTGTCTGCAAGCCGCAGGCGAATGGCAGCCTGAAATTACCTGTTCTATGGCTGAATGAGCTGCGGTCAGTCGAAAACAGGGATAGTGACGTCAGCTTTCCAACATGGTGGCTGCTGGCCTCCTCTGTGGTCTGACCGGTGTGGAGAACCGAGATGGACCGCTTCCTTCCCCCGTCTCGAACCCAGAATTCAGCCCTGAGTACGGTGCTTGCACGGCTGGCAGAAACTGCAGCGCTGTATCCCTGCATCGCTATCTCCTCGTTTCCCAGCGCGCGCTGCAGACTCTAGCCGCGGGGCGGTTTGCTGAATAAGCAGTGTTACCCTCCGTGCGACAAACCTCTCGCGTTTGAGTCCCCGTAGCCGATCCTCGTGCGATGGAAATCCTTCCTCCAGGTTCCGGAGCACCCCACTATTGCTGGAAATTCCTAACAAGATATCCTTTAGCCGTCCTGACTTGTCATACTCCCACACAGTGAAGCAGCACACGGGGGCAATGCACTCCTCTCGCCGCCATCTTCCTTCCTCCTTTATCTTATATAATGAATCTTTCTACTGTTACTTGACTTCTAATGAGGCTTTAGGAATGCTGCATACATTACTTAGGGAAATGCCTCTAGTTGACTGTTACTGATTAAAAATATTTTTTTGTGAATAGTGAACAAGAAAAGTAGGTAATGGGCACAAAGGAAAAAAAAAGTTTAAGATATTCAACTCTTTGGCAAGAAATAGAAGTGATACAAGTGAGAAGATAGGTTTTTATGCCTACCTCATGGTCAATTCTATATTTATCTATCTATAGACACCAATTTTTTTCCTCCTGGAAATTGAATGTAAACTGGTCAAAGAGCAGTTTATGTCTGCAAGAATAACAAACAAAATACACATTCAACCATATTCTTTTTAGTCATATGTGCAGGCCAGCAAATTTCATTCTTAAACTGAAAATATTCTCACTGGGAAGAGGTAAGAACTGTAGAAATGGGCTGGGGATGTGGCTCAAGCTGTAACGCGCTTGCCTGGCATGTGCAGGGTGCTGGGTTCGATCCTCAGCACCACATAAAAATAAAATAAAAGATGTTGTGTCTACCGAAAACTGAAAAATAAATATTAAAAAATTCTCTCTCTCTCTCTCTCTCTCTCTCTCTCTTTAAAAAAGAAAAAAAAGAACTGTAGAAAACCCAAGTTAACCTCAATGCTCTGATTTCTTGTACGCAGGCCAATTGATGGTAAAGGAAGCTACAATACAAGTGAAAGACACTTTCATCCACAAGTTTTACCCAATTGTGTGATGAAGAAAAATCCTCTTACACAGATATTTCTCACAGATATCTTTGGAGAGAACCTAAGTAAAGATTTTCATTGAAAGGATTTTCAATTCTGACCTGTGTTGAACTCTGAGAATTTGTTTGGTCTAAACGGAAGAGTATTTTCTTGCCATAAATTGTTTCTCAGTTTATTCTAATCTCAACATCAGTCTAAAGAATTCCAGCATTTTTCATTTTGAAAGGTTAGGCTTTAAACTACTATTTATTTGATTGCATTGGCTGACTCTAAAAGCCAAATCTACTAAATATTTGTAGATTATTATGAAGTAGTCTAGTTTATAATCTGAAAACATAGTTGCTGGATTTAAATTGTGACTGCCATTTATTTATTATTGTGTGGCAATGGGTAAGTCCTTTAACATTTTTTTTCTTTGTTTCCTTGTCTGTAAAATAAAAATAATGAAACATCATATTATTGTGAAGGTTAACACTAGCTAAAATTTTCTGGGTGTCAGGAATTTGAAAAAGTACTTTTTAGGTATTTTTGAAATAAATTTTTGAAGTAGGTTCTATTATTATCATTTAGTTGTATTAAGTAATGATACCAGAGTCAGTGAATTATAATATGAGCCTAGGAATTTGCATTCCAGAATCCACACTCTTGTTTACTGTATCAGACTTTTTGAATAAGAAAACTAATATCAAGGTCCCAAGACAGTGTCCTGCATAGAAAAATATTGAGTACAAGTTAGCAAATATGATTCTATTTAGAAAGTTTTAAGAGCTGGGAGTGGTAGTGTTCTAGCTAGTAGAGAGGCTAAGTCAGGAGGATCCCAAAGTTTGAGGCCAGCCTGGGCAACTGAGCAAGACAGTCTCAAAATAAAACATAAAAAGAATAGAACATAAAGCTCAATGGTGGAGTGTCTCTGGGTTCAATCTTTAGTACTTAAAAAAAAAAAAAAAGAGAGAGAGCGAAAAGAAAAGTCTAAGAAACCTGTAGTTCTGCCAAATGAAATAGGAAATAGGCGTATTTATTACTTTATTGTTTCCATAAGAGAAAAGATAAATGTTGAACATGGTAAACATTGTAAATTAATTTAAATTCTATAAAATTATACTCTATAACAAATGTTTATACAAGTAGTATAGGTTGCCAATATTTTAAATCTCAACATAGAAATATTAAGATTTTTCTTTTGCAAGGAGCCAAGAGATATTGTTTTAGATATATATCCCTCGAGAGATTTTCAAGATAATGTATCAGCAAAAGCATAAACACTACTAATTTAATAAAATATTCCAAGTTCAATATCCTATTAGTTGCATATTTAAACAAAGTAAGCACATAACCATTGATATAATTTGAGATGCTTAGAATTAAATGATTGCTTTACTTATCTTATTTCAGTGATTCTGAACATTTCTGTAGAAGGTATTTACACTGATATTATCATTGCAAGTGCAAGGTATCTTAATTTCTGTTGTTTGGACATAGTTAAGTCTTAATTTCACATGGCTTTGTACAAGGGACTTGATGTAAGATTCAGTTTAAGGAAGAGACAGCCAAGATTTGGTAGTGTAGAAACATTTTTTTTTTCTAGGAGAGTAAAATTAGACAGGGAGGCATTTTCCCCCAAATTAGACTGCACTAAATAAGAGAGAATTGGGATTATGAGGGCCTTGTTGTGTCACCAGTACTAAAAAATGTATTGCACCCTTTTGTAGATTTAAAGGATGATGGGAATTCTGTTTTTGTAGCTAGAAAGCAGCAAAGACAATAAGTCATATTCAATGAAAGAAGACAAAAGAAAATATGCTCAGCCAAATGCATGCAAAGAATTGTATATTAAAAAATTGAGACCTTATGAAAATAATTTCATTTATGTTTCACAAAATTGATTAGCTAATAGGGAGTGATATAGGTTTTTTATAATGAAATCTATGCCTGTAAGTTTAACTGATGGGATAAAAAGAAAACTTTCATAATTTCTACGTTAACGTATTCATTGTGTAAACATAACATGCTGTTGATAATATTGAGGTTATTAATATTATCAATAGCATATCATTGGCCAGATAATGTGCTAGTTTGTGGGACTGCAAAGATCAACAGAAGACCTTTGTAGCACTTTTAGTAGCTTATAATTAGGTAATGAGGGAATGGATTTACTTTTGTGTAAGTTATTATGTGGAATTTTATCTAGGCACTAAGGACAATGATTTTACACCCAAAGAAATCTTTCAAAAGCTCCTAAGTCACCAAGAATAAAAGGTGGTAATACTAGTGAGTGCAACCAGATTGTATGAAGGCCACATGAGAGTTTTGCATATGATAAATTTTTATTCAACTTAAATGAAGTCTTACGGCATTTTCTTACAGTATATATCACTGCGAAAATTAAACTCCTAAAAACTTTTCCACTAGAAAGAACCCCAGATGTCTAAAAGAAAGTTAATATGTCCTCTGGATCCAAATAGTGAAATTTAGTGGCATTGTTTGCTGAATTTTTCAAATACTCTGTGATGTGACAATGTGGCTATTGAGAGTTCGTAAATAGGCTATTGCTGCCTCAGTCTAACAGGATTTCATACTGCAGAGTATAAACACTTCTCAAAACACTTTATATATATAGGCAAGGAATAAATATTATTATTAAGCTTATTTTTAGATGAAAGGCAAAAGCACAGATAGATTAATACAGAACACACATTATGCTAAGAAGCAGTCGAGTGATTATGGCTTACTCTCTCAACATAATGGGTAAACTTGAAATGTGCTAAAGTGGACCTTTCAGGAAGGGGTTTCATAATAGCTCTTCAGAGTTTCAAGAGCTTTAATAGTCTTTTCATGACTAATATGTTAAAAAATTACATTACATATATAGAAGCCCTGATCTTTTCAAATTAAAACATTTGCATTGTGAAAGTACAACTATATCAGGACCAGCTGATTATTCCTAGAGTACAAATTTAATATTTTTACTATGTTACAAGAAATAGGCTAATTTGAGCTTAAACTGACCAATTTGTACAGGGCATATTATGTTATCTACAAGAATTCTTCTTCAGAAAACTTAAGCTGCAAGAGATGCTGATGGAAGTAACTCTTCTTTACAGAGCGTTATCTATCTCCACTAGAGGGCAATCATTAGGAAATACAGTGACATTTCCCTATGTGCTAGTGGAAAAACAAAAAGATATTGAATACTCATTTCTAAGAATATGGTGTTTCTCTCCTTTTTTCTTAAATATGTCTCTATGTGGAAAGAAGCAATCCTTAATAAATATAAGTGTGTGTGTGTGTGTGTGTGTGTGTGTAACTCCAGTTTCATAGAATAACACATTTAAGAATGACTTTTTCCTGAGGCAACAATTAACTATGTTTTGTAATAACTACTAAATAGACTCCTCCTTGAGACCTTTTTTCCTCTACTTTTCATAAGAAAAAATTGGGAACTGATATTCTAACTGCTTCCTACAGGTTAGCAAGATTTTAAATGAATATACCGAGTAATTCACTAAAGTTTTTAAAACTTGGATGTATACCTTTAGTAATTGCTATAGGTGCTGGTAACATGCTCAGACATTAGAAGAGCAATTCTATTTTATTACTGCAGTGATTTTCATTGAGAAGTGTAATCATTTTAAGCAAAGGAAGAATAAATATATAGTAAAGAACACAGGTAACTTCAGGCATTTGTGTGTGTCAGAACTCAGATAATCATTCACATCTTTTTATAAAAAAGTGGAAAATAAATAGCAAGTTTTAAAAGGCAAAGGATTTTCTCTAATTTTAAACTAAACCTAAAAAACATGGATTTAATGTCAATAGCACTGTTTCAAGATTATGTAGTGTTAATTATTTCAAAATTGTTAAAATTTCTTAATGATATAGAGACAGATTTCCAAACCTTTTATGATGTGACTATTAAAATATAATGACCGGAAGCATTCTCTCTCACTCAAATGAAGTTACATAAATGACTTCAACATGCTCCTCTTCTTTCTTTGATTATTCTTTTCTTCCTTCCCCTTTCCCTTTGGTTCTTTCCTTGCTTCTTTTCTCTAATTATCAAGTAAAAATGGACCTTAAAATAAGCTGGTGATCTTTCGAGTTTAATGATTAATGATAAAAAAAGGGGGGTACACTGAAGGGCAATTTTAGAAAACATCTATCTTTTGTGAGAGGAAAAAAGTGTGATATAGAGAGAGTTTGAGTGACTCATTTTAATCCAATTCAGACAGTACTGATAACTGTGTTTATCAAGTGTTGATGTACTGCTGAAACACATCTTTCTAAAGACTTGTTAATTAAGTGGACATTTTTGTGAATTCCTGGTACCAAGGGTATCCTCATTTACATATGTTTAAAACTTATTTACTTCAATTGTTGGTGGGAGTTCAACAATTTTGGAAAGGAAAAAGGCTCTTTCTGCCGCCTTCTGTCATGGTGAACAATAGCATTACAATGCTAAACTCAACTAGTGTTCATGACTGTTCTGTTCAATTTCACACTAAATTTGGTCTGTTTCTCATGGGGCAACCCTTTAATTCTGCTGGTTACTCGATATGGGAAAACACTCGGTTGCTGTAATATCTGCTATGTGATCCATGTATAACACAATGACTTAAATTGATTTACAACTAATTATTATAAACATCCACCATCTTGTTAAATTGGATGAGATTAATTTTACTCAGGAAAATGATGCAGTGTTTAAGCTATTGTCCTAAGGATGCTTTGGACTGTAACTCTCGGCACAGAAAATACCAGAATGTAGAAGGACTTGAAGCTTGTTTTATTAAATAAGCCATATAACAGCTAGATTGTAACTCCTTGAGTGCACACTTTTCAAAATATACAAATTCCTACCAATGCTGTAAAAATATGCAAGTTTAAATTGTATATACTGGATTGTTAGATTTAATTACTTTTAAATAAACACAGTGAGCACTTTTGTAAAGAGGGTCACAGGAAAGGCAAGAGGCATGCCTTTAAGTCCAATGAACTTGGTGTACTAAACAACAAAAAGATCTTCCTTTTACCATCAGCCGAATGCTCAGTATTCTAACCAAGTTTGGTGATATGACTAAAAATTTTAATGCCATTCCTTTGTGCCAGAATTTATTTGGCTTAGAATTAACTGACTGTGGATTAAAAACTAATCATACTGCAAGCTTCTTATTGTTAAGAATGCTTATGATAGAACCCTAATATTTTTATTCTCTTAGATTAGGAGTATGTGTGCATGTGTGTGTTTTTTAAGGATCTATTTTACTTACTAAGTAAACTTAAGAGTAAAAAAAAAATGAGAAGTCAATTTGGCAATAGTATCTGGGAAAAATTAGATTGAAAACCTAAATATAAAATTGGCTATGAATTACATCACAACTCACTTATTTTTTGAAATTAAATTCTAGGGAAATATTTATTCCTCACATTTATTGAAGTTGCTTTTATTTTTATACAGTTTCTTTTATGAGAGGCAAAATATATTAACTTCCATTTAGCAAAAGAGAGCACATATCCTGATGAAGAAAACTGTACCTCATCTAAATGCTTTAACAAATTGTGATTTAAATCATGTATCATTATTAATTTAAAAATTTAATTGAACAAAAAAAGTATAGAACACAATATTAGCATCCAAATTTCCTAAATCCAGTGGACACCATTATTAGCTTCAGATGAATAGCTACTCATCTAATTTTGTTTTTCTTTAAAACAAAGTCTTGCTAAGTCACCCAGACTGGCCCTAAACTTGTGGGCTCAAACAATGATCCTGCCTCAATGAGTAGTTGGGACTTCAGGTGCATGTGTGGCTTTATTTTTTATTTTTCTCTTAAAAAATAATACTTTACATATCAATGAAGAAAAATATCATATTTTCAGAGAGCTGAATAATTAATGTTATTGATATGCCTTCATTTATTTAATAAGCCATGTCCTTGTTCATGGAAATTTGAATTGTTTCCAATGAATAACATTGTAGGAAATTTGTGTGCTGAGTTATAACCTTGCCGAGGTAAAATGAAATTTGCTGAATCAAAGAGAACAGACATTTCAAACCATGTAATCATCACCAGTCTATGCTGTGCCCAATTTATATTTTTACAAACACACATTCTCAACAAACATCATGCTCTAATTTATTCTGGGATTTGCCAATATACAAAATAAGTATATTATTGGTTTATTCTCACTTCTTTGGTACAAAAAGATGAGTGTACTGGCATGTATTTATTAGAAAATTACATTTCTTCTTTCATGAATTTTTTGTTCCAATCTTTGCTTATTTTCGCATTGGCTTTGTATATCCTCTGCAAATTGATTTATAAGAGTTTTTTTTTCATATTAGGGAAAATAAGTGTTTACTGTATATCTTCTATGTATTCATTTCTTTAATAAATGATTTTTACTTGGAAAGTCGAGTTAATCACTCAATAGTTTTTGGTTAAAATATAATAATTAAAAGGCCATTATATACTAAATATTGTTAAAAGAATTTATCCTAAATATTTTCCACTACTTTGTTTTAGATATTCCCCATCCTTATCTCTCCCTTTACATATCCTCCCATCCTTCCTATCTCTCCCATCATCCTTGTAAAGAGAAACGCAGGGGTTCCAAAAAATCATGTTATTCAAACCATAGTATGGATTGGAAGTTGAAAGTCCTGGCTCTGGATTCAGACACAACTTGGTTCAAACCTTGGTTCAGTCCCTTGTTGTTTCTGTGCCTTTGAGCCTAATATTTCTATGGTGCTATTTTCTTACCTGTAAATTGGGATGGAGGACTCTAGTACCCAGTTACCATGGTTGTTGAGATGCTTCAGTGAAGCATATTGGCTGACCCATTGTAAGAACTCAATAGACAATGCTTCCAGTTATTTTTAGAAGGCTGTTGGCTGGAAGCCCCATTTTTTCTGACAGATAAATGCAATTTATTGACTGAAAGTTATTTTCCCATTGATTCCTAAAGTAAGTTTTGCTATATATAATTTCAACTTATACTTTATTTTACTTCTAAAGTCTGTTATATCTGTTTTATATTCATCTGTTACAATGTGAATAACACATGGTTTTAATAACTATGCTTAGATTCCTGAAAGGGCAAGTGTCCTCTTTTTTCCCTAATTTTAAGAAATAATCTGTAGGTTATTATCCCATTACATTCTAGATAGGGTATAAGGTCATCTTCTCATGTCTTCACAACATTCATTCACATAGTCTTTGAACATTTACACTATGTGCTTATTGTGTACCGGACAGTATTCTGATATGGGAAATAGGCAGCTAAACAAAAGAAAAAAAGTCTCTACTTTTATGAAGCTCAAATTTGGGGGAAGACAAAGAAATAAATAAAAACTATTATGCTATATAGTGACTATAGGAGAAATCAAGTGGAGTTTGCAATGAACACAGGTGCATTGTAGCCAAGATCTGACAAACTTGAGGGAACAAACCATGTGAGTCTGTGGAAAGGACATTCTAGGCAAATGGAATTGCAAGAGGTGTAGTCTCCAATGGGAGTGTTTCTGGAGTATGTGAGGGGCATGAGGAATTTCAGTGTGACGAAAACCAAACGAGTAACGGAAGTAGCAGAAGGAAGTGACAGAGGGAGTCTGAGCAAGAGATTGGAATAGGTCAGATAAACATCTCTTTTTTGGGGTGTAGGGGGGAGTGGGGATTGAACTTAGGGGCACTCGGCCACTGAGCCACATCCCCAGCCATATTGTGTATTTTATTTAGAGACAGGGTCTCACTGAGTTACTTGGTGCCTTGCCATTGCTGAGGCTGGCTTTGAACCTCGATCCTCCTGCCTCAGCCTCCCGAGCCTCTAGGATTACAGGCGTGTGCCACCATGCCCAGCTAGATAAACATATCATAGGCTCATGAACTAAGAAGTCATTTCAGAGTTTTGGGCAAGGTGACTTCATTTGACTAATATGAAAGGGGCAGTGGCTTAGATGAGAAAAGACCATAGGGTGCAATTATAAATTGGGAGAACAGCTAAAGGCAACTGCATAACCTGCATGAGAGATGTGGATGTGACAGAGACAGGGAAAGAAGTTCTTCATGCACATTTATGAAGGTAGAACCAGCAGCATCTGCTTCCCAATGGAATGTGGAGAGCACAAAAGACATCTGGGTCCATGATGATTTCTGAGATTTTGTTCCAAGCACCAGAAAAAATAGGTTGCCATCTGCTGATAAGGGAAACATTCAGAAAAGTAGTTTAGAGAATTTTCTTTTAAATTGGGTATTTAATTTTGAAAAGAATTTTAGACATTTATATGGAGATTTTTCAGTAGGTAGTGGGATAGACTGGTCCATATTTAAAGGGCAGGACCTCAAGTAGACTGAAAACTAGAGAACAGTGAGATGCAGATGTTCTTTCAGTAAAGCCCTTTTGTTACTTGAAAAAAAATTTAATATCATTTCTGAAATGCCGGAATATTGAAAATATCTTATACTACGAATTTTGATCTAACTCCGTTTTAATCTTCTTTCTACTCTAAATTCCTTCCACTTAAAGCCCATAAAAATAATGGTGGCTCACAAAGACTCACCATTTGCCAAGGAGGGAGGAGTGGATAAAACTATAAAAAAAGTATTTACGAACTTAAGCTTGTTAGGACATGTGAGGTAGTAATGAGAGGTAGAAATCAACAATCAGTGCTTGTTTGACACCCAGAGTCAAAATTATTTTTAACACCTTCTATGTTTATGTGACCAAATTATTTTAAGTCTTTATCACGATAATCAGTAAATATCATATTTTCTTGATTCATTCTTTAGCTGCAAAGCAAAAAAAAAAACAGCTAAAAAGAATTAATTTTAAATTAAAATGTTAGTCAAATTTAGTAAAATATTACACATACAAACTTTGTTTTTACCAAACAAAAATTATACTTTGTTTTTACCAAACAAAAATTTGTTCTTTTTCTGGTTTTTTATTTTTATTTTTATTTATTTATTTATTTATTTATTTTTATTTTTTTGGTACTGGGAATTAAACCCAAGGACATTTAACCACTGAGCCACATCTTCAGTTCTTTCTGTTTTTTTATTTGAGGTAAGATATTGCAAGTTGCTTAGGGCTTCACTAAGTTGTTGAGGCTAACCTCAAATTTGCAATCTTCCTGATTCAGCCTCCCGAATTATTAGGATTAAAAATGTGAGCCACCATACCTGGGTCTTTTTCTGTTTTAAACACACACACACATACATGTATATCAACAAATCCACTCAACTGTTAATGAATCACACAGACTAGGTACTGAGGTAAATAAAATTCTGTTTTCTGAATTTTCAGTCTATATGCTATCAATGGTTACTCAAAATTAATGCTTCAATGCAAGAATATGGGGTACTGCAGGATCTGAAATCACAAACTTCACTCAAATAATAACTTAAATGACACTTAACTTTAAGCTTTTACTCTGGAAATAGACATGTGTGACAGTCCATATAGCTTAGTATAATTGATGGCTGACTATAACTTGGGAGTTATCTAAATTAATTTTCAGAAAAACATGCTGTTCACTGAGATATAAGCAATAAATAGCTGCTGATTTGAAGACTGTTAAAATGACAGTAGGCATGATTATAACTTAAAATATTTTTTAGAAGAAAATACTATATCACTGACACTGTTTAGAAATGATAATAAAGGGTGAAAATAAAAACATGGATTGAATTTAAAACAGTATTATTATTATTTAAAATTTTCTATGGACAGAGTATTTCCTTTTTGCCTGCCCTCATGACATATACCCCTACTATTGTGTCTACTGTCAAAGATTATGTCCATTGTTATATTTTGGGTGATTTTCTTTATTGCAGTGGCCCAATAAAAATACAGATTACAGTAGGTGTTCCTGTCAATGGAATCAGCATTTTTAATAAACTCCCCAAATGAACCCTAAGCAAAGAGAAGACTTGAGGTCCACTGGACTTAAGATGTGGATAAAAATATGAAGGCAGAGGAGAAAGGATCATAGGAAATATGAGGAGAACTAGAAGAATCCAGGGCAAAGATCATACTTCCCTGCTCCATTCAAAGTAGGTTTGTGCATCTGATCTATTCTGGCTAGTAAATGTAACTGGAAGGGAAATGTGTCATTTCTGGGTTGTAGCTTTAAAGGAAGTACATGTGCTAACAAATTCTCTTTTCCTTTTGCTATAATAATGTAATACAACACAAAGAAGACTGTTTTGATGGCCTGGAAGCTGAATTACAATGATGGTGAGAAGAATCAAGTATACACAAGTAAGAAATAATGACTCTGGCATAAGTTGCAGAGATATGGGGGTTGTTTATTACTGCAGCATAACTCAACATTTTTCAGACTAATATAAATTAATATAAGGATGGAATAAGAAAACATGTCCAATGTAGAATAAAGATCAAATAAAATAAATAAGATGGAAGAATGTCTAGTGAATTGTCAGTGAGAAGGTCACTGGTACTCTAGCCAGAACAGTTCCTGAAAAGTGGTGAGAGCGTAAGTCAGAAAGATTAATTATCCTGCAATCATCAGTGCTGCATGGACATTCTTTGATATGCAAACAGAAAAGAACCTTGAGGTCTCATCTCGTTCATTGCACATGGCAGGTCAAATTAGAAGTCTATGGATCTGAATTATGAAGTACATTTTCCAACAAAGATTAAAAAATAATGACATTGCTGAAGGCATTAAGTGCTCAAGGACAGGCAGTCAGCTTTTATTTTGATCAACCTTATGAAAAATACTTAATTTTAAATGTGATTTTCTTTATATAAATGTTTATCTCAGAATTTGTTAAATTATTAATCTGATTATTTGAGGGGGCAAAGGGAAGGAATCTCAGATATAATGAACTTGAAAAAATAAACATATGGATTTCCAAATGTCTCTTTTTCAGATAAGGAGCTATATTAGTATGCTTCATTTATTTATTCAATCAACAAATATATAGTATCTACTACAAATTAGTCCTTCTGAGATGTGGAGAACATTAAATACTCCCTGTATCTTCATGCAACTCACAATCTAGTGAGTTTCATTAAAAATTAATATCTACATTTTAATGTTCAAAACAAAGTGTCAATATATTATGTTTTATACAAAATTATTTTAAAATATGTGTATAAGTTTTTGGTCTTCCTTTTTTTAAAATGTTGTGCTTAATTTTTCCCCCTAGAGTCTGACCTGAGTAGTGACATATTTCTTACAAATGGAAAAAAGGGGAAAGAGATAACATGTGACTTTTCATGTAGGGTGGTTTAGAGACATCATAGCTTCTTTTTTGTCTTGCCTGTCTTAGATCACTCACTCTGGGGAAAGCTGGCTGGTTGGCATCTTGAGAAGGTACTCAAGCTATCCTCTGGAGATTTCCATGTGGCAAGGAACTGAGGCCACCAGCTATGCCACCAGCCATGGAGTGAGCCATTTTAGAGGAAGAACTCCAGTGCCAATCAAGCTTTCAGGTGACTAAAGTCCCTACTAACATCTTGATTCATGCAAAATCGTGAGCAGGAAACACACTGTTAAGTCACTCCTAGATTCTTTCCCTTTGGAAACTGTGAGATAATAAATATTTGTTATTTTAATCTGCTATGTTTTATGGTAATTTGTTGTACACCAATAGATAACTAATACATTTGGGTTGTATAGTATGACCTCCCCCTGTCTCTCTCTCTATATATACCAATAACCATGTAGAACAAATAATTTCTTGCTCTTTCAAAGACTTTCATGCAATATATAAACATTCTTTTCAGTTTTGCAAGTTTGAAGAAATGATGATTATTTGGGGGATCTCTGACCAAATACCCCTTTTGATCCAAAAGACCGCTTGTCTCTTTTGATCCACTTAAAAATATTTGACACTTTGAACTCTAAAATAAAGAATTTCTTATATACTTAAGCCAACAAAGTTGCTTCAGATATTACTCAATGTACTCCAAATATATTTCCTAGGAAAATGCATTCCAATTGAACTGAGGAAATGCTGTTTTAAAAAATAATAGCAAAACAGTAGTTTTTCTTCCAGCATATTCTTGATATTTTGAAAAATTAAATTAAAATCTTTACAGTATAATAGAAAATTGGAATTTCTGCTTTGAGAAATATGTTGATGAAGTATGTATAGTAGTATATACATATTAATTATATTAATCCAGCATATATGGAGTAGGAATGATTTCAATCTTGGAATTACACAAAGTTGGATTTGAATTCAGACACCTGCCATGTTTTGCATTTCTTTCTTCTCATCTCAATTAAGATTTCACAAAAGAATAAAAAATCACTTGGGTTAC
The DNA here is from genome assembly GCF_001458135.2 of Marmota marmota marmota. NCBI lineage: Eukaryota > Metazoa > Chordata > Mammalia > Rodentia > Sciuridae > Marmota > Marmota marmota. The sequence continues at coordinate 33,936,764 of NW_025999968.1, read as the reverse complement.
ATATAAAAGCCTGTATACTCAAACTCTCACAATAATTTCACTAAGAATATTGAATAAAGTTCTATTAGGTGGTTTTAGAAGTTCTATAAGCCACTGAAATTTTATGGAAAATATTGTAAATATGTGGCTACATACATTTTCCTAAGGCATGGAAAGACTCATTGAGTTCAAAAGGTTAAGAAGGTTAAAAAGTTTAAAAGGATAAATATCAGTGTCTGAGGAAGATCCTTTCCAACTTTCACAAGTGTTGCTTATAAGGTTTATGAGGTTTATAACTACTCCCTTTGGTTTGATGAGTATAGGGAAAGACAAGGGAAGAATTAGAAGGCAGAATCCTGTGTCTTATAAAATAAAATACTCTGTCTTGTGTGTGTGTGTGTGTGGTGTGTGTGTGTGTGAGAGAGAGAGAGAGAGAGAGAGAGAGAGAGAGAGAGAGAGAGAGAGATTCTACTTAATAAAGATTTTACTTATTAAAAATAAAGTTAAAACCACCACCTATGTCATATGACTTGCCTTTAAGTGCTGAAGAGTATTATCCATTAAAGAAAGAGTACTTCCATGACTTGTTTAACAATTCCTTTCAAAATAAAATTTGTACTATCATAGCCTAAAGAAAGCCTTTAACATGTTACAGTATGTGTGGCTGAAGTGGCAAAGGATTTCCCCAGACTGAAAAATTTATCAAAATAATATTATCATTTCCTTTTGTTTTATTCAGTAACTAACTTTAACACTGATTTTTGGTATCTTCCTGGAATTATTCTCAATGTTTCCTGTGTGAGTAAATTTAACTGACCATGAAGACCATCCCAGGTCTCTTAGAGAGTAACTCAAGCCTTACAATAATCACATATTTTGATTTCTAACCTAATACAATTCCAAATTTCAATGCTGCCTGTAACCATGGAGGTAAGAGTAAAGAAGTATTCTGATCAGAAAAGAATTTTATCAAGAGTAGGAGAACAATTGAGAGGCCATTCCAATAACTAAAGAGAGGTTATAGTGGTTTTTGGTGAGAGAGCCAAGGAAGCCATAGAGGAGGTTGGACCATACATAGATTTTATAGGGAGAGTCACATTTTTCTCATGCGTTGGATGTAGAAGACTTAAAAGGAGAAAAAGAAGAGAGAGAGAGAGAGAGAGAGAGAGAGAGAGAGAGAGAGAGAGAGTGAGAGAGAGAGAGAGAATTTTATAGTTTAAATTTTTTGTTTATTTTGCTTTGTATTTTTATTGTTTAAGAAACTGGGACACTGGTATTGCCTTTTGAGTTGACAAAAACATCCTAGATTACATTTAAAATATTACCAATTCACATATATGTATATGAAGGATTTTTTTTTTGTCTTTAAACATAGTATACTAAAACAACATCCTGCGTGATATTTTTAAGTTGTATTTTGGAGTTTCTTCCTAATTAATACATATAAGTATATCTTATTCTTTTAATGGCTGCAAAGAATTAGGCATAAATTGTAGATGTAACTTATGTAGATAGAATATTTTATTCAGTAATTTAAAACCATTCATCTTAGATGTACTTTTTTTTTTTTCCGGTCTTTTACTGATTTTCTTTTTTGCAAAAAACGCTAAGTGAATATTTATGTGCAAATATCTTTGTGCACATGGAAAGTGTGTCTGCAGTATGAATTCCTAAAAGCAGAAATATTAGGTCAACATTGACCTCACATTTATTTTGAAAAGGTACAAATTAAAATTAATTAGAGGTGAAATTGCTTGCCTTAGATCAGTAGAATTAACCTATGGAACTCAGCTTACGAGTAGATTGGAATCCACCACTCCCTTTTCAAGCCTTACTTGGTTGATCTCTGGGCTGGTTATCACCACAGTGTTCCTCTGTTTGGACTCAGTGGAAAAAAAGAGAGCTTTGAGGACATTGCACTACCCCTATTTCGATATCATTTCCTTTCAGCTGTTATTGCCCAGGTCATCTGAAGGCTTTGGGAAAGGTAAACATGGACTCTTCTTATAGGAAGAGTGAAAATTCCTGTAATAAATATATCCTAATCCAGAGAAACTAGAAAAGAGCAAGGATCAGAATGAGAAAGCAATACTTATTTTGCAGGAAAAAAAATGAAGTTTGAATTTGATAGCATAAGATATAAAAAAAACTTAGAGAAATAGCAAGCCTGGTAGAAAGGCATAAGATTCAGATGATTTTGTTTCCTTATTTCTTTTCAAAATGCAATACTTAGATATATAATAATCCAGTTTAGTTCCAAGAATGAAAGCCAATTTTGCATTATTAGCCTTTGAAAATGGATCTTAATTATCAAATCTTATAATACAGAGTCAAAATGTGAATTTAATAAACACTAATAAGATAGACTCAATCGATAATAATGGCATGACAAAATGAAGAAATCTACTGTCAGGGTCTACACATTGGAATGTTTATAAAAATATACAAAAACTTCTCAAATTTTCAAAAATGATGCAAACTTGTGAAGGGGTTATTTATAAATTACTCATTTCTTTTTTTAGAGACAAACATTGTATATTTATAAAATATACGAATTATCTGAGTGGAAATTTGAATTCTTTATGAATTTCTAGTTTCAAGAACTTTTACCCTTATTCAGAAAATGGAACTAGAATGCTGTTTTTTTATTGTATGCATAGTCTTGTTAAAATAAAACAAGATATAGCTTAACAAATACCAAATGACATAATTGTGTCATGTGCACGGAACCCTAAACTTATTTTAATTTGCAATTTCAATAACATATAATGAGTTTGACATTACATTCAGTCCATAAAAAACTACATATTAAAAGTAAAAGACCAGTGAACGCTTTCATTGTTTGCGTTAAAAATTTGCCTTAAATCTGTGAGAGAAAGCACTATTAAATAAGAGTGTACCTTTAAATCTACTTCTAATTCATTTGAAGATATTTATTTTTTGTATCTTTCTAAATCCCTAATGTTTTATTACATATTATTTTATAACCACCAGTTTTAGAAATGATAAATTGCCTAAATTCAGATTTCTCTTGACCCTGTTGAACTGTGGAGAAAAGGATTGTTCTAATCTATTGGAGATTATGATAATAAAATATTTTCCTGTTTTCATATATGAACTCCTAAAAAAATTGACAAATTGATCTTCTCATTATTTAGAGAGCAGAGACCAGTTTCTTCCTCTCTATGCACTTAGAATAGTTATACAACATAGAAAGGTGAAGACAATAAAGTTAGAGAAAAGTGGGTTAATAACTGAGAACTAAAAAAGAATTCCTGCTCATTCTCATATATTTTTATGTCTACATAGATGAGATTTATAGGCTGAGGAATGATCCATGTGTATGTTCACTTTCCAATTGTATAGAATTTGCTAATTGTGGACAAGTGATTATGTAATTTTTTGTTTTTTGTTGTTCTTATTTTGAATTGGATTCCTGATGTGGCTTTATCAGCAATAGTGATCCTTGTACAGAATTTGACTAGCTAGACAGTAGTGTTGGATTCTAGGAGGAATTTTAGGAGCAATACTTCCAACATTGGGTTCTCATTGCCATTGTCTTGCTGTGACCATGCTGATGACATGATATATTAGGCATGTTGAAAAAAGAACCATGATATTGACATATGGGAGGAATATTCTCAGGGGCTGTCTGTCTCAGTGTAGATTATTTACCCTTAAAGCAAAACACACATGGTCCTGGGCTATGCCTGTTAAGCATTTACTGAGTCTAGATGACAAAGGTTACACCCACTGGGAATAAATTTCTAAACTATGTAGCATGACTACATATAAGAAACAGATGAAATACTTTATGTGGCCTTTAGAGTAGATTATACAGTGTTCCATATAGTTGTTAATATATAGTAAACCAGAAAAACACTCCATTGTAAAGAATGAGTTTTCTTTTAGAAGGCCATGAAAGAATCCTTTTGGCTTCCTTTTAACTAGTTATTTTTTTCATATTTATTTATTTGTTCTATATATTTCTCCATTCTTACTGACCAAGATGGCAACCATAGATGGACAAAGATATAACAAAAGGCATGGTTTCCCAATTTTCTGTCACTGCAAATGTTTCCTAACATTCATTATGAAATTTTCTCATGCAAATGGATGCATCACAGGAGAAGGAGAATTTTTTTGTAGTATGTGACTGATTTTCCTGTTTATGTGACATGAGTATGCAAAGACATTTAAAACTCTTGTTTTTACTTCCAAGCCCTAGTCTTCCTCTTAACTGAATATTTTAAAAGATTACTTGACGTTTTCATTTAAAATAATTTTGTGCTACAAATACTAAGGAAACATTCTTGTTCTGCCTCTAAATTGTTTTTTTTTCCTTTCCAAAGAACACTTGTTCTTTTTATTCCTTTAAATTAATTTAAATAATTGAAACACTCATTACCAAATACTGTGCTTAGGAGTTGATTATAAAAAAAATATATAAGACTTCACTGTATCCCAGAGTTGCATACAATCTAGGAAATGGGAAGGAGACAGAGAAGTTAACAATTAAGGGTTAAGTACCATAAACAAGAGGTACATAACTGTCTTGTAAAAAGCAAAATAATATCTTCCTTTGGAGAAACTCAGGTAAAATCTGAGAGAAGGTGACATTGAGATAAACCTGAGGATAAAGGCTCCTTTAGATATGAAACCAGAAGGAGATGGATAGATGTTGAAGTTACATAGTTTAGTTCCTGTGTAGGCTTCTAGCCAGGGGAAAAAGGTACAATTTTGGATTTGTATAGATGACTCTAATTATTATTGAAGAATGAAGATTTATTTCTATTATTTAAAAATGGGAATTAACAATTTTTATCATCAGAAATTATAAATGTATTTCATATGGTGAAGCATTATGATTTAGTGGGGGGAATAAAGGAATGGATATTGGCAGACTTAAGTGTGGACAAATAAATATTTTTATATATTTACTGACTTAAACAAGTCATATATAACAATTGGCCATCCATTGTCCTAAGACACAGATACAACCTTAAATCTCAAAAGATCTTTTGAACATCTTTTTAACTGTGCATCATTTTCTTGGAGGGAGAAATAGCTCAGTCATACATACATGTAACCTTTCCCTCCTGAGGACAAGGAATGAATTAAAAAGAGACAAGTAAATGTGGCAGTAGTTGAACTAGATCCTCTACCAGATTCTGGAGTGCTGGGTTGCTGAATGAAATCCAGGCAAGATAGAGAAGAGACAGCATGAAATTGAAGAGTCTTAAGGGGAAAATGTGGCCAAGACAAATTTACTCTGTGTTGTAGAGCCTTGTTTCTTCCAGTATTGAGAAATGGGGACTTAAAATAGGAAAATATAAAAACCAAAATATAAAAACCAAAATATTGCACACATTTGGGTACCATTATTACTTTTAATCTGAAAATGATGAATACCAGTCTATTGAATATCCACTACCTGCCATGCACTGTACTGGCTATTTTTAAATATGATTTTTGTTAACATTCACATTATTTTTTGGGGAAAGTTATCTTCCCCTTTCTTAAGAGAAGTTAAGCAATTTTTCATTCATTGGTCATCAGTGTCACCAATTTAAATGAGATTTGTCTCTCTCAAATCTTTTTCTTTCCTAAGTTGCCTTCCTGTTTTTCCCATACTGATTTCATCAGTGCAGAGAGAAGAGTGAACAGCTCAGAAAGCTGAATTTAAGGACAACAGCTGGCCAAAGAGCTGGAGAATCAATAAAAAACTGCAAACAATGAATCATCTCATTCAGAGGAACCATAGTCTGAATTCAGATGATCCTATCTAAATTAAGCTTGAAAAAAAAAAAGTAAATTAAGCCTGAATTTTGGTCAGGAAGCTGAAATAATTTATGTTAAGTGACAAATAATAAGTTTTCACTAAGTCTTCAAACACTCATTTGAAACCATGTTCAGGGGATTGTGGGCATTTGTGCCTTTTCTATTAGGAAGGTCTGTAATGAAGATATATCCTAGATCCAAGCAGAAGGGCAGTTTGAACGGAAGACTTGGAGGTAAGACTATTTGAACTCTTAATTAGCAGATGGGTCCCTTTGAAAAGAAGCTGGAGGGCACCACTGTTTTGTTCTTGAACAGAGGAGAGATTTCTTCCAGGATAATCTATAATTTACAGGATTTAGAGCTGGTTAGATAAACTGAAGGTTATTAGCACCTATGGCAAAGAAAAGAGGGGGCAGTTCTTTTTTTCCCCTCTTTTATTTGAAATCAGGCATCCTGCCAATCTAGCAGATGGTCAGAGGTACATATTGAAGGTGTTTGTGTATTATGCAGATGTATGGACTGGCTTCTAGGGGCAATGGAAGAAATAGCTTCCCAATGATTGGAAGCTAAGAAATCATTTTTAAAAACACAGACATAGCTACTCTGGCACCTGAGAATGCTTTGGAGAATTGAGATCAATACAGCACATAAGACAGAGGCCTAATGACATTCATGAGTTAAAAGACAAATTTGGTGGTCAAGCTATGTTTGGGAACAAATGTAGCAACAAATGAGCTCTGCCAAATCCCATGGGTGGACAGTGCAAACTCTATTAGCAATTCATGATTCAATACCCATGCTATTAAATGAGTCACTGTAAACGAATATTTAAATTTACAAAAATGACACCATAAAATGATAATTTGATACTGAATAAGGGAATGATTATTTTGGCTGAATTAATAATGAATCTGCCTAGAGTTTGCCTCTCTACCCAGAGTCTCTGAGTTCCTCACCATTTTATTTTTTGCCCTAGAGCCCCATGTTAGCCACTTCCTTCTGCTTAAGGATCTGATTCTCAGTTATGCGGTAGAGTTTTCCTCTTGGCAGAGCTCTGCTAATCTGAGAACCACAAGAATCTGAGAGAAGAGAAATAGCTTTGGCATGTGTATATTTTGAAGTTGAACATACGTAAATAGTACAACATCAAGAATGGTAAATATCTCTTGATGTTGTCTAGGATGTATAAACACCAAAAATATTTAGGGAATTCATTGTTAGCAGGATTTCTGGGTCAAAATTTAGTGCTTTCATCTAAACATTTTAGGGGAGAGCAGAGACTCATGTTAGGATTTAAGTTTTAAGCATGATTGGACAAAATGTCAATAAATGCAAATGAGTTTGGTAAAACAAGTTTCATGTGAACCAATATATTACTCAGCTCACAAAGATTGGATTTAATTGAAGCTGATCTCATTATACTCTAGGGGTTGTAGTCAGAGCTTTGACCTACCTACCTTCAACACCATTATTGGATCCTTTTCAGTATTAATGTTGATCAGCATTTGGGTGTATACGCAGATAAATTTCTACTGTTTATAAATGTGCATATAAAAATCCCTAATATTTCAACCTTTACTCTTCAGGAAATCATACTTTTCACATAATGGCCTATAATGACAATTTAAAATGAAATAAACTATCTTCAGACACCAAGGGTGTACAATTTTGTAGCATAGGTAACAATCTCTTCTTTTAATGATTTTCAAACCTGCGCATTCTCAGCTAAGGAATATATTTTATCTGCAGGAGTACAGATTAAAACTGTGGCCCTTATTCTAGCATCATGCTGATGTGATGATGTCCATAGAGCTCAAACATCAGCAGAAAGCTCTGAAAATCCAAGATTTCCAATCATAAGAGTGAATTAAAGATTATTAAAGATTATATATTATAATCATAAAACATGGATGGGCAAAGATGTTATTTAGCCCTTTTAGAGAGTTATCACTAATAGTCCAAATGTTCTTTTTGCCAATTAATATGAAATGCCTTTGTTTGTATCACTTTTAAGATAAAGTAAGAATTTATTGAATATATGACAGTTATAAATTTGTGTTGATAGTTGCTTAACAAAACTAATGAAATTTAAACAAGGAGTTGGCAAGGTCTATAGCAAATGATTTTTGCTTTACTTTGATGGACCTTTACTATGCTTGGGACTTATTAGAACAAAAGCCACTAAAGCAGATGTGTATGTCTAAGGAGACAAGCACATAAAAGTTATTTGTTCTATTTTGCTCTTGATAAATTATTAAAAGTATTTCATTATTTATGATGAGTACTATTTTCAGCTTTTCTTTCAAGGAGCTTTCTGTGATTCTTCTAATTAAGAATGGTTAACTATATCTGTGTATAAAATTAGCAGCTATAAATTCCCAGTGACCTGGGATAAAAATTGTGTATGCTTTTAATGACAAAATAACAGAAAAAATAAAAAGTAAATTATTAAAGAGGTTGTCCTAACATTATTCCAAGTCCAGACCATAGTGAAAAGATTGGGTCCGATTATTTGAAGTGCAGTGAAACCAACAGACATGACTGTATTCAACTTAAACAAATCTAATTATTTTTGCAATTTTCATATTTAAGTATATATTTTAATTGAACACCAAGAAAGAAAATAGGACAGAAAAGAGAAAATAGTGTCCATATACAGGAATGAGCTACTACTACATTCATAAGTAGAAACAGGACCCTGGTTTTAGGTCAATTTTTGCATTATTGACTGGGGCATGGTGACTCCTAAGAGACAGAGTTCACGTGTACGTGAGAAATCAAGCACATTATCTGCAGTTGAAAGACAGTAATTACTGTAATAAACAAAGGCTGACCTCAGTTTAAACAAATGGATGCTTTTTACTAAGTAAGCAGTTTACAAGCACAAACAGTCCTAGGGATTTCCTAGTGTTCTTCCATCTTTATGAATGTGCATTGACATAAATTGAAAACCAGTGAATTTGAATAGACATTCATTATTTCTCTTATAGTGCATTATACCTAGAATTATTTAATATAAATTCCATCATCTTTGTCACATCTGAAGTCTACAAAAAACTGTCCAAGAGGAAAAGTAGATAATCTACATATATACACACAAACCCATGAAAACATGTATATGAAAATTATATGACTAAAATTAACATTTGTAAAAGTGAAGCTAAGGCTTTCCCTCTGACTTTTCTGTTATCAGAGCAAATCATTTATGGCCTTATCCTAGGCATTTGGCCTCAATTAAAGACAACGAAGGACATGAGTAAATTAAATTGAATTTTAATTTAGCAAATGTTACATTTGGTCAGAGGTTCCCAAGGGTTAGAAGCTTAAGATGATGTGAGAAGTAGGGAGACTGTGGCCAGAACTCTTTCTGAAGCAGCTTTTCTCCATTTTGCTGGCACATTTGAATCATCCAGTGGAGACTTGAAGACAAAAATACCCATTTTTGCTTATTATCCTTGGGGAGTCTGAATTATTTGGCAGGAACAAGCCCTGGATATGGAAGCCAGGTCAATTATTTAAAAAGAAGAATGAAAGCAGTGTAGATTTGACTTCATAATTTTGTGGAATTCTAGATTCTCTTAGGAATCTAGAGATTCCTAGACAGGAATTCTGAACTCTTTCATAGTCAAATTATTTGACAGATCATGTAACAGGTAATTAAAAATGTGTTTTAAGTCAGTGCTGGTTAAATTGTGAAACCAAATTAGTAGAAACCACTTTACATAAATTCCTGAAATTATAAATAATTATAAATAAGGATGTACTAGCCTTTGACAATTTATTTTTGAAAGTTGGTACTTACTGATAAGGAAATCCAGTGTTTGTGCTGGATGTTATAGAAGTGTAATTGTAATCCTGTATAGAGTATCTCTGTTGGTTAGTACCTTCTTATTATCCTTCTTTTTTCATCATTAATGCTACTGAGTTACTGTTTATTGAGTACTGAAGATGTATTGCTTATTTGTTCAGTGATAGGCTCAAAATATCTTCTTTAATTCTCACACAACCATATGCATTAGGTGCTATTATCATTCTGAGCACAAAGAGGTTACTTAGCACAAGGCCACCTTTCTAGACTATTTTAATTAATGCAGACAATCTATGTCCTAGATGGAATAGCTGACAGAGATAACCATGCTCTTTTTCTACCTTAATTGAAAGTCTATTACAAAGCCATGTGAATGGATACCATGGTATGGGTATATAAACTGACATGCAGATCAATGTGACAGAATAGAGCTTAGAGGCATAACTATTCATGTATGGGAATATGATCTGTAAGATTATCAATGGGACAAACTGCAGATGTTTTTAGTAGATGGCCTGGAGAAACCTATTTATATGAAGGAAAACAAAATGTCCTGCAAAAAGTGACCTTAATGTGTTAAACTTGAGAAGTGAAAGGTGAGCCTGGCAAGTTAATGGGGCGGGGGGGAGGAGAAGTAGGAAACAATTTGTGACTAGTTCAAAAGCAAAATATAATAGAGTGATTCGCATGAAAATGAAGGACTTAAATTTAATACACATGGAGAAGATAATAGGTAAATGACTACAGAGAAAAGATAATTACAATAGTTAAATTTAATAAGGAATTCCTGAAAATCAACAGGAAAACAGCAATGACTATAGAGAAAGATGAACGAAATATATAATCAAGCAACTTATGGAAGAGGAATTCCAAATGATCATTGCATACAAAGTGATACCATAACTCGTTAATGACCTGAGAAATGAAAATGATTTTATTTTATTTTATTTTAAACTGTTAAGCTGACAACTTTATAAGCTACTGGTGGGAGTGTTGAGTGGTGTTGCCATTCTGGAGTGTAACCTGTCAATTTGGTAAGTCAGATTAGCCTTAGGTGAAAACCAGGAAGTATTCCCAGATTCAATTTGGATTTCATATAGAAATTTTATCTCATGTATTCCATGCCCATGGTGAGCAGTAATGGAGGAAGGAGACATGCTTTCTAAATGTATGTCAATATTGATGTTTTTAAAATATTTATAGGTATGTGTTATTTTTGTATAACTTGGAAACAAGGTTGTGGAAGAAAGAGGAAAGTACATTGAAAAAGGCTCAGTACCTTATGTATGTGCTAGAAAGAGTGCACCCCAAAGCCACATACCACTGGTCTGAAAGATGCCAAGCAATTCAGCATAGTGCTGATTATGGCCATCAGTTGGTATTCATGGAAAGCCTGCTGAGTATTTGGCTCTGGGAAACATATATTTTTGTGGAATGGATTGCCCCTTACAGGTTCTCCGAGTTCCTAGAGTCCCATAATTAAGATTCTCATTCCTATCTCTTATTTTTGTTAAATTTGAAGTAAGATAATGTGTATAAAGTCTTTGGCTATCTTTAAAAATCTAGTTAATATGTTAACAAAATTGTTATTCATATAGGAGGATTCCTTGCTTAAAACTAGATAGTTAAAAAACATTGATAATAATTTCTTTTTTAAAAACACAACTTTTCTACTTTAAAAATAAAAAGATTTTTTTCCATATATATTGAAAGAGATTGTCTTTGCTTTGCTAGTTAAGAGACTTCTAAAAGCCTATAAGTCAGATTTACCATATTACCATTTATGAGCTCCCTCTGGGAAACATAAAGCTACTATTTTTTATTAGAATATACTAGTGCAGCTCATTTTTATTATTGTTATATCACTTTCTCAGGTTCATTAAATTAGCAAAATTTTAATGAAAGTTAAATGCTTCAAATTGCTTTCCTTTCAGTATTGACTGAGAAAACAAGACAAATAATTTTATTTTGATAATATGGAACAGTCTCTGAACTATAGAAATAACTGGATTTCTTATCTGAACTATAGAAATAACCGGATTTTTTTTATCATTTTATTCATACATTCAAGCCCAAAACTGACTATGTTTAGTATGTTCATTGTATTAATGATGAATTATTTTTGCAAAGACCTCAAGTCTTAAGCAAGTGCTAAATTGTAAACTCACATTCAATTTTTAATAGTGTACTTTTAGTACTGGTATGAATAACAGTGTGTTATTAAAAATTTCATGGATTCAACGAAGAAAAATTAGGTCATAAAAAACATGCAGATTTTTAAAAAACAATCTAATTTAACATATATGTATACAATGAAAACCAAGAATGATTAAGAAAATGTAATTATTCTCATGTTCATTATCTGGGTGCCCAAAATAGTGAGGTTGCTCAACTAAGATAATGTTTTTATAATAGGAATCTATTCACTCACAGAGTCACAGTTATAAATATATTCCCCTCAAATGTATCTCTCCACTAACATCTAGCATCTGTCCCCACTCAATGAGTCAGTCTTTGTAGTTAGGCCTCAGCTAATCCAATAATCTGAAGCCAATATAAAACATATCTTTGGTAAGTTAAAACTGCAAATCTTACCACAAATGTACAATTTTGCAAAAGATTTTCCTACAAAACTACTGGAGAACTGCTTCCCTTTCACATATACAAACACTGACAGAGGAGACTTTTTAGATGAATTAAAGTATGGTGATAAATAAATCCGTAAGTATGACAAGATGTGTTATGCACGAAAATATTTGAGAAGGTTTTATACATATGACTCTTTTGTGATAATGCTGGCATCATATGTGAAGCAATTAATTTCATGCCCTATAACCACATAAGACTTATCAAGTAAATTGTGTTCAAGAATAAATGCTCAATTCATTTTAAGAGTTGGCACAGAATTGCAAAAACAAAATATATTTCATTGAACACAACAGAAATTACTTTTTTCCAAGTTACAGTTGCAATAAAGAAATCAAATCCTACTTTCTGCATGTGTGAATTCTCAAGTGAACTTTCTTCTTATGACTATAGGTGAATAATGAGAACTACTTGCATACTAAAATTTTAGGTGCTAATGATCTTATTTTATTTTATGCTTTTCTTTATTTTCTAAATTACCTTCATGGGGAGTGATTACTTAGGCAATCAATAAAACTCTCATTGTAAGTAGTTTTTAGAAATTGGTTGATATTTTTGGATTGCTTAAATGGCTTGTTAATAGACATTCCTAGTATTCTGAAAAGTTTTAAATATTAGTTCTCATTTATATTATCGTCTGGATGAAATAAGGTAAGATAATTTTAAAATCAAAGAAAATTTGCACTTGAATGTGACAGAACAAAATTGTATCAGTTGTAGTAGAATACAGGTATTCAGTACAAAAGGCAGAATAACAATTCTGATAAAATAATCAAGTGATTTTTTTTTAACTCTATGTTATAATGCCATCTCAAACAAAATTACACCATATAAAAACCTTTTATTTAATGTTCTGTTTAAGTAATCTCTAACATTTTGTTTTTTTTAATTAGTTGATTAATTCTGACAGTTGCCTGCAACACAAACTTAAGTGAATATTGATTTTGATCAATTATATTTTCCTCTTTGATACATATAAAATACTCCAAGATTCATCTACATAAATGTTTAACTTATGTAAGACAGTAGGAACAACAAGAAAATCATAGCTACTTGTATAAAAAATGCTTTTGTGTTTTTGAAAGTGGCTTTAATTTAACTTTTTTCTTAGCATTTCATTTACATACCTATCTAGTCACTTTTATACCTTTATTAAAAAATCTTAATGCCCATTCAACTAATTTTACAAAGTTAACATGCCCATAATTATATTTTCATTGGAATTAAGTTCTAGAGAAATTTGTTAGATTAAAATAAAACTGCAATAATAGAATTTGCTTTCAGGAGTTTCTCATTACTTCATTTTTAGCTCAAAGGCCACCATTATCTAGTTATGAGTCCAACTCTGCATTTCTCTGCACAACTACTGACATTAATGGAAATTTAAGATAGAAGCAGATGCAGGAAAACCAGGTTAAAGCCTAAAAGAAACTACATGTACATTAATGACTGGGATGAATAAGAATGTCCATCTCTGGTTATTTCAGAGCAATGTCCTGATTAAATTATCAACTGAATACTCTGACAGATTCTCTTTAGAACATTTTCAATAATAAGGATTTCTGTGGCAAATCCCTATTCTAGAGATGGTAATTTAGCTTTGTACAGTTCTTTGTAAAAGGATTTTGTGTCTCTGCCAGACCAGTTCTTTTAAAATTGAAAACATTTAAATTGCATTTGAATAGAGATAAAGAACTAGCATATTCACTCATAAAATACAATGCTGTATATATTTTGAAGCATAAATTGAATGATATAGTATTTTATACAATTCTTCATATTCTTCATGCTAAGGTTTATCATAGGTCTCTTTTTTTAAGTAAAAAAATCAGGTATGGTCAATTGTTTCTGAACTAGATTTTGAAAAACTGGGTCATGTCTGACTAAATAGACATTTAAATTCAACCACATCAAAAGAACAAGTATTAAGATTTAGGTCTTAGACAAAAATCCTTTTTTTCTTTTGGTTTTAATATATCTGTGTTGATGTAGAATACTTTTAGGTACAGTTGCATTTCTGTTTTAAAGTGCAGATGCTAGCATAATACATGACATAGAAGATATGCTGTGTTACATAATGGAATCTGGTAAAACTGCAATAATTCTTAAGAATTGATGCTAATTTCTTAAAGCTCTTTAAAGGCAAGCTATGAAACATTTCAACTATACAGAAGCTACATAAATATAATTGACATTCATTTATACACCACATAAACAATTATTAAATTTTTGCCATATTTATATCATATATTCTTTTAAATGGAAAATAAGTATAGATATTGCTATGGCTGTTTCGTAATCCTTTGTACTCCTTGTTTCCAGAGATGGCTAACATCTTGAAGTTGATATAAATAATTCCCATGCATGCTTTCATATCTTAAATATGTATGTATGGTTCTCTTATTTATAAAATTAAAGTTTTATAGTTAAGAAATTAATATATCATTTTTCATTTTAAAAATTTTATGAGAACTAACTGAATAGCAGTACAATTAAAATCGACTGTGCTGCTGCTGAGACTTCAATCTTTAAAATTGATTGGGGGGAATAAAAAGCCCTTTATGTAAGAGTTGTTATGAAGTGTTCCATTTTTTCCCCTGACCTTTGTTTCCCACTTGTATAATCATTTATACTGAAATTCATTAGTCCGTTCCTGAGAAGAAGTACTAAAGGCTATATACGTAGCCATGGGTTAATTGGATAACTGTGGTGATTTGAAAGTGTGTGCATGCTGACTTTGCAATTATCAATAATACATGAAGCTTACTACAGATAACCCCTACCTTGCTATGGGAATCAAATGAGAATAGAGGCTACATTCCCTGGATTTGACAGTGTGTCAAATCTAGAAAATTACTTTAATTTCTCTCTGACTCAGTTTCCCCATGGGCAAAATGGAAATAATAAAACCCACCTTGCCAAGCTGTTATAAGGATTACACAAGATGATGCCAAATAGCCAGTGTTACATGACTATTAGGTGTAAATTAGTCCAGTGAATGTGAACTGGGTACATATTAAGCTCTCTGAAATAATAAAATTACTACTTCACATTGACTAACTACGAATCCTCAAAGAATTTTCATTTTTATATTGCCTCTTGATAATTTGAGTGAGTGAAATATGATTGCTTCTTTGGTGAGCTATTTTAACTTATATTATACTATGAGTTTTTTGGGTTTTTTGAGGTCTATTTTTTCTTCTCCTTCCAGTGATTTTATAAGCACCCAATTTACTGTATCAACTCCTTTTAAAATTTATTTTAAACTGATACATAAAAGCATTGTCTTACATATCAATGGGACACCAGGAATCTTTCCAGTACATTTATACCTCATACAGCAAATCAGCTTTACCAGAGGGATCTCCTTCAGCTGATCACATATTGTTATGGTAAAGACATTCAGAATCCCTTTTTCCAGCTTTTTGAAATACAGAGTCTGTAACTGATATCTAGTCTTTCTCTTATAGAAATGTCTGGAGTAATTTCTGGTTCCTTCAACTCTACCTTCTCTGATAAAAGATTTTGGGAACAGGAGGCCAACATGCAGCAGATGGTAGTTGTTTGTTGGTCACAGCACCTCAAGGAAGAGAACCTGGGATTTGTTATCTCACCTGCTTGATTTGAAGAGAGTGAAATCTGAATGCAAATTTGATAATGAGGCCCTGGAAGTGCCATGACAGTGCTCTGATATATCATCTGTCCTTGTCTGTAATGAAGTGTCAATTGAGTCAAAACCTAAGCAGACTCCTTGGTTCCTGAAACAGGCTATTTTGACACAAACAAGGCAAGCAAATTGTATGGGAATGGGTCACCTGCTTCTGATGGTTTTAAATTATTTACAGAATTGATTCATCTAGGTTTCAAATTTTTGGCCAGGCATGATCAGGGGCACAGAGAACCTCTTTTGTCTTATAGCCAGGGCCAAAGCAGCTGAAAATCTGACTCAGCACTGATATTGGGTCTGCTGGATCATAAAATAAAATAACTTTACAGCTGGACCCGGTCTCTTATATGAAAGTTTAGAGCACTGAATGGGGGAACATGCAGGACTCTGAAAACTGAAAAGGAATCTTGCTAGTGAGATCAGATAAATTAGGACAACCACTTCCTCTGCATCCCCATTCTTACTGATTTTCCCTTGACAGAAGGAAGAGTCCGTTCTTCCCCCCGGTATGGAACTAAACTTGCTTTGTTTGGATACCTGGGGAAAGTCATCATTTTAAAAAATACCTATCTACTCCAGAGCACCTCATTACCTCTAGAGCAAAGATCAGATTCAATCCCCAACATGTCACAGCAAGCAGTGACACCCAACCTGAGAAGTCTTCCTGGATTTTGCTGATTTATATCAACAATATCAGAAACTTGGAGAATATAAACTGTATATTATTCTAAACATACTGACTATACCAGAAAAGAAGGAAAATGTTTTTTACATGACTCAATTTATTTAACACAGACTTGAATGTGATGGCTAGTTAGAACAGTGGGAAATGGTTCTAGCTATGTGCTTTGTATCTACTGAAACTTAGACTCAAGAGATGTTTTTAGTAAATAAAGTTTAGATGCCAGAAATTGTTTGGCATAACAAAAAGGGAAGAATTCACGTGGTTATTAAGTACCTGACATATGGTGATTTCAAATCAAGACGATTTGAAGTGTAAAATAATGCAAGAAGAGAGAGTAAAGTATCCCAATAAAACCTTTTGTTATTGATTACATGTTGTAATAATAGTATCTTGGATAAATGGGGTTTAACAAAAGTTTTGAGAACAACTTTACTTGATTCTTTTTACTTTGTCTTAAAATAGGTCCTCTAAAAATTTAAAATTACACATGTGGCTTACATCTGTGGCATTACATTTCTGCTGGGCAGGGCTGATATAGAAGGATGGAAACACTTGAGTGCATGTGTCATTCGTGATGTTTTTAACCCATCCTCCAACTCTGTCTCTTGAAAGAGTCCAGAAAACATTCCCTTCAAAGAGGCATTTGGGACCACGTATACCCTGACAGGTGTCTCTGCAACTTCAGAAATCTCTGTAATGTTTGTTTTTCATAAGCATGAAGTTAGGAACCTCTGTCCCTAAGATTAGTCCCCGATTTCATTGTGAGTCATAGGTCATGGATGGGTCACTGGAGTGGTCAAGGCCAAATTGAAGCATTTATTTCAAGGACAAAGTGACCATGGTTTTTATAATATTTAGTAGACTCCCAAATATATTTTGTGTGAATAAATGATCATGAATACCTATGAGGGAAATATCTCTGACTTTCCATGATCCAATAAAATCTTAAATAAAAAAAATAAACTCGTGTGATCCTCAGACATGAGTTAAGTATTGGAAGTCACAGTCCTTCACTTGACTGCCAGCTGATGAGCCCTTGCCCAATACACAGACATGGAGAAGACTATAGCTGGAAGTGTGGTTCCCTTTCAGGAATTTTCTTTCTAGGCCTTGCTAAAGGAAGCTAATTGATCAGGATATCCAATTTGAAGAAAAGGAAAGAGACTATTGATATTGTCAATACCTAGACATCTAGAACACTACTGTGTTCCTTCAGTGGAACATAGAGTTTTATGTAAGAACATCTGCCACTGTGCCTGAAAATCCATCTTGTGACCCTCTTGCCAATTCTTGAACACCTACACCTTGAATCAACAATTAGTACAGCACATTGTTTACTGCCCCACTTTTTGTGATAGGAAGTCTTTAGAATTTCTACATGAAATAAAACTAAAATAATGTATCATATTTCTGTGAAAATATGAGTCAATTATCAGATATACAATGTAAATTTATTCTTAGCTAATTAAACTTACCTCTTGGTCTTTTAGGAGAGAAGAGATAGGTCGCAAAGAATGATAATAATCACTGCTTACAAAATCAGTTGGAAATTTAAACATTAAACATTCTTTTAGATATTTTTTCTCTGTTGGAGAAGATCAACAGAGATATTGGCATATTAAATGTAGCTACTATTCTGGAAAATGCACCCTTTTCTCAACTGAACAGCTGGGTACAGTGGTGCATGCCTTTAATTCCGTGGCTCAAGAGGCTGAGGCAGGAGATTGCAAGTTCAAGGGTAGCCTCAGCAATTTAACCAGGCCCTTAAGCAACTTAGTGATACCTTGTGTCAAAATAAAAAACAAAATGGGCTGGTGATTTAGCTCAGTGTTTAAGTGCCCCTCAGGTTAAATCTCTAGTACCCACCCCCCCATTCCATCACCACCACCACTACTACTGCTAACAATAATATTGAATAAATGAACAATACTAGAACTATTTTTCTTTCACAATTGCAATTCATATTTACTCTCTGACCAAAGGGCTATACAAGCTCTCTTCCCCTCTTTATTCCTCTGGGATTCCCATGATCTGCCTATCCTAAGCTATTATCCTGGTATACTATGTGGATAAAATCATGCTCACAGATCTTGGTGAGCAATAAGTGGCTTTTGAAGGCATAAGTGTTTCAAAAAATAAGGGATAAATCCCACAAAATTTAGAATATCTCTGAATTTTGAGGAATCTAGTCATGTCAAGATATTTTCTTCAGTGTGAAAGATAGTGGCTCCTCCTTGACCCACATTTTTCAGTAAATATATTCATTGTTGGTTACCTTGGGATTTTGTAGGAAATATATATCTCATGTAGATGAGTTCTTCCTTTCTTTACTGACTGTAATGCTGTCATTTTTTTAGTGTGACCCAGAGTGAGAGAAGGGTGTCTTAATATTGTAGTCTGTAGCATAGAGGAGCTCTGCTATTTAGGCAGTATCCTTCAGGAAACTGAATTGCTCCATGCTGGGCTATGGTATCATGCTTCTGACAAGTTGTGATAGGAGAACTGCTGCATAGATCCCTAATCATTTTGAAAAAAAGCAATGGCCTCTTTACAAAATTATTTTCTTTTGAAATTCTGCTCTTTTTGCAACTTGGGACTAGAAATAATTGAAACTCTGATCAAGGAAATCCTAATTCTCCCCAAGTCATGCAAACATCATTAATTGGGAAATGTTTGACCCTTTAAGTTAAAGTTAGGTATGCACAGAAGCATGACAGTCTTAATTAGAATTTGTATAGGCAAAACAAGATCAGGCTCAAATGACAAAAATGTTATATGAAGGTCAATGGAAAAAGTAAATCCTTACTGTGGGAAGAACTCTGAGTGGTACAACTGGTTATCTGCTTCACCTGGAAGGATCTATATTGATTTAGGAATAGTGGCTAAAGGGCTGGATAGGTATTCGGGGTGTGGGAAAGAGACTTCAAAGAATTCATGAAAAGAAAATCTGGACAAGAGATACAAGATGGACCCTTTGAGATAATTTCAAAATATAAGTGTATTAGTGTCATGTGTTAACACACAGGAACTTACATTGTAGAATTTTACAAAAGAGGTGGCAATAATGACCTAGACATTATTCAGTTTCTTCCTTCACCATTCCCTGATTATATAATTTGATCACAAATGATGCGTCCTTGGTAGCAGGGATGTGGATTATGCGTTGGATTAATGACAGTAATAGCTTTAAAATACCTGAATGGGTATCCATGCTATTGAGAATCCAGACTACCCATAACACAGGTTCATTTTGAGCCATTAATAAGGTATAATAGTACATGGTATTTCTCCAGTCACCTTGGATAATTACATGGAACTCTTTCATCTTGGTGGAGGGAGAAGAGATTTCTGTGCTCATGAGAACAGATGTTCTGTGAATGAATGTTCTTTCCTTCCCCACCTTACTTTTATTTGTACATTTGTTAAGTACCCCGTTGAATATCAGGTTGTCATATACAGCATTGTTTCTGGACCAATTATTTTTTTTTCAGCAAGTAATAGAAGTAAAAGCTTAATGTAGGCTGCTGTGAGTGGAATGACCAACTGAATATTCAGTGTATTCAGTTATGCCACTGTCTAGGTGCTGTAAGGCTGAGTTAATGTTCTGAGTCAATGACAAACATCTGGTATTATACATTGTTAGTCTTGTAGTGATTTGTGCTGTTCACCAAATATTTCTAATTCTCCCTCCTCCAAGAGCCATAGCATAGTACTTCCTCACTCTGTTGAAGTTAGGAATGTCTATATAACTTTATAGATAAAAGAACAGAAGTTACTTATGTGCAAAAGTCTTTAAAGCAGATTTATGACTATTTCCCTTGCTGCTGTAATCGTGGAAGACTGTCAAGAATGTGTACCTCTTAGCTTCAGGAGTCTGAGTGACTCAGAAAATAAAAAGAACTATGGATATAAAGTGTCCCTGGGTTCAATCCTCAGTACCAAAAGTAAAACAATAAAACAAACAAATAAATAAATAAAAGAGATTAAAAAGGGTTAGTTAATTCTCTTTTAGGTTTCAAAAAAAATTAGTGTTCTGCCAAATATTAGTTTTTTTATGAACTGGAAAACTAAAATAAAAAAGGAAGAGGACAGTTTGTATCAGACTATATAAGAATCTAAAGAAATGCAGAGATTAGACATTACCCATGGCTATGTACTGACTGGAAGGTTAGCAACACTGCTGATACTTGCTGTTTAGAAGCCTTTAAGCCTGGTATGTCTCTCTAGGTGAGAGGAAGTCATTTCCAAAGCCAGGCCTCTGCAGTCAAAATGAAGAATAGTTCAGCTAAAATATTAATATCCTTGCCTAAACTTTTGAGTAAATAAAGATTCTTACTGAATTATCCAAAAATATGGCCAAGTATTTGACTGTAGTTGCTATAATGCAAGCATTGTTTTTTTTTTTTTTAACATTTCTTAACAAACCTTTTAATCTGAATTCTGTATCTGTATAGGTATTGTATCTCAAGGTTATTAGCATAATGAATGCCTGCAAACTTTGTTTCTGAAGATGTTTACTTACCTACATATTCCTAAAATTAGTAACTTTTGGATGTATTTCAAAAATTGAAAGTAGTCTTTCAAAAGTTCAAATAAAACTATTCATCATTAGTAATTATACACAGTTTTCCTATCAAAATCAAGATTTTGCCATTTTATTTAAGCTCAGACTCTGTGCTTATCCTGCTCCCTGCTATGCAATTACAAAATGTTCAACTGCCAAGTTTTCAACACTGAAAATATTATCCAATACTAGTTATAAATATATAAATATAAACATATATATGTTTATTTGTTTACCTCTGGTTTGAAATGATTTTAATCTCCAAATTGATTAGAAAAAACTAGACTTACAACTAATGTTAATGAATGTGAGAACAATATATAATTTACTTTAAAATTAAGAAGTGATTATGATAAACTGCTTTAGACTGTGCTTCATAGAACACTATTGTTTTTGGAGTTTAATTTACTTGTTTTTGCAGTGCTATGGATGGAACCCAGGGCCTCAGGCATGCTAGGCAAGTGCTGTATCACTGAGCCACATCCCAAGCCCTTGTTTTATCTTCTCATGCTCAAGTTAGTTGCAGTGTCTGTGTCCTGTGTCTTGCAGGCTTCAGGAAGACAGGCATGTCTAATAACTGTGGTCAGTTATTCTGAAAATGAAACCATTTTCCTTTTTCTATTAATTGAAGGGGAAAGACTTCTGAAGTATGAGACATGAACTTAACCCTTGATCTTATTCTTTGTCTCACTTGCCCACTATCATATTTTCAGAGAATTGACAGAACTGCTTAATAATTGAGGTCATCCCCCCAAAATCACAAATTTGAAGGCATTATAACTGTGAAAAAAAAAGTTTCTTTCCCTGCACTATCAGAGGTTAAATTTATATAAGATGGTGATTTTATTCCTGTTATGTATCTAGAGCAAGCAGAGATGGTTTGATTTTTAATTGTTTAAGAAATATTTATTAATTTTCTATTATAAATTAATGATCCACAAGCATAGGTAGAGCAAGCTAATGATAAAGCCACCAGATTTGATCAACCAAAAAAGACCAAGTTTTGATCTTAATAGATTTTATGTTATATGTCTCCACATGCCTAGAATAATTCTCAACCCAGAATAGTTAAGTACTTAATATGTGAAATTTTAAGTACACGAATAAAATAACTATCCATATATTTCATAATGAGTAAGAGAGGGATTTTATATGAACTTGTAAATTAGTACAGTATTTTCTAGAGCCAAATAAAATGTATTTAAAATATGGAAACATTAAAATATACTGCTTATTTTATTTTATTCTGTAATTTATTTTCCTGTGTTCTAATTTTTTTTCCATTTTGTGAGATATTTTAAGTCAAAAAATGACATTAAAATTTGGATCTGGGAGACCTGATTCTAATTATTGTTATTATTATTTTTTTTTGCTAAATGTCTTAATTAAATTGTGATAACTTTAAAGGTCTCAGTTTCCTCACCTTAAAATCATGAATTTTGAGGAGATTTGTAATACTTTATCCATATATTGGAAGTTGCAGAGGAATAGTAGAAAAGCAGTTGAGTCAGAAAAATTAACTTGAAATCTGTTTTTATGGGAAACTCAGGAAGGCTCTTTGGACATCATAGTTTAAGAAAGACCTCTCAAAAGTTTAACATATGATAAATACAAAAAATTGCTAAAACTACTGGTGGACAATAAATATAAAGAATATTTCCTTGAAAACTGGAAAAAATTATAAATTTGGGCGGGGGAAGAGAAAAGACTTAATGGATTAATCTATTTTTCTTTTTCTTTTTTTCTTTTTTGGTAGTGGGGATTGAACCCTGGGCCTTGCACATGTAAGTCAATTGTTTTAGCACTGAACTACCTCCTCAGCCTTAAAAGATTAATTTAACAGCTCCACTGTCTGGTTAACAGCCATTACAAAGGGGAACAGAACATACAAAAATTTTAAAAGTTGTAAAGCTAATTTGAGAAAACTTCCCATAACTGAAGTAAATAGTGTTCCATGAAGCAGCCCATCTAGGGCTCAGCATAACCAAATAAAACAAATAAAAAACAAAACAAAACAAAAAAACAAATAAACAAACAAAAAACAAACAAACAAACAAAAAAAACAAGCAAACCTGGGCAAACCATCCATCACAGAGTACATCCTTGTAAAACTCCTTTGCTTTTGATGTTTTCAAAATGTTACCAGGATGTACTCTTTGGAGAGTAGGCTTCTGTTAATAAAGGGAAAACTAGGAAGGAAGAAAAAATGAGATGCAGGAAATAGATCCAATATAAAAGAGTAACATAAGGAATCTCAGGTCTAAAGAGAAGCCAGTCAGTTTGGAATAAAACTGTGGCTGGTTTTATGAAGATGTCAGAGAAAAATCTCAGATTAATGTTACTGGGATAAGAGAAAAAATTTAGAAAGTTTAAAAAATGCAATCATGAATTCCATTAAGAATGTAGGGAAACAGAAAGCATCAACGCAATCATCACTTAATAGTTACTCATTAAGTTCCAAAATATGGTTTTGGGATTGTGATTTGTGTTCATATGGGCAAACATAATAATTTGCCAAGGATACATATTTTTTTTTCCTTTATAAGATGACAATGTTTTTTCTTCTAAACAGAATTATGAGCAAACTCTATATGGAGGTAATGTTGGTGGCTTGGACGCCTGCAACAGTCCCATTTGAAATTACTGACATTCTGAGGCAAGATTTTACTTGAAGTGATAATGACATAACTGATAATTTTTAGTTTGAAGATTTAAAAATGTGCATTTAGCTTTTCTTACAACATGCTTCTGTAAGTGCAGGAAGTTAATCAGTAAAACAGACCTATGGAGATGGGGGACATTATCTTAGTTTCAGTATGTTGGAATGAGGACAGAGAATATAATTGGGACATCACAAATCAAATTTACACACATGTTTTGACATGGAGAAAAATGGATAAGTTAGATTTCTTTCCTAATTACTGCTCTCTAAAAGATTGAGACTGTTCCTAGGATATTATTATCTCCTACTTATTCTCTGAATGTTTCCTTACTGATAAACTTGTGTGATTGACTAAAAATTTCACATATATATGTAAATCTCACATGGATTATGTGTGTATTTCAGAAATTTATTCTTAGATATTTTAATTATTTTTTCATATCTGTAAAAAATATATATGAACTTCCAGTAGTCAATAAACAATGTGCTCTTTCCAGAGGTTCTTTTAAAAAATCATTGATTATCACATATTCAACCTCTTTGGGCTGTGTGTCTGACCTCATAAAGTACTGATTTGAAACCCCATCTTACTTGTTCCTGTGACAAAGACTATATTCTGTGAACTGTTAAATAACCCCCAATATTTATGCCATGCTTGGTTAAACAGGAAATGGGCTATTTCATGATAAATAATGCACAAGTCCCCTTTAATAACACACCACAGTGCCACCTTAGAAATCACTTTGCATTTATTGATTAGTAAGAGTGAAAAATATTTTAAACCCTTATACGGCTTTATAGCATGGTATCTCGAGATAGTAAAGAGAAAAGGAATCAATACATGTCTCTTCCTTGAAATTCCATATTACCATCTTTTCCTAAGTGTCTCAGTTAAATTATTTGTACAATTTAGATAAGCATGATATATTGTATAAGCAGCAACTATTATGAGATATTATCATTTGTCAACTAGATCATTAATAAAAACATAAATGCATGTGTATGACATGGATTCTAGCATGGGTCAATTTGATAGTGATAGTCCCAAAAGGTTTCAGTATCAGAGCAGGTGTTATAGTGACAAATTAGCTTGCTGTGGAAATTATACTCTTTTTAGTGTTTGAAAAAACATAAAGAATGGAAATTTTAGCCACATATGATTTCATTTGGAGAGCTGTGTCATGCTCTCCCAAAAATGTTTTCCAGAATTGTGTAGATTCTTTTAAAAAATGTGTATAAGAATATATATTATGCACATAATATTTATATACACATTTATACATGTAGTATAATGTTAGAGGAAGGGAGAAAATCCTCAGATGTCCCCTCAGTGAAGTAAAGCAAGATGAACTAAGAAATAAACATCTGATATACAGTATGATTCATAGTCATTTTGAAATACTGTGCAGAACAACATAGACTCCACAAACAATACTTGATATACTCACTTGTTACCTTTCACAGAAATTTGTCTTTTAACTAACTCATATCAGTGACTTATTTGACCATGGCTTTGTGAATTTTTTTATGTTACTCAATATATATGTCAAATTTCTTTCAAGTTTATCGAGGATTACTATAACCTAGGTGTGCTGATATATAGATGACTTAACATTAAATATGTAGAAATGTTCCTGAACATATATAGGCCATCTTGCCTCCCTCTGAACTGTATCTTCTCTAGCATATTCTATCAGCTCAATTATCTGAGAACCTAATAAAGGGAATCCACACACACACACACACACACACACACTCACATATCCCACATGCACAAATACACACAAAAGGAAAGGAAATCTGTAGGCAATTTCAAGTAATACTTTGAACTATTACTTCAACTTTGGAGCCAACTGAAAGCTTTATAATGGTTATCAAGGAGTCAAAATATCTTTCTACTTGGTTTTCTTATTGCCCATGGAAGTTTTAGTTGGTTAAAAAATTCTCAATGTTCAAATAAAAGAGATAAAATGGGGTATTTAATTCACAGAGTAGAAAAAAGGTTTCTGAAAAATCAAGAATTTGCTGAAACAAAATATCAGAGTAAACTTTTCTTAATACTAGATAATTAAAAATGGTCTCAGGAACAAGATTATTCAGATTATTTTCCAATCACTTTTCAATGAAGTAGATTGCTTTAATTAGTTCCCTTGTAGAATACAAAGATAAATTTATAAGTTTATTGCCTCACATTAATTAATCTAATGATATGTTTAATAGCAGAAATCTGAATACTGTTTAACCCAAGGGAGAAAATATGAATAGAAATGAAAAAAATTTTAAAGACAACATTTGGTCTTTAATGCATTACTACTTAAGTTCTCTTAATTCAATGCTCCAACATGACTTATGCACTGGTTGTATATAATTTTCAGGAAATCTACAAAAGACAAAAACAAATCCCATGAGTGTCTCTAAACAATGCAGTTTGTTAGAGAGGGTGAGCACAGGGAACAGAACCAACATGCATTGGCAAATGAGGACACCCTAGGAAAAAACACTACCTTGGAGTCCTCCTTTTGTAAACATGAACTTCTTTGGTACAAATGGTCTTAAGGATGGTATTAACTTTTTCTAGCTAAGTTTCTGGAAAAGTGTCATATAACTTGCTTATCATCTCATTCCAATAAACTTTGATTTGAAAGATGAGTGAAAATTGAGAATGGGCTATGTACAGAAGTTTAGAAATATAATAAGTATTAAAGTTGTTTATCAAGGTAGTATTAATTGTAGTACTTATTCCTGGTGTTTAAAACTCAAAATTGGAGAAAAATTGAAGAGTAATATTTCTGTGGAAACAGTAAGGATTCTTCTAGAGTGAAGTATTAGCTAATTATTTTATACCAAAGTGAAATGTGTCCACTGTTTGTACAATTGTAATGACAGGGAAGAGGTTTCCATTATGTGTCACTCCAACTACCCCATCTCACACATACATAACCTATCCATATCCTACAACCTGGCAAAATCTATGGACAAGGGTGTTAACAAGGACTAATGAAAAGGACATAATAAATAGCTGCTATTACACAAGCCTACTATCACATCATGATCTAATTCAATGGATTTTAAGTGATGTCTTTTATTCTTTATCCTTACTTAAAGTTTTAATGAAATTAACTCAGAGTTAGATGTGTAACCTCTGCAAATGTATTTAGAACTAGACTTAGAAATTCTGCAGGAAACATTGACAAATTCCAGGCAGATCATTCTTAGACATTTATATATAAATCATTTCCAAGGCATTCAATGAATTTGTTACTTTGATGCTAGTATACACATGCATCTTCTTCAGAAGTGATTGATGGATAACAATGAGTCATGCAAACAATATCCTGAGATATAAGCTGGTAATTATAAATTGTATCATTCTTATTATGAGTTTACTTTCTGTTGCTTGTAAGTCTACAAGTGTAACAGAAAACAATGAAGATAATTTTAAAACCAATTACTTGAAGCTAGTCTTTTATTTCTTTCTGATAGCAATTTAGTCAAAATATTAAATCTCTAAAAAATTATCCTTCTAAATACGTAATTAATATTAAGGTTTCAGGTTGATAAACTTCCTTTTAGATTCAAAATAGACAAACAATGCAGTTTTCCTGTTAAATTTCTGTTCCCCAAAGTATTTACTTTTCAAATAAGAACTCCCAGCTATAGAAAGAAGTCTGGACAATGAGGAAAAGAAGTTGTGGTTGTTAGCTGGAAACAGGGAGGATTAACTAATTTTACACAGGTGGTTGATGATTGATGGAGGTGGAGGCATTTCAGAAGGAATTTAGTATTGGGGAAAGAGACACTCTACCTGTGTAGCCCAGCGAATTGTCATCGTTATCAGAGGTGGGGATTGGCGTCCCGTGGTCGTTCCCCCTCTCTAGGTCTTCAGGGTCTGTCGGAAACAACACCAGAGCTGCTGATGGGGTCACAGTAGTAACAGTAGTTGCCATTTCGATCACAGCATGTCCAGACACAAGTAAATCCACATGTGACAGAAAAACACACAAGGACAACACACAGCACACTTCATCCTCGCCCCTCCTGCGGCACACTAAGCCCTGCGAAGGTCTCAGCATCATGGTTTACAGTTTCTACTTCTTCCCCTTAATTTCCCTAATTCTCTGCTCTGCCTGCACCTTTGCTGCACTTCAAAGCAGGCAAAGGGCCCGACTGCCCTCTGTGAGGCCGCCAGCAGGACTGAGCGAGCATATGGAGGAGGGAGAGGGCAGGGTGGCTGAATGCTAGCATTGCTAATTTTCTACCTTATTGTTAATCAAAGCTATTGACTGTGATCACTCCCCATCATCGCTTCATCTCCTGGCAATTACAGACTCCAGGGACTGTACCTCATATGAGAGGGGGAGAGAGGGGGGAAAAATAGGGTCTTCTCAAGGAAGGGAGAGGATGGTAAAAATGTCCTACTTTTTCTGAGAAACAGTGAAGAAAGTGATTCGACATCACATCTTTCAAACAGCAACTTCCCATCTAAAGGGCTGAAAAAAAATTGGCTGAATTGAATGCAAGAATAAAACAGCATCTCACTTAGGATATTGTGCTTTGAATATTTAAAAGCATTCCAAATTCCTTGAGATTCTAGGTTACAAGCTTCCACGTAAGCATTTTCCTTCATCTTATTTTTCTCAGATCAAAAATGCTTTTTGTTAAACATTTGAAGTTGCACATCTGTTTTCCTATGTAGGATGTTAGAGACGAGGCTAAGCACAGCCCTCAAGTTCAATATAAGAAAGCTGAGGTGCAGCAGATGTATGTTTACAGTAGCCCAGTGACCCCACTGCTAAATTTTGCTTGTGTTCAATCACTGTATGTGTCATACCTATGTGTGTTAGATAAATATGAGTAGTATCTATGGCTCCACTGCTGATAAGCAGACCACAGACACAATAAAAACCAAGTGTGTACCTCCTAAATTGAATAACAGAAGAGTCATAGGTCATTCAAGTTGTAATGTTCTGCAGGCTTTTTATCACCTTAAAAGCCATCTACAGAGGCTTTCTCTGTCTGAGCAGGGAGGAAGCACAGCTGTTTACTGGAGAAGAAAGCTTGTCACTTATGAATGAGGCAGTGAGGACCTGCAGGTAATACCTCTCTAGGAGCATCACAGGCATCATTAATTTTGTGTCTCTGCTTGTTTTTAGCTAGGTCGACACATTTTGTCTCAGACACTGTTATTCAGGAGTGATTTAGGAATTTTTAAAAGAACATTTAAACCTGAGTCTGTCTGTGTTTGTGAGTTTTGCATGTAGCATACGCATCTAATCTCCGTGTTCTCCCTCCTCCCTACCCCAAGTGTCATAATAAAACTGATGTGGATAAAGTGTGTGGGAGGGGAGGCCTGAGATCTGTGCAGACAAAAGGGGAAAAAATGCCCATCCTTGCTTTATTTATCCTTGCCTCTCCACTGATGGCTTTGTCATGTTTACCCTTAAAATCGACTTTGGAACTGGCAAGGCAGTGCAGGTGTCCACTCTCCGGCTAGCCTGATCACTTATCCTATGTAAGTTGCTTAAGTCAGAGTTTTAAGTTGTGTCCATTAGAGGGA
The DNA here is from genome assembly GCF_001458135.2 of Marmota marmota marmota. Classification (NCBI taxonomy): domain Eukaryota; kingdom Metazoa; phylum Chordata; class Mammalia; order Rodentia; family Sciuridae; genus Marmota; species Marmota marmota. The sequence goes on along the minus strand of NW_025999968.1, from coordinate 33,907,415 downwards.
GTGGGAAGCTGGCCTTTTTTGTGTAATGTGAGACATATTAGTTACCACAATGTTCGGCCACAAACTAAGAAACTTTGCTACTGAGGCAAACCAAATAAAAGAGGTTGATAGACATAAACCGAAGTTATTTGTTTAAATATATTGAAAGGCTTTTAAGAAAAGGGGCAATTCTTGCTGCCTCACATGTTTGCTTTAAACAATGCAATGTGTTTCATTTTATGGATTAATTATTTTTAGTACTAATGCAGATTTTCAAAGAATCCTGTTTTTCATTTATGAAGGTGTAGTTTATTTAATGTAGGCACACACATTTTTAATCACTCTGTTAAAAATGCCATGAAGATTCATCCAAATCCATATCATGAACTAAATTAGCTTGTTCACACAATATTATGAGATCTTGGGATGCAGTCTGTAGCCCTTTTGCTATTACACCTTTCCTGAAAATGAGGGTTTCATAATAAAGCAACAGATATGAGGAAAGTGAGTTTACTGTCATTTGAAGAGAGATGCCTAAACTGTTTAAATGAGATTTTTTTTTCACCTAACTCTAAGTGGTTTATAAATTTGCTCTCTTGTTTCCTCCCACCATCCTTCTGGCCCCCTTTTAGGCTCAGAAAAGAATACACTTTGCATTAATCAATGAATTTTACCATATCTATAAAGCACATGCTGTCGACCTAGTCCTGCCTTTAATTAATGATATGGGAGACCTAAAGGAAACAAAAGGTACTATTTTTAATAACTTCACTAATTTTTTTTTCCTTCTCCTAACTTCCTATCAAAAGACAATGATAACATGAAATAGCCACTTGAACACTGCCTGTGAACTGTAGGACTAATTCAGAGTCCAAAAGATATTTACTTAACATTTTTGTTAAATTGTATTGATTATGCAAACCATGGACTAGAAGATAATGAGGCAAGAGATTATTTTGTTTTCCCATATTTGAAGGAGGTCTGGTTGTACCCCACCCCTGAATTTAGGGTCATGGATGCCTTAATTGAAGTGATACAGCTGCAAATGATAAAAGCCACCATCCCATCTAGAAATGCTTTGGCACTATAGGTGCTGGGTTTTATGGCAATAGCGTCACCATTAGATTCCCCAGAGTCAGATACTCTATTTACTTCTCACTTCTACATCTATCCTCCTAACACTGACCTAACATTAAAAGGCATTCATGAAAAGAGAGCAAACCAGGAAATTTTACTTAAAGGATGGACTCGAAATCTGAATCAATTAAAAAATACAAAACTTGAATTTTCTGCACCAGTATCATACTCTGTGGAAAAAGAAATGGTTATAAATAAACTGAACTGTTGTTGTACTCGCTGTCTTCCCAGTATCCATAAAAATATACAAAGTATTTTTAAAATATAAAAGCGAAATTGTGAATCATAAAATTCATAGACATGCAAGGTTGGAAATTCATCAGATGGAGACTCATATAACAATTTTCCACCAGATAGGCTCTTGCAGAACCATTTGGACTTCACTGCTTTTCAGAATTACCAACTTCAATTTTACAATTAAGTCCTGTTTTTATGTTTGGTTTAAAAAAATCCATTTTTCATATTTTCAATTCTTTGACTCTAATTCTGACCCGTGGGGTCATATAGAACCAGTGATTCAACTAATGACTTGCTTTTGTTCCCAACAAAATTCCTTAAATGCTTGTGTTTCTTTTATAAGATTCCTGATGTCTTCCTTTCTTTACAATGTACTCTCTATAGTGTAGAGATATCTTTATCTGGACTAACAGATTCAAGTTTTTTTTAATAAGATGAAGCAACTTCCACATTGCTCAATTGGATGTTCTACCAACAGCTGATATTACCTCCACTGACAGTTCAAGTGTGTGTAAGCTGCAAGAAACCTCATCTGTCCCAATACTGATGCTAAATGTGTCACTTCTCCTTCAATCTACGCCTTTTCTGTATTCCCTACTCAAGTTATATATTTTACATGGATAAGCAAAATATTTTTAATATTTTACAATTCAGTGAAAGATTAGTATCTGGAATGAAATTCAAACTTTGACTTATAGATTTATTATTCATAAAGATTTTGTTATTTATTTATTTATTTTGGTGGGGGCTGTATACCATACTTAAACTAAGGTTGTATCAGATTATATAAATATACACACATATACTATATATGTCTATAAGTATAATATATATAATTATATATACACACATATGTATGGCAATAGTGTCACCATTAGATTCCCCAGAGTCAGATATTCTGTTTACTTCTCACTTCTACATCTATCCACCTAACACTGACCTAACATTATAAATGCATTCATGAAGAGAGGGCAAACCAGGAAATTTTACTTAAAGGATGGACTCGAAATCTGAATCAATTAAAAAATTAATTAAAAAATAATCAATTAAAAATACAAAAAATACACATATGTAGCTTTATAATATATTATTTACATCATATAAGTTATACAATATATACAGTCTCCCACAGATAAAGCAAAAACTACAAAAGGGAATGGAGAACTATCCCTGAATATTTCACCATGCCAAACTATCAGTCCAGAGATTATTTGCTAATGGCAAAGGAAAAAATATACTTTTGAAATGGAGGGATGATCAAACTTAGTATCATAATAGTGGGTAACTAAGAGTGAAAGAACAAGCCTGATACCTTCCTGAAAACAGCGTTCGTCCTCAATTCAATTGAGAATTAAGACCCAGCTTAAAGTTTATGAATAAAAGTGCCCTTAGCTTTTAGAATACACATAGAGTATAATTAAGAGGTGAGATGTCATTATATTTTAACTTACCTTCAAATGATTAAGAAAAAATATCTTGCAAGAAGGAAGTAAAGCAAATATGGCATTGTATTAATAATGACCTAGTCTAATAGGAAGAGCACTCAAGTTTAAATGATGGTGCATGAAGACCGAGTGGTCTCCACAATGTGCAGTAGAAAATTCTTACAGTGATGCTCTCCTCTGGTGATACGGATAAAACAGCTAATATATATTTTTTAATATTGCAAAGACTCATGCAAAATAGTCTTCAACATATATTTCTATAAATTGTTCATTACACCATAGTGAACAGAGTTCTATTGTGGGAATATAGAGGCCTAAGAGAAGATCTGTGGTTTAAATTATGAGTTTTATGTATTTATTTTTTAAGTTTTAGTTGTAATTCACAGCTCCAAAACATAAGGATATTCAAACTTGCCCTTCCTTTCTGTCATATTCAGTTATACATTAAACATGAAAGTCTTTCTTTTGCCCTACTATAAAGTGTCAAGCTGGTTTCTTTATAGATTTGCATTATCACTGTGCAAAGCTTTGGCATTAATTGACATTTTGAAAATGACCATTAATAAAAGATTAGGGAAAAGCAAATGAATATAAACTACTATCAATATGAGAATTGTGTTCTACAAATTGGATCAATTCTCATTGATTCCTTCCTACTAATCAAGAGGAATGCAGGGAATGAGTCCTTTAAATGGGGGTACTGAGAGCATTTAATTAGAAACCTAGGCAGTGAATTATGAAATTAAGTGCAAAAAATTATGTGAGGTTGAAATCTGCATTAGAATTCTATAAGAGCAAATCAAAATTAAATACAAACTTTTGCTCTGGTCAAAAGAATTATTGACTGTACATTATTATTTGAGTCTTCTGAAGTAAAACTAAGGGGAGATATTTGACTTATGTTAAAGAAACAGAAAGAAAAAAATAATAGTTGCTTGTGTTACTTATTTTTAAAAATTCTAAGAATGAAGCAATTTTAAAAATTCACTAATAAGACAGACAATTTTGCTGAAATATACATACTATAGAACATTAAATAGAATATGTATCAAGATAAAATATTGTGCTACAAAGTATCAAAGAAACTATTTCATTAAAGAGGAATTACTGTAACAGAAAATGTGTTACAACCAGCTCTAATTTTACCATTATCTTTCAAAAATTGAAGAACCTTGGTTATAATGATCCACATGGATAATGATTGTTAGAAAAACGTGTTTAGATCAAATAAAACAAAGTGTAAAAATTGATGTAAAATATGGGTCTAAATAAAATTAGGGACCGATTTTTCTTTCAAAAATTGAAAATTTCATCTTTTAATATGATAGAGGAAAAAAACTCTGAGAAGTTTTGTTGTAAAATAATCTTCATGATAGAGTAGCCCATTTCAACCTATGATATGAGATACCAATTTTGTATTATAGAAAACAACAGGTTTGCTACAATGATCTCAAAGTTCATGTCACTGCTTTTTCTCATTTTCTGCATTAGGTGATTAAATAATTAAATGAGTCAAATATGAGGAAAAAGAGGTAAAAACTGTACTGACTACAGTCACAAATAACATTTATATAATTTTAAAATTTATTGAAGGTAACCTATCAATACCATTCAACGTAGATTCCTGCATAATTTTTATAGTTCTAGTAGGAGCACAGCCATCATCACCATTATCATCATGACTCTCATTAGATTCCATTTTTGAGAATCTGAAACTACAGCTCAGAAAAGTTCTCCGGCCTCCGTCACACAAAGATAAAGTGTGGATTTGAAATTTGATTCCAGAGGATTCTTAACTCCCAAGCTTGACTCTGTGCTACATTCCCATGGCTCCAACACTCATCAGGCTCATTCTAAGGAACTAGATGGTATTTCAATAGCATCTAAACAATTGGGCACCAGGTTAGAGATTCTTTTCCAGTCTCTGAATGATAAGATTGGATAACTTCACAAATCTGTTTCTCAGCTCTGTTAAGCATATCGCTAGGGCTTCTTTCTGTCTCCTTTTAGAGACAAGATAAAATGAAGTATTTAATGAGGTAGTCACTTGTGTTTAATCAAGAAGCACACAATATAATATTATTCAAAGGACATTACAAAACATAAGGCTTTGTTTACAGTGTTTTAAAATATGTTGATTTAGGGATTAAAGTATTCTGTAGATAAAAATCAAGATATGTTGATTCTGTTTTGACAGTTATTAAAAATTATTATCCAATGACAAAGATGCATCTTTTGGGATTAGTTCTTGAACTTAGCATGGTGTTTAAGAACAAAGAAGGTAATTGATGTTATTTTGCTAGAGTCAGAGTTTGTGATGGAGGTAACTTTTCTTAATAAATGAATATGAATTATTTCCTTATTGGGAACATTGTTCTTTGCTTGTTTACCTAAAATATTATAGTCACTGTAAATCAAATTCATAACTGCATTATGGGGAATTACTATTTTTGACAGAATATCATCTTTCTTGCTCCCCCACACTGCTAGATGCATATTCACATTTTTTTTTGGGGGGGGGGCGGGGTGAGTACTAGGGATTGAACTCAGGGGCATTTGGCCACTGAGCCACATCCCCAGTCCTATTTTATATTTTATGTTTTAGAGACAGGGTCTCACTAAGTTGCTTAGCGCCTTGCTTTTGCTGAACTCGTGATCCTCCTGCCCCAGTTGCTGGGATTACAGGTGTGCACCACTGTGCCCAGCTTTAGATGCATATTCTTGAAAATAGAGTATTGTTCAACTTAATTCCAGTGGGGATTTTACTGCAGTTTTCTACTTGCATATTAAAAGACTATGACTGACAAACTGGATATAAAATAATATGTAAGAAACAAATATGTAATAAACAAATAAAACTGAAAATTTTGTCATATTAGTAAACATGAAAGTATTTAAATATTGCCAGGTAGCTAAATTGTTTTTACCTACAGGTGAGTAAAAACACTGATTTATTTTCAGATATAGACCTGTGGAGATATATATTATATTATATTATATTATATATATAGATATAATATAATATATATCTCCTGATTTGAATGAATGGGGTGCATTTTTCTAAGAGGTTGCCATTGAAACTGAAGCTCTATGACATGTATTTGGAATGGATATTTGGTTTGCTGATGCTACATCCTATTTCTGAAATTCCAAAAATATTACAGTTCTGAAAAAAAAGTGGTTAGAACAACTGCACAAAAATTCTCAAGTACAGTTTTGTTTGAACCAATTTTGGGGTACATCTAACTACACCAGATCAATGAAATCTGACTAAATAGACACCAGGCATATATTTAAGCAAAAAACATGACAAACAAAGAGAGTGTAACAATTCTACTAACATAAAGTTAGTATACTACTGAAATGTTAGGAAAGTAAATGCTTTAGTAGATAAATCTATGATTCAGAGGAATACAAATGCAATGGAAGAAGCTTTTAATTCATTTAAATTCAACTTAATTTGACAAAACAAGATAGAGTAGCTTCTGAATGGAAATCATTCTATTGATGGAGAAATGCTCATAATTTTAAAATCATTTAAAACAAATCATTTCTACTAGATCTCTCCTAGAAGAAACATAGGGTAGAACTTTTTAATAATTGAAAAATTATTCTTCAATAGATAACATACTTTTATTCTTTGATGTTTGAATGTTTGCTATAAGAACATCAAGGAGGTTTCCAAGGAAATAATAAATGATGATTATTATATCCTTGAATAATTAGAAACTAGGACAATTGTCCAGGTGAGGTCTACATTTACTTAAAACTCTCTTTCATCTGATGTGACAGGAAACTTGGGTGGGGTTCTATTCAACATTCAGGGATTTTCTGCCTTGGACTTTATCTATAAGAGTTAATTTCTGGTCCATTTTACTAGTATTTCTGGCTCCCTCCTGACTTTTTTGTTATTATCTCCACCCACTTTGCCCTGGTATTCAAAGGCTTTTCTTTTATTGTGTTCAGCATCTGCTACCATTCCACTCCCTTCCAGTCAAAGCATAAGGTAACTTCAACCCAGGCTAATTAAATGGTGCTTGAAGTTAGTTAACAGGTGGTGTCCCAGATGGCCTTCTAGTAAGAACGAATACATCTCGCATTTTAAGGGGTAGTAATGACACAGTAGTAATATCTAAATTAATAGAATGCTTCTTTTTTCAATCAATAATATGGTGATGGAGAAACAGGAAGAAATCAAATCATTCCCCTTTTGGAGAGGTAGCAGTCTGGGTGTAAAGCCTGATGAGTAAGTCTGGAATTCAGAAAATAAATAAATAAATAAGGCCTCACTAAGCTGGCTTTGAATTTTTGATGCTCCTGTCTCAGCCTCCCAAGCCTTTGGGATTATAGGCATGTACCAGCAAGCCCGGGGGGGAAAAAAATCAAGTTATTTACCTGGCATTTTGAAATTGTTACAAGTAAGCAGATACTATGATTTATTAAGCAGTGTTTAGGAGCCCCTAGTTAAACCTGTGACTTCAGATAAGCTTCTTCATCCATTAAATAAATGGATAGTCATAACTATTTCACAGGAAAGTTGTGAGGACTAAATAAGCAGGTGTTGTAAAGATCTTATCATAGTCCCGAACACCCAGTAGAAAGTCAGTAAATGGAATCTAATATAATCAATCCAAGTTGGAAATCACTTTTAAAGGAATAATTTAATCATTTTTAAAACCATACATATTTCCTCCTGAAATACGAAAAGAATCACTCTATTTCTATTTTAATGTGTCAATTTGGAGTTTTTGTTGGAGAAAAAGTGAACAAGCTATCTGTTAAAATTCAAGGGAAAAATGGATTTTGAAACTTTCTTTTCTGTCTGGCCTGCTTCCTCTTGTCCCCACATTGTTTCTTCATCACAATTTACATGCTGTACCCTCCCGAATCTTTCAAGAGTTATTTCCATGGAAACAGCATGTTGTTCTTATGGCTGACTCCTTGAACTGTAGAATTTGCCTAGCTGTTTTCTGCTCACAAAGATGAATTTATTCTATTGAGAAAAATAAAAAATCCTAATATTGAAATTCCTCCCTTGCCCACTGAGGTTTGAACCTGTACCCACTTTCTGCTTCTCGTGTGAAGGGTCATAAGTGGCACTTGGTGCCTCGCTGGGGTATGGGGAGAGTGTGAAGCATCTGTCAGTTTGGCCCAAGTCAAATGATAACTAAGGATTCCTCGTCTCCACCTGCGCTCCCTCCAGCATCCCTCCCTGAGTCAGGATTGCCATCCCTCCACAACCATTAAGAGCATCTCCAAGGCTGCATGCATTCAACTGCTAAAGGGACAAATTTCCTCTACAGTCTCTTCATTGTCTGCCTTTTTCTAACCACAGTCACGGTTTTGCACTCTTCATTCTAATTGTGCTTTTGATTATTGGGGTCATTTTATTCCTTCAACTTTCCTAAAGGTCACAGGGATTAGCTGTGTCGGATCAAGGACCAGAGAGAGGGTGAGGCTTGTGTCCATTCATCTACCTCCATTGATTTCCCCCCAGTGTGAGTGAGTGGCAACGTGGTTCCTCTCTTTTTTTTCTTTAACCATCAGTTGTTGTTTTCACCTCCCTCTCCCCTTCCCCCTCTTCTCCTAAAAGGAGAGAGCTTTGTGTAGCAATGGCATGGCACAAGTGGTTTCAGGGAAGCAAATTCAGTGTTGATCAAATTAGCTTGTGCTTGATTCTTCCACCCGTTATTGTTTCAGTGGGTTTAGCTCAAACCCATTGGGCATTTCTACTTTTTTTTTTAATTTTAATTTTTAGATGTTGATGGACCTTTATTTTATTCATTTATTTATATGTGGTGCTGAGAATTGCCTCACACATAATAGACAAAACGCTCTACCACTGAGCCAAAACCCCAGCCCACATTTCTTCTAACATTTCTAAAGCTGCATTTTAAAAAGGCATTCCCTTTCCTTACTAATTCAGTCTGATTAATCACACACACACGTATTCCACATATTCATAATAGCAGAGAAACTATTAATCCTAATTACACACTATATATATAACATATAAGCTATTTTTATTCTCTTATCCATTTAATTATTTTTTAATTTTTTTAGTTGTTGATAGACCTTTGTTTATATGCTGAGAATCGAACCCAGTGTCTCATAAATGCCAGGCAAGTGTGCTATGGCTGAGCCATAGCCCCAGTCCCTACATACATTTAATTTATTTTGTTTTTTGCCCTACTGACTCTCAGACATCAATTTATCGTTTTAGTGGGAAAATCTGGCAGCCTTTATTCTCATAAGTACTTTTACAGTGAGATGATATGTCTCACTTGGACTGTTTTTCCACAAGAGATATTCTCACTGGAAATTAATGGAAATGTGTGAAACTGAAGACAATACAAGTGACTGCTTTTAAGGGAATTTGGATATGTATGTGTATGAGGAAAGAGTGAGGATCTTGAAAAATAAACAGCTCCCCCTCAACCTAAACACCTTAAAAGATATTGGGTTGGTTATATCATCACTCATATTCAAATTCTTGCACAGTTTATTATGTGAAAACATTTTCTGAGCAGCAACACACCAGACTGGTAAGGAAGTCCGTGCATAAGTGACAGTCAACATTCAACTGTTTCAAATGCAATAGGTGGAAGTCCTCAGTAGATTTTGCTTTTTCTAGGAGTCAAGTGAGTGGTGGCTTTTTATGTGGTGAGATTATGTGCTTGGTTCAGAAGGAAGATGTTCATTACAAAACATGGCCTAACAAGCAGGAATGAATTTCAAAAAACTATACTGCACGTTCAAATTGGAAGCTACTGAACCAATTAATTTATCTTTTCTATTTCATGTAATTCATAGTACACTTATTAGCACACATGGAAATATGCTGATTCAGGGGCCTCTGCAGTATTGCCTCATTTGACCATTTCCATCTTGATTTTTGACTTCCTATAAATGTTAAGAGTGGAAACAGCTTAGACAGACCAGCTAATATAAGATTTTGTTTCCAATGATGCAGCTTGTCCATAGATAATTTTGGTCAGCACATGTATGAAGAATTGATGAAAAGCTTAATACCGTAACTAATACTGTTTCTATTGGGCTTTTTGACCACTTTTTAATAGAGGTCAGAATTTTTAAAGAAACACATATTCTTATAAAATGGGAAAGGGAACTGAATTTTATAGATATGGAATAAAAATCTGCTGAGTTCTATATATTTCTAAAATAATGGTACTGTGCATGAATATTTTAGGAAAATATTATAGAAATCATAAATAAGTGTTTTTAACTTTTGTGGTTGGAGAAAAATAAAATGAAAAAAATCTCTGTGTCTAAAATATTCAACATTTGAATATGTCTTAAGACTTCAATATAAACCTTTAAATCATTATAGGGGGAATCAGAAATGATCCTAAGATTGACAGGTTATATTTAACAAATGGGTTGTGAAACTTGCATTAGCAGTAAATTAATGTAAATAAACCAAACATCTAAGTTTGTATACCTTTACACTTTGATTTTCTTAGATAAATCAGGTATTTGTTAATATTAAAACTTTACATTTGGAATGTATATATGAATGCTTACTTATGATTCTAAAAATTACCTGGTAGCTTAACATCTGGTAACTAAACCTGCCAAAACCCATAAATCTTTCATTGACTATAAGTTGCTTACTTAAATAGCTTGATTCAGTGGTTCCTAGTTAAGAAGAAACTCTTCTAATTGTACATACTTCTGGCACAGACAACTGGGTAGAAAACATGATAGTGAAAGAGAAAACACAAAAAATAAAAAAAATGTGCCAAAGTAATTACACACAATGCAGTGAGTTGACTGATCATTTAAAAATGATAATAGCACACCATTTCACATAAGAGAATAAAGAAAATTCTTTCAGGTTGTTGCATGGTTGGAGTTCATTCCTTTTTATTGCTGTGTAGTCTTCCCAGATAGGGACTTACTACAGTAGGTTGATCTTTTGAGGTATATCTGGGTTTGTTTCCAGTTTTTGACTATTATGAATAAATCTGCTATAAACATTTGTGTACATGTTTTAGTGTTAAACATGTTTTCATTTCTCTGGGATAAATGCCCAGAAGTGCAATTGCTGGGGCATATGGTAGTTGATTAGTTTTTTGAGAAACTGCCAAATAGTTTTTCAGAATGTCTCATAATCAGTCCATCAAATTTTAAAAGGCATGTGTGTATTAACACTGAAGAAATATTTCCATGATATTAGAATTAAAGTTGAAGCTCAGAGAACTCTTTATTTCTCTCCTCTTCTCTCACTTCCTCCCATTCTCCTGTCTTCCCTTCCCTCCCTATTACCTTCCTTCCTTTTCCTCTCCACTTTCCTTTGTTCATAAGTGTGTATGAAATATTAATAAAAGGACCCTATGTGATCCTGATTTGAAATTAAGGTATGTAATATTGCAGCTTTGTAAGTTCTTGAAAAATGTTAAAATTAGTTTTAAAGGATGTTCAAAGTTTTACAGGCTTTCCAATACCTATTATTATCATCTTACATTAAAAAGAAAAAAGTACCTAATTAAGAACAAAAAAAAAATGCAGAATAACCTTTCTGGTTCCATTTTTGTTTTGAGAATGACAAGCTAAAGTCAACCAATAAAAATCAAAGATAAGAAAACCACAGTAGAAATTTATTCTGTTACTACTGTAACAATCTATCTTTTATAGAAAAAAAATACTACATGTTAATTGTTCTGAAGTACAGAGTGAAGCACACTTGGGATCATGTTACCCAACCATAAGGTTTGCATTCTAGCCTAGTCTCTAACTGTAGATGGAGGCCTGAACAAAACTGCTGATTTTCTGTATGTTCTACAGAAAAGCTTATTGCTTTTGTGCATCCTCAATATTTCCACATGCTTTCTATTATGAGTTACTATTCAATTGCTATAAATGATCAAGGGGATTTGGTTTGTTTGTGATGATGAAGCTGTAACAACAGGTTGTCAATAAGTTTTAAAATATCAATTATTAAAGTATATGGGTAAATATAAATTTACCCATATAACAAGGAGATTTAATTCAGATAATATAGGTAGTTCCCTATAAAGGCAAACAGTTTTCAAAAATAGATAAAAAATCATTTATAATCTTGAAGTTTTAGGTTTATGGAATTAATAGGCATTGAATCAATATAAAATTCTTATTATATAATATATATAAAATTCTGTATATATTACATATATAATTCTATATATATTTTATATATATTTATATATATTGCTCATCCCATTTTTTAAAATATAAAACTACAAGGAATTAGTAGAATATCAAACTAAACATGACCACTTTAAATAAATATATTTAACATGGAAAATCTTGTGATAAGATTTTATAAGAAACCTTATGTCCTAATAAGTAGATTATCAAGCTACTACCATAAAAGATGATGTAAGAAAAAAAATTGTTGCCCAACTGACCTGATCAATTTCTGTGAAAGAGATTGAAAGAATATTGATGGGGGTCAGACAGTGAATTGTACAGAATTTAAACCACAACCTTTTATTCAATAACCCTGACAGCTTGGGAGATAAAGTTCAGGTCACATAGGCATTATTCCCCTCATGGCTTGATAAAATAAAATAAAGCACACTAAAGAAATTAAAATAAAATAAAATGATCACCTTCCCAGTGTTCTCTGAGTAATATGGACAATGACTGAGATAAAAATTGGGATAATTCTATACATGATGCAATTAGATTTAATAGGTAAGAAAAAGTAGTGTGCTCTGCTCAATCTCCTCAACCTTTGAAAATACTTCAAATGGATGAATATTAAAGATGAAGAAGAAAATGCCTAGTTAATTAAATTGCCTGAGATTTTTATACACTACCTCTAATGATGAAATAGCAAATCTTTACGTCAAATAAAATAATTTGCTTTGTTGATTTAAGCAGTCTTATATCAACAAAGGCAATCCTGTCACAGAGCTGGGAATTGCTCCTACCACCACTTCCAAGGTCCACCTGACCTTATTTACCTTCCAAGAGGGGTCTGGGAATGGATGTTTAGAATATTAGGTAGGTCCCCCAGGAATAAGGATGGGGAAGAATAAACCAAAGAAGACTTTTAGAAAGGAAATAGTCCAAAAAAATAGAGGCCATTAATCTATGAGCTATATTGATTTCTTATCATTTTTGTGAACATAATTGCAGAAAAATATGTTTATTATTATGCATTTTTAGGACAAAATGTAGGTGTCAGATAAGGAACATAGAGATATGGATCTATAAATATATGTATGTATTTGGATATGCGTGTATGTTATGAACATATGTATATTCATTCTGGAATTGTATGAAATATACAGATATGTTACCAGCCAAAAATATAATTTTTATAATTGATTTTTTACTCATACTATTTTTTTTGCATTGCTATTCAGAGCCATATATAGGTCCTTATTCTCTGGGGACCTACCTAATATATAATGTATACTACTTTATAGAACAATTAAAATTAAAAACAGGAAAATATGAAGATTATTGAGAAGAACAAAGAGGAATTTGGAAGAAACAGATGAAAATGCCCAGTCTCAATATCTAAAAAAGCTAGCATAGATATTAATGGATCCTAATTTTTTACGGGGAGTAAAAAGAAATTGGTTAGTTTCCTTGAATTTAAGAAGATAGAGCTAGAATGGTCAAAAATATATATTTTTTTCAATAATAGTTTTAGTAACATATTGACACAGTGTAATAGATGTTTCTAAAATGTAGAAAGAAATGTAAACATTAGCTTAGGCAAGAAATGCCATGAAATGTTTACATATCTTTGAAAAACAGCATAAAATATTTCTGATCAAAACTAGATGGGTACATAGTAGAAATGCGAGTTCACTTTTCAAATAGTAAGTAATGATAGCAAAAATTTGAGTCTAAATTCTAATTCATTCGTTTTTATAGGGGGTTACTCCATACCACCTGTTGGGTAGCAACTTACAATGCCTGCAGTTGGTAGATAATGATTGGTTCAACTATTCAAAGACTGATTTTGCTCTGTCTTGAACTTCCAGTTATGCCTGCCTTAGAGATAAATTTTGCAAATTACAAATTTCAGAAGGCATTTTCCGTTTACCAAAAAACAAGACGGGTTGTCTGTGGCCATTTTTTTTTTTTTGAAAAAGATACATAAATGGAGCAGGTGAATTTTCATATACGGAAAATGAATCATTTCCAAGAGATCAAAGAGGCTGAAGATAAAATACCCAATATTCTGGCAACCAGTTCCCAGGGCAACTATATTCCTTACACAGCTGTTGTCCCAGGCTGAAATTAGTTGCTTAGAACTTGAGTTAAATAATCCCCTCCTTCAAATGACTTTAGGAAATTGGGTGTTAGAAGACCCAATTCAATCAAGTGGTCCTTGAGCAGAAAAGTGCCTTCCTTTGAATGGAAGGAAAAGTTTGATCACATTTAAGCTAATCTATCATTTATCATACCCAGTGGGTGAGATAGTTAATGACTCTATTGATCCTTTTTGGTGCTTAGTTTTATATACAGCACTTAACCAATGTGAGACTGAATATGGGATCTGTTATGCATTTGCTATTGATGCACCTAAATTATTATTTTTATTCCTGTAGCTATTGATTTCAAAGAGGAATTTCACAAGAGCTTTATGTAAAATTGCATTATAATTCTTAGATTTTCCTTTTTATATTATTAGGTATTTTTCCATACCTAAAGTTAGCTTCAGAGCTTTTTTTACTAGGTAGAAAAAAGAGCATTGAAACTTTTCCAACAATGTTGGACACAGATGTTCAGAAATAACTGTTTTTCTTTTTCTCTTTCCATACCTGACTCTGTCATATCCCTGCTGTTTATTTATGCATTTTTCTATAATATTCTTTGATTCCTACCTCTTGTTAGATGGTCATATAGGCTAATTCTAGAAAACTATCGGTTTTACAAAAAGTCAAAGAAAGAAATGGAAAGAATTGGAGGCAAAATAGACACACAGAAGATGCAAATCTGATTAAGTAGCTTCCGGAAGCGAAGGGGGTTCATGGTAAAAATGAGAGGGAAGACTGCAAGACTTCATACAGAATGAATATTGTGAGAAATAACTGCTTAAAAAATAAGTAAAAATTATAGCAATAACATGTAAGCCTGGAAGTGGAAGAAATATCTAAGATAACATGGCATTGAAAGTACAAGGCAGAACAAAGTGACTTATGCATCATGTGAAAAAGAGACAAGGTCAATTTCTAGGTTGAGCTAAACAGTGCACTTTATGCAATTTATATATGGCTTATTTGTGAGTATTCCTGTGGAAATCTGGATGAGTAAACATAAAGTAATTTTCTAAACCCTGAAACTGAGGTCACCATTAAATAAAAAAGTTCAAATGGTACCCCCCACCAAAACTGTTTTAACATTTATTCCCATTCCTAAGAAACAGTAACTGAAATGCTTAATTTCAAATATATATATTGTCTAATAAGATGATGGATTAGTTGAACTGGATAATGTTGATGTCATCAATGATTATAATTAAGACATGGCATGAATATAACTTCAGAATTGAGGAGCTCAGAAATAGTAAAATCAAAGATATTTTCAAACAGTGGTGTACTGGAGTCTCATATACCAACTCTAAAGGAATCCTTAGTTCCCTGTAACTGGAATTTAACAATTGTCCAATGATTGTTCCCAAGAATCTATTCTGAACTTTATGTACATATTGGTACCTTGATAGCCCTGATAGTAGGTGCAATCAGCATAGGAACCAGTAAACTATAAATAAGGATTTTTTTCTCAGGGAGCCAGTAAACCTTTTATCCACTGTAATAATATGTTAATTACACTCTAGATTAAGAATTACAAATTCTAGACTTAGTCTTAATCAGTGAGAGCTTAAGCAAAGTATTTATCAATTTTTCAAATTTCCCAATATCCCATTTTGAAATGCTCAAAATGCATTTCATTGTTTAATATCTGCATGATAACCTATTTGGGGTATTGATATTTCATAGTTTTAATAGAGGTTTTATATAATTCCATCTTCTCTCCTTTCTTAGCATATCGGTTTAAACTTTTTTCCCCACTCTTTTATAGTAGTGGCCTAGAATTTCCAATATACAATTAATTCAAATTCATTCTGAATGATGATACAGATGTTGCAAGTAGTATATAATAATAACATACTCCCAGTTCCTCTCTCCCATCCCTAAATACTTAGCTGTCATTTATTTCACTTATAATATAAGCCTACTTGAGAACAAATAGGTAGATTCATTTCTTTTATGTATAAGCATATATCCAAAACATTGTTGCTATTAATTTTGAAGAAACATTTTTAGATAAATTAATAATAAAAAATAAAAATCTTCTCTTTCACCTTCACTTACTAATTCTATGCAATTCATTTTTTTCTTTTTTTAAATTTATTTTTAATTGACAAATTTTGCATACATTTATGGTATATATCATGACACACACATTGTAGAATGGCTAAATTGAGCTAATTAACACTCTCATTATCATATATTTATTTGTGATGAAAATGCATAAATTATTCTTTTATTTTTGTAGATTTGCATCCTTGACCTTTCATTCTCCATCTCTCCAGAGAAATTTTTATATTTTCTATAATGAAGGTCTACTGGGAACATATTCCCTTAGTTTTGGTTTGTCTGAAAGAGTGTTTATCACCATTAATTTTGAAAGTTAATTTGCAGGGTACAAAATTCTAAATTTTCATGGTTTTATTTTTGGTCTAAACACTAAATATTTTACTCCAGTGCTCTCTTGCTTTCATGGTGTCTGAGGAAAATTGAACATGTCTTATCTTTGTTTCTCTATAGGTAAGAATTTTTTTTTCATTTTGAAGATTGTTTTTCTTTATTTTGATTTTCTGAAATTTGAATACATTACCCCCAAGAGAAGTTGTTTGGGATATTTTCCTGCTCCGTGGTTTCTGAACTTCTTGGATCTGTGGTTTAGTGTCTGATTTTAATTGGGGGAAATTTTTAGTCATTATTGCTTCAAATATTGCTTCCCCCCCCACCTCTTTTCTGCTTCCTCCGTTATTACCATTACACATGTGCTATGCCATTTGTAACTGTTCCATTATTCTTGGATATTTTGCATTATTGTAGGGTTTTTCTTCTTGCTTTTGAGTTTTGAAAGTTTTTATTGTCATATCTTCAAGCTCAGAGATCCTTTTCTCAGTCACCTATAGTCTATTGAGATTTGAATCAAAAACATTCTCCAGTCTCTCTCTCTCTCTCTCTCTCTCTCTCTCTTTCTCTCTCTCTCTCTCTCTCTCTCTCTCTGTGTGTGTGTGTGTGTGTGTGTGTGTGTGTGCTGGGGATCAAACTCAGGGCCTTGTGCTCGCAAGCAAGCACTCTACCAACTAAGCTACAACATATATGCAAGAAGATTTGAAGTTGGTGTCAACATACCTTATAAACAAACAGAGATATGAAAAATTGTGGTATATATGTGTATTAAGAATTGTAATGCAAAAAAAGAGTATATGTATAATGGCATAATTTGGCCTGAACATACTTTATATACAGAGTTACAAAAACTTGTGCTGTAAATAGGTAATAATGAGTGTAATACATTCCACTATTGTCATGTATGTAAAAAATGAATTAAAAAATTCTCCATTTCTATTAACAGTTTTTTTTTTTACCTCTAACATTTCTTCCTGATACTTTCTTAGAGCTTCTGTTTATAGTGTTCATCTGTTTGTTCTTATGCATAGTGTTCTTTTCCCAGTGGAGCCTTTGGCATATTGATCATAGTTTTTTTTTTGTTTTTAATAATTCCAACATCCTTGCCATATATGAAATTGCTTCAAATTTTTTTTTCTTTCTCTCTCTCTCTCTTTCTTTCTTTCTTTCTTCTCCTTCTCCTCTTCCTCCTCCTTCTTCTTCGTTGTCATCGTCGTCTTTCTCCTCCTCCTCCTCCTTTTCTTCCTCCTCCTCCTTCTCCTCCTCCTCCTCTTCTTCTTGCATTTTAGTATGCTTTGTAGCTTTTGTTAAAATAAGATACGATGCTTTATGGGAAAGGGACTAGGCAAATGGGTCTTCAGTGGCGTGGTGGTAAAGTGTGGGGAGGGGAGTGTTGTGTATTTCTGTAATTAGGTCTCACTCTTTGGTATGCCTGAGCCCCTGGACTGTGAACTTCACTGATGTGTCTCAGTCTTTTTACTTGTTCCATAACTGGGACAGAATGACTATAGGAAGCTCAAGTTGGTATTTCCATTCTTCCAGGTCAGTTAAGCTCTGAATATACTCCAACAGGCTAGCCACTGGTAGGCTTCCTGAGGGTAGGTCTCCTTAAAAAAAGATTGACCTGTCATATTTCAAAATGGTGCCTTTCTCCTCTCCTTCCCAGAAGTACAAGTTAGAGATCCTTGAATTAAAACTCACTAAAGAGTGAGGCCCCCAGTCACTGGGTCTCCTGGCACGTTTAACTCTGAGACCTGTGAACACTAAGCCTCCAGCATTTATCAATTGCTGTTTAAGTTTTCTACCCAGATACTCATACATGGAAAGGCTTTTCCTTTAGTAAACTGTGATTTTTTTTGTATCTGCCTATCTGTCACTAAAATTTTGGGAGCAGTGATTTGCTTGCAATCTCACTTCTATGATGGGTCTTCGAAGAGTTGTTTTTTCAGTGTGTTTAGTGTTTTACTTGTTGGGACTTTCAAGTGGTACTTTCCAAGATTCTTGGATGTCACACTGGAAATCAGAAGTCCAACCCTTTTTCTTTCAATGTGAATGTGAAGCAAAACTCTGTCTACATGTGTGTTTTGAATTTTGTAAGCAAGCTTATTTTGTTGAGTGATTTTTAGCAACAGGTAGAGATGTACCTTGTAGCTATTCTAGGTTCAATTCCATAACATTGCAGGAAATGGCTCACATGAATTTTTTGGTTCACTAGTATATAAAAAATTATGCTTACACTATTTTAATCTATTGAGTACATGATACATTATGTCTAAGAATTTACATACCTTAATTAAAAATACTGCTAAAAAATTCTAATGATCACGAGTCTTTAGCATATCATGATCTTTTTGCTGGTGGAGGGTCTTGCCTCATTTTTTATGCTACCAACTGATCAGGGTGCTATTTACCCAGGGGTAGGGTGGTTGTGGAAATTTCTTAAGACAACCATGAAGTTTACCATCTTGACTGAATGTTCCTTTCATGAAAATTTCTCTGTTGCATGCTGTTTGTTAGGATAGCATTCTACCTACAGTAGAACTTATTTGAAAATTGGAGTCAATTCTCTCAAATCTGTAATAAATTACCTTTGGTGATACCTTTTTAATTGTTTAACTATTTTTTCAATTAAGTTTATGAAAACTTCTAAACGACTTGTTGTCATTGAAAGCTGTTTACAGCTTCTTCACCAGGAATGGATTCCTTCTCAAGGAAATACTTTCTTTGTTCACTCATAAGAAGCAGGTCCTCATGCATTCAAGATCAACTGTAAGAAGGTGCCAATTCAATTCCATCTTCAAGCTTCACTTCCAATTCTAGTTCTCTTGCTACTTCCACCACATCTTTCTTTAAAGTGTGGACCCCCCCCCCAAAGTTATCTCTAAGAATTGGAATTGACCTATTCCAAACTCCTGGTAATGTTGTTATTTTGGCTTTCTCTCATAAATCATACATGTTCTGAATGTCATTCATAACAGTGAGTCCCTTCTAGAAGATTCTAAATTTTCTTTGCCCTGGTGTATCAGAGGAGGAACTATCTGTGGCAGTTATCACCTTACAAAATGTATTTCTTGAACAGTAAGACTTGAAAATTGAAATTACTCTTTGGTCCATAGGATCCAGAATGGATGTTGTGTCACCAAGTATGAAAACACCATTTATTTCATTTCATATCTCCATCCAAACTTCTGGGAGACCAGGTCCATTATCACTGACAAGTTAAAATTCGTCCAGACTTTGTTGCTACATTTGTAGAACAGAGATAGAGTAGATTTAGTAGAACTTTTACGAGTCCCTGGGTTTTCAGAATGGTAAATAAACATTGATTTCAACTTAAATTCACCAAAAAGGGAGTTGGCCTGCGCTTTGGAGCCTGAATGCCAGACACTGAGTTCTCCTCTTTGACTATAAAAATTCCAGATTACATCATTTTCCAATATAAGAATGATTTATATAATTTGAAAACCTGTGGTTTAGTGCAGGCACCTTCATCCTTTATCTTAGGTAAATCTTCTAGAGAACTGTTGTGGTTCCTACCACTGCTGTTGCTGCTTTGCCTACAATTTTACTTCATAGAAATGGCATCTTTCCTCACACTTCTTGACAAAACCTCTGCTAACTTCAAGCTTTTCTCCTGCAGTTTTCTCACCACTCTCAGTCTTCATAGAATTGAAGAAATTAGCCCTTGCTCTGAATGGGGTTTTGCCTTAAGTGATTGTTGTGGCTGATTTGATCTTCTATCCTGGTCACTAAAACTTTCTCCATATGAGTGATTAGACTGCCTCACTTATCATCTGCATGTTCACTGGAGGAGAAGTTTTAATTTCCTTCTAAAACTTTTCCTTTGCACCTAAAATGTGGCTGCTTGGCTCTAGAGGTCTAACCTTGGGCCTGGGTTGGCTTTTGACATTCCTTCTCTGTTAAGCATAATCATTTGTGGCTTTTCATTTAAAGTGAGAGATATGTGATTCTTCCTTACCCTTGAAAACCCAGGGGCTATTGTAAGGTTATTAGCTGGCCTAATTTTAATATTGTTGTGTCTTAGGAAATAAGAAAACTCAAGGAGAGGGAGAAAGATGAAAAAATGGCTGGTTGGTGTAGCAGTCAGAATATAGACATTTGTATATTTAGTACATTGTCTTATATAGGTGTGATTTGTGCCTCCAAAACAATTAAAAAGGTATCACCAAAGGTAATTTATTACAGATCACCATAACATATATGATAATGATGACAAAACGAAATGGTGTGATAATTATTAAAATCAGACATAAAGAGATGCTGTGAGCATATACCATTAGAAAAATGCACTGATAGGATTGCTCAATGCAGGGTTACACAAACTCTCAATTTGAAAAGAATGCAGTATCTGCAAAGTGCAGTAAGTGAAGCACAATAAAAAGAGGTATGTCTGTAATACATGCCAACAGTGGTACCTTAGGCTGTATTTTGACATACAGGGAACATGTAGGAGTATTCTGATATTTATTATTCATAATAATATGACTATAACAATAATGATTATAAATTATGAATTAAACATCTAAAATTAGTTATTAAGGATATTCTTAAGCACTTTAATGATATAGGCACTCAAATTAATGCTTAAATATTTAAAGCTTCTAAGAATCTTTAGTAAAAGTAAATTACAAACAATTCCATTGCATTTTCAAAAGAATGACAGATTCACACATATTTGCTATTTCCACATTGATGCCTCATTGATTTCTCAAGCTTACACATCCATAAAAGCAAATCTTGAGTTCCATGCACACCACCAATGCTGTGATATGCCAAGTCTCAATGAAGAACATCATCCTCTGCCTTGTTTTGTAAACCAAACTCTGGAAGTTATTCTTGATTTCCTGCTCCAACCCTTCTACGTACATTTCATCCATCTATCTACTTGCCAATTATTATTGATTCAATCAACATAATATTTTCCTACTTTTTCTCAAGCCACCATCTGTCACCCTTAAATCACCTCCAACTTTCCCTGTACTGCAACAGCCTGTTCACGAGCCTCCCTGCTTCTATGCTTGCCTTTCTCTAACATCTGTTCTCCAGAGAGCAGCCAAACTTAGTTCTATGCTCACACCTTTAAGTGACTTTCCACTATATATATTTTTTTAACATGAAGAGAGAACCTACAGAATGGGAGAAAATCTTTACCATACATACATTAGATAGAGCACTAATCTCCAGGATTTATAAAGAACTCAAAAAATTAACACCAAAAAAAAAAAACCTCAATAAATAAATGGGCTAAGAAAATGAGCAGACACTTCACAGAAGAAGATATATAATTTATCAACAAATATATGAAAAAATCTTCAACATCTCTAGCAATTAGAGAAATGCAAATCAAAACTACTCTAAGATGTCATCTCACTCCAATCAGAATAGCAGTTATCAAGAGTTCAAGCAATAATAAGTGCTGGTGAGGATGTGGGGAAAAAGGCACACTGATTTATTGTTGGTGGGACTGCAAAATGGTACAACCATTTTGGAAAGCAGCATGGAGATACCTTAGAAACTAACTTAGAATAGAACTATGATTTAACCCAGTTATCCCACTCCTTGGTCTATACCCAAAGGACTTAAAATCAGCATACTATAATGATGCAGGCACCTTAATGTTTATAGCAGCCCAATTCACAATAGCTAAACTGTGGAACCAACCTAGATGCCATTCAATAGATGAACGGGTAAAGAAACTGTGGTATATATACACAATGGAATATACTCAGCCTTAAAGAAGAATGAAATTATGGCATTTACAGGTAAATGGATGGAGCTGGAAAATATCATGCTAAGTGAAGTGAGCCAATCCCCCAAACCAAAGGCCAAATGTTTTATCTGATAAGTAAATGCTGATCCATAATGGGGGTGGGGGCGGGGCAAAGGAAGAGTAAAGGAACTTTGGATTGGGCAGAGGGAAGGGAGGGTTTGAGGAGGGAATGTGTGTGGGAGAGATGGTGGAATGAGACCAACATTATTACCCTATGTACAGGTATGATTGTACGAAGCATGTGACTATACAACATGTACAACCAGAGAAATGAAAAGTTGTGCTCCATTTGTATAAAAAAATTTTAAAAAATGAATGTCAACCGTCAAAAAAAATATTTAAAAAATTACAGATGGACACAATAGATTTTTTAAATTTATTAATTTAATGTGGAGGATCGAACCCACTGCCTCACACATGCTAGGTGAGCACTATACCACGGAGTCAAAATCCCAGCCCTGACTTGCCACTGTATCTAGAAGAAAATGAAACCCCTTACCACTCTGGCAACATTCACACTTTTACCTTCAAGTATGATTTTCTCCAGTCTCTGTTTTGTTCACTACATTCAAAATTGCTTGTTCTCTTCAAAAAATAGCCAACTTCACTCTTTCCTCTGCCTGTACCATGCCCTCTGTGTGGAATTCACAACTCTTTCCCTGAAGAATTGACTTCTATTCTTCCAGAGATTTCAACTCAAATGTTGCTGCATCTCCATGTTCTTCCCCGACCCTTTCTGATGTTGATAGTTGAAGTTCCTGCTAACTTACATCTTTTTGTTTATTTTTAAGCACGATTCATAATCTGAACTTGCTTTGCATATGTTTATTTGAATACATATTGTCTCCCTCCATTGGAGTTTAAGTGTCCTGAGAACAGGGTTTGCATACTTTATAAATTGCTGCACCTCAGATAGTGTTTGGTGTCCTGAGCAATAGGTGTTCCTTAAATGTGTTTAATGACATACAAACATATTGTTTGTGCAATAAATCAACATATAGCATGGAAAGAGTATAGATATTTGTGTCCAAGGGGATATTTTCATACAATCAAGCTTTCATCACTCAGAGGAGTTGAGACTAAATCCATGGAAAGAACTCCCTAGAGAAGAGAAGAAGCAGCTTGTATGGATTTGGCAGTTACCTGTCTGCATAAACCCCAGGACTATGGCCTTCTCAGAAAATAAATCTCATTTGAGGAATAAACTTGAAACCTATTTGATTGTGGTAGGAAAAGTAAAAAGAAATCAGTTTCCTCAATGTTTCTCTTCAATGTTCAAAGTAACATTGAAGGATGTACATAAAAGACTGTGATTTTTAGCTCAGTTGGTAGAGTGCTTGCGCTGCATGCACAAAGAATGTGACTTTTAAGCACAAATTCTTAAATTTAGAAATGAGTTTTCTTTATCTTCCAAACTCTTTGTTCTCTAACTTGGCTTAGTGGATTGGCTTAGAGAACTTTAAGTCAGTCCTAATTCTGTCACTTACTAGCTGTTATATTTTGGGCAAGCTACTTAACCTCTCTGAACTTCAGTTTCCTCATGCATAACATGATGATAGACCACCTAACGTATAGAAGTCATACGTAGATTAAATGAATATGATTAAGTTTAGAACACACTAAGGGATTGTGTGAGCTAGATTTTGCATAGTACATTAGTTATATCTTTCTGCTTGGCTACTTAAGATTCTTAACGTTTGATGACATCCATTGACCCTTATTTATGAAGAACTTATACTAGATTTAGTGACAAGAAATAAAAAGAAATGGAAAAGGAAAAAGAATTTGGGGGAGGCAATAGAAGTGGCTGTGTTTCAAATTACTTTTTCTGGACCCCAGAGGTCAATTCACTGATGTGAGCGGCAGGTAGACAGACAAATTGTGATTTCCACCTCATTTTCAGTTGATGATTGTGCAACTTGCAGCCAAGGACCTCTTCTAATAAATAAAAGGGAATGGAAAGATTGTAGTCTTTATTTATTTATTTATATGATGAAAACACTTGGAATATTTCTTCCTGCAGATGCAGGCCTCTTAACTCATTGAGAAATCCTCTGGGAATGCTGGCCTTCCTAGTCAGGCAGTGCTTATACTCTGATCCCTAGAATAGCCCGTACTGCCACTGACCTTAGACAGTGGAGACCAGAAGCTGTGGGAGGCTGCACAGCTGCCCTCCAGCCACTGGAAAGGACATTCTGCTTCAGGGTAGGGTATTTTAGTCAGATTTTTTTTTTCTTTGGTAATGTTGACCAAAAGACCTGACAAGAATAAGACAGAGGAGGGACAGTTTATTTGGGACTTGTAGTTTCAAAGGTCTCAGTCCACAGATGCCTTACTCCATAGCTCTGGGCCTCAGGTAAGGCAGAACGTCAAGGGGAGGGCATGGTGGAGTAAGGCTGCTCAGGACATGGCAACCAGGAGGCAGAGAGAGCTCTGCTCACCAGGAGCCCATATAGACCCCAAAGTCCTGCCCCTGTGATGTTCCTCTTCATGCACACCCTACCTGCCTATAATTACTACCTAGTTAATCTATATTAGTGGATTAATCTACTGATTGGACTACAATCCTCATAACTCAAAGCATTTCACTTCTGAAAATTCTTGTGTCATCGAGCTTTTGGGAGACACCTCGTATCTAAACTATAACAAACATCTTTACTCATGTAGACAGTTTGAAGTTTAGATTTGCAGGGCAAATCATGCTGTGTTGCAGCATTTCTACTGTTCTAAGATCATGGTCATTCTTCTGTTTTAGAACATGCTCCTTTTTGACTACCATTAATACATAGAAATGATGCAACGTGTCTGATCACTCTTGGAGGAAATTGCTTAATCTGAAATGTCTGTCTTTGTAACATTTTCCTTCAGCACACTATTTAGCCTGAAGTTTTGATGCACATATTTATACTAGTTTATTCTCAGTAGTATCCTTGATGCCTTCTGATTATACAAATATTAAATTTCCAATATATTTCAGGTGTCGTGCTAAGCAATCAGTGAACACAAACTTAAAAAAGACAGAGTCTCAAACATTCAGAAAACTCATAATCTTATGTTATCTTTGAAGGTCTGAAAGAATCAGTAACGCTATATCATAAGTGCCAACACAAGATGTTAGGGTCTGTAAACAAGTCAAGATGGCGCCTGGCATTTTGCCAGAGGGAGTGGTTTGTGAAGTAACGCCAGCGAGCCATTAAGTGTGGAGATTCCTTATTGGTTGACTGCTGTATCTAGTTTATGTTAATTAAGATAAGCTGTGTGGAATGTATATATACCCCTCCTGTCCTACAATAAACGGCTCCCACTCCTGCTGTATCAATCTACACAAGTTCCTCGTCAACCCCCCCCCCCCCATT
>NW_025999968.1:33867708-33881772 GCF_001458135.2 Marmota marmota marmota | reverse complement strand
CCCCCATTAGTTTGCCCAGCCAGCTGGGCTGCGGCAACAAGATATGAAGTCAAAGCTTTGAGTTGCAGTGAAAGAAAGAATACACAAAAGTTTTATTTCCACTGACATAGCAAATAAGTTAAATGAGAAAGTAAGCAAAGAATGATGAAAAGGAAGGAAAGGGATGTTGGAAGTATAGTATGGGAACAGAGAAAAAGGCCAGTATTGTATAGGAGTGTATATCTTGACCCTTCAGTGTATTTGAACTTCAGGATAAAGAAAACGCCATATGCCGGGTGCAGTGGTACATGTCTGTAATCCAAGAGGCTCAGGAGGCTGAAGCAGGAGGATCATGAGTTTGAAGCCAGCCTCAGCAAAAGAGAGGCACAAGGCAATTCAGTGTGACCCTGTTTCTAAATAAAATACAAAATTGGGCTGGGGATGTGACTCAGTGTTTGAGTGCCCCTGAGTTAAATCCCTGGTATCCCCCCAAAAAGAAAATTCTATATATATATACATATAAAATAAATGAGATGCTGGAGATTAAGCCCCAGCCTTGCCCACAGCAAGCTCTCTACTACAGAGCCACATCCCCAGCCCAAGAATGCCATCCTTTTTAACTCAACCATCAAGAGAAGGAAAATAACACTGTTTTGAGTTCCTGTTTGCCAAAAACAAAAGGAAAGCACATTTATTCTATCTGTAATGTGAAATAACCATTCATTTATTCAATCATTCTCATAACAAATACATATTGAGTTCCTACTGCAAACTATTTCCTTGGGGTAACAAAACAAAACAAACAAACAAACAAAAAACACACACACAAAACAGAATCAGATGTTCTTTAGCCTATAGTAACTGATACTCAGATGGGGATGGCCTGACGAGAAACCAAAAAGATGAAAAAGAAAATAATTGGAAACTGTGCTGAAAACAAAGATACCCAGATGATCATATAACTGGGGATGCATTTAGAAGTGGATAGAGACAGGAAATAAATGCTTCTCTGTGACAGTGATTTTAAAGCTAAAATCTAAGGAATGAGAAGATAGTAGAAGACACAGCATGTATGAAGGCCCTGAGTTTGAAGACGTAGGTATTCTCAAAGATGTGGAAATAAAAAACAAATCAAAACAAACAAACAAAAAACCCCAGCTTATTTTGCAAAGCAAATAAAATTTCTAGAAAGGGTCAGATGATGTAAGAACATATAGGTACCAGATGACATTCAATGGAATCCAATCCTATTTACATTCTTAAAACACTATTACTCTAAGTACATGTATGAAGACACAAATGGTGTGAAAATACTTTGTGTACAACCAGTGACTTGAAAAATTGTCTCTATATGGGTAATATGAAATGAATTGCATTCTGCTGTCATATATAACAAATTAGAATAAATAAATAATTTAATATAAAAATACTAGCCTGTCTGTCAGGTAGAGGATGGGTGTGCATTGGGAGTGAGTGGGTAGAGGTCATAATGGCTATTTTGTAATCCATATTTCATACATTTGGAAAACACAGTTCAGATTAATTCAAGTTCAAGACTTCCACACAGTAAAACCACAGTCCCTCAAGCAGCTGATGCTCAGGGCAGAAGTTGGACATCCACTAATAAAGACTTCAAGAACAGCAACAATAGCAACTGCATTTATTTAGTGTTGATTTTGCATAATAGTGAGAGCAAGCTGAATGTAATCCTTAACTGTGTTCTAGATAAAGAAATGAAAAGAATTCCCCAGCTGCTATACAGAGGATAACTTACTCAACTATGCAGACGGTGTTCAGCAAAACTTTGATTTCCACCATGATTCTCTGAGTCTAGAACTAGCATTCTTAATGGAGTTAGAGAAGAGAGCCTACGTCATGTTTGACATAGCTTGTTATAGTAAAAAAAAAAAAAAAAAAACATATTATGGAAAATAACAAAAGGAATAGCAATTTGATAAATACACTAGAAATATGCTTGTCTGCTTACTAGTACTGTGATTTATATCTAGATCTCTTTAGATAGTCACTTTTAAATAAATATTACTTGTTACTGTAAATAATATATTACTTGTGAATAATATATTATTTAAAATTAAACTAAGTTTTAACCTACACATCTGCGTACTTTATCCTTAAAAATTCTCTTATCTCATGTGCATTGCAATGGCTCTTTAAGTCGTTTTGCTCCTCAAGAGGGAGACTTACTGAGAAAAGTAACATATCCAAGGACATAATCATACATCTGCTCCTTGGAGAACCTGGCCCTAAACACCTGCTCTAAGTAGCACCCCCAGTCATTTCTCATTTCATGGTCTCCTCAGAATTTATCACCATCTGAAATTATCTTGACTTCAACAATTTATTTTTGTTTCCCTCATTATAATTTAAGGCCAGTGAAAAGGAGACTAATCGTCTTACTCCCTGTTTTCTAAAACTTGCCCACACATAGCAGGTTCAGAGAAAGTATTTATTGAGCACTATTTAAAACAGGCTTTACTGATCAAAAATGGTCAACCTGAGACTAGAGTTCAGGTCTTTATGATTTTCCTCAGAGCTTATCTCATTACACCAAGCCACTGTCCAGATACTGGTCATTGGAGACCATGTAAGGTTACTAATAAATGAAAAGGTAGTTTGCATTTCAAAAGGAATCTCAGATAAATAATTTTTTTTTTATTTCAAATTGACCATAGTTACACATCTATGCTATAGATAAAATAATTTTTTTTTCTGGGTTGCTTGTCACATGAGGGAGATGAGCTCCATCAACACAGTCACTTGAGACTGATCAAAGCATAAAGTATTGCATAAAACAACTCACATTTAACCTTTACAAATGAATAAGTAAAAGGAAATTCATGAATTCTTAAAATATTGTCCCTTGATGCAGATAGCAGCCTCTCTCTGGTTTTAGCATTAATTCACGTGGCCATCTTCCACGGGCAGCTTTACTTTTCCTAAGCAACTGGTATTTCCATTGAGTTTTGGAAAAAAAAAAAAGTTTTAAAATAACACACTTCTTATCGGCACTGTAACTAGGCTGAATAACTTTCAGAAAATAAATTCTTTTTTAGCTTCTCAAAAAGTCAATTCTTTGAACATTAACATTAGAGCTAAGATTGATCTTACCTATAACAATTGATATTGTAAAACAGTTTATTTAAAAGCATGTAGAAAGAATAAAATAATCACCACCTCCCTTCTTTCATTTGTTCCCTATTTTCTGTGGTTGAATTCTGTGACAGCTGTTCTGAAGGCAAGGATGAAAATAGACGTCGTACAGCTCTGGCTTGGTGTACACATGAGTGACTCTCAAAGGACACCTCGGCTCCCATTGCCAGTGATGCATGTGGTTCACAAACAAAGATACCAGAGTACATCTATGCTGCAAATATCGAGTGGCACAGGTCACTGTGCCCAATGTGTAAGGCAGATTTTAAAAGATCCATTTTTTTTCCCCAGCCTGCTTTATTGCTTGCTAAGTCACCTTTTTTTTTTTTTTTTTTTTTTTTTTTTTNCAAGTTCTGGCAAATGATTGGGGAACTCCTTTCTCATTTTAGTGTTCAAGAAACGGAAAATTATTATAGTAGTGCCTATTACCAATGAAAAATTTCAAGAAGTAAATTTAGTTGGCAAGACTGAAAACAGTCATGAGACATGCTACTTCCCCTCCTCGTTCAAAATAAATAAAATTGAGAGAAGGAAGAAATAAATTATTCAAATATTTTTTCACCATTAAAGTCATCTGCACAGTGATGTGTTAGAAAACATATCTAAATGTGGTTCACCAGAAGCTAAATCTACCATTTTTAAGTTGTGGGAATCTTATATTCTACCCAGGCATTTTCTATCATCTCCAGAGAGGAGCAAGTACCTGTAGATAGCAAGCTGGGAAGAGATGATTCATAAGACAATGGAGGCCTTTGGGACAGTGTTCAGAGTCTAAGAAAGAGAGGGATATTGCTAGATATTCTCTCCTTACAGCTCCAAGGCAAGCGCAGAAAGAAATGAATTTAAAATTTCTTGCTTATGAATAGCATCTTCAGGTATTTTAAGACGAAATACAAAAGTATGGCATAAAAGTGAAACACAACAATAATTAAATTCCTAAACAGTTTATTTCTTTACCTGATTTCTTAAAGGACAACTCATATTTACTTTTCAATTATTTTTTTCTTTTCTTGTGAAAACCTTTTGTAATTATTTTCTCAAAGAACTACATAGTAAACTTCTCCTTCACAAAAATGTATAGGTCAATCATTATTTGGGTTTCTTCTGGTGTCCTTAATGGTTTGATACAAAAATTTAAATGTTGTCTTCAAGGAAACTTTGTGAATTTTACTTTTGGGGATACTCATCATACCAAAAGCATACATTTGTTTTACAAAATCAGCAGAATTCTTATCCCACAAAAATATTTTTTCCTTGTGGAAGACACACAGCAGCAGGATCCCAGGGTGAACTCCTTCCCACATGGTGCCAGCTTGTTGTCTTGTCAGGCAGCTTGGTCAAGAAACACAACCATCCTTCTGCCATTTGTTAAATCTACATCATTAAAGACCAATTATACATGGTATTGTTTAGTAGCAGGCTCCTCAGCTGGCTTTCCCTTATTGTGGTTTCATGCCACTTTCCCATGTTGATTACCAAAAAATACTTCAGCTTTTTGTCATTCTAATGAGGGAGTTAAAAGCAAAATATACCTATTAGTATGATAGGTAATTATTAAAGTTAGAGAATGATATCAAGAGTGAAATCTATTTAACATATAGTGTCATTCATTCCTTTGATGTGCTCAGTAAAATGACTCTGTATAACATAAGACATTACCTACCAGGAGTGTGTGTGTGTGTGTGTGTGTGTGTGTGTGTGTGTGTGTGTGTGATCCTATGCCCAGAGAATGGCTTTAATTTACAATGATGAAGCTCTTAGGAAGTTTGATATTATCAAGTGCCCTTTACTTTCCTTTGATTTCAATATGTCTTATGTGATTGTTCTCATATTTCTTACTGATAATCCTGTCAGTCCACACTGATCACAGTGTGATCATGTGAGGGTTCAGAATGTAAAGGTTTATCTGGACAACTAGTTGCATAACTTATTAAGAAGTCAATCATGATAAGATTAGCAAGATGCTACTGTGTCAGCTATGAATTCTGAAGCTTATAATCTACTACATTGACAAGTAGAGTCAGGAATTAGTTTCATTTATAAGTTGCTTCTCAGGGCTGGGCACAGTGATGCTCGCCTGAACCAGCAGCTTGGGGTGGCTAAAATAGGAGGATCACAAGTTCAAAGCTAGTCTCAGCAAAAAGTGAGGCCCTAAGCAACTCAGTGAGACCCTGTCTCTAAATAAAAATACAAGTTGCTTTTTACAATTTTCTGAAAATTGAAAGAATCTACAATCTAGCCACAGTTGGCACCCTGCTTTTTAACAGTTCTATAGGAAAACACTGGCACACTAGCAAGAAATGTAAGAGCTAAGAATCCACTGGCTTCCAATGAAAATCTTTGGAAATAATGAAAATTCCTTATTTCAAAAAAATAATTTTATAGAAAGACTCAATTAATATTGGCATTGATAAGCTGTATCTGAAGAGAATTTACTGGGAATTACTACTTTGTGCTTCAGGGACTTTGACTGGTGGTATACCCATCTGTGAACTACTCACTGTGGCTAGGGAATTCAAACCTAATGGCCATAACTGAATCAAATGCCCACCCTTGTACACAGAAATATAAGAATCATTACAGAATATAGGAGGAATGAATGTGGTACCAACAGGGTAGGAGAAACTTTCTCAAATCATTTGAAGGGCTTAGCATGGATTAAATATAAGCAATATTGATTAGCAAGTTGGCAATCAGTACAATAGTAAATCTGATATAGTTCGTAAACCAAGTCACTTATACCACCATACCCTCTTAGCATTAGGTGTTAAATGGTAATTCTTTTCAATGCTGGATCTGACTTTAAACCTTTCTGTTAGACCAGTGTATCTGGTGACACCTGTACTGTTTTAGATACTTGGTGAAAGGAAGATCAGTTCTTGATGCCTGAATTCCAAAAAAGGTCAACAAACCTGGATGATAATAAGTCAATGAAGATTCTCAAATACAAACCTACTGATGTTGCAAATCTCATTAGATAAGACACACTATTTGCAAGTATTCTGAGTATGATTGAAGTAATTCCAATGATAGTTTAGCTTTTAAAAATAAAATTTACAGTATTATGTTTGGTCCTGACATCAGTCTTGTGAGGTAGACTAAAAAGGTTTTTCCTTCCTAAGAGGCACC
The DNA here is from genome assembly GCF_001458135.2 of Marmota marmota marmota. Classification (NCBI taxonomy): domain Eukaryota; kingdom Metazoa; phylum Chordata; class Mammalia; order Rodentia; family Sciuridae; genus Marmota; species Marmota marmota. The sequence goes on along the minus strand of NW_025999968.1, from coordinate 33,875,493 downwards.
GATGGTTTATAGAGGCAAATGACCTCCTAGTATTGTGTAGCTAATCTTTTGGTGCAAAATCAAGTACTTTTGCCAAACTGTCTTTTACAATAATACAAATTTTATTTGAGTAGTCTTATTTCTTTCAAAAATATTTCTTATTTTCAATTGTAGCTTAGCCATGAATTTCAACTCAAATTTAGTCATGAATGTGGCTTTTCTTCATTCCTAAGAAATAAATGGTACCTTATCTACACTTAATGACTAATTTTTTAAAAGGAATGGATGAAATATTTTTAAAATATGGAGACTATTATTTCAATAATCATTACAACCAACAACAGTAGCCTTATGCAGTAAGTACCAGAAGAAATTGGTATTTGGATATAAATGAAGTCAGCAAAACCACACATTGAGAGAAATTGTTCTTGAAAAAAGAATAATCCAATGAAATAGAAATGTTTTGGCAAAAATAGAACTCGTAATATGGGGAAAAGATATCATTTATCACATAGTTCGAAGTAAAGTATTTAATATCTTGAAAAAATAAACCTAATCTTTACAATGAAATATGTTTCCCATGCACCAAAACTTAATATCAATGAACAGGTTAAATATCTAGAAGAAAAACGAGAGTAAGGTTAAAAACTTGGAGTAAGAATTGCATTTCTGAGATAGACATAGAACACTAAAGTATTTATCGAATCAAATATTCTTCAAATATGGCAAAAATATACCTGTCTGGTGTGACACATTGTCTCTCCTAGTCAGTAGCAATGCTCAGGAAGGTCAGCCTCTTCCCTGCTGAAGGGTCCACAGTACGTGTGGTGAGAACTATGCTAGCATCTTCTGGGCATGATCTCATTCACAACTAACAACACCAAAAGGCAGATCTAGATCTTCCTTGTGTCTTATGAATGAAGCAACAAAAGCTCCAGGAGGTTAGAAAACAATCAAGTGCACAGCTATAAAGTGGCAGAGTAGGAATTTAAATCAGAGTCCCAGATCTTAACCAAATGACTTGACAAAGGTCATTTATAAAAATAAAAATTTCCCAATAGCCACAGTGAAGCCAGGTCTTCATGCTCAAACCTGCCTTCCGCTCTCTTAACAATCTACTACCTGCTCTGGAATTAACATGAACCCACCAAATAATTCAATTCCCAATTAAAAATCCTGAATGTCTCCAAAATTCATTTGTGTCTCTCAGCAAGGTTTGAAAGGCCCCTGATCATCCAGCTACAGCCTCCCTCTCCAGGGACTGACTCCTGAACACCTTATTTACCATTGCTTAGCCTGCTGTTCATACTTCTCTTAAAATGCCTCTCAACTTCTGTCCCTGATGGAATTCCTTTTATCCTGCCCAACTCTGCCTAACTGTGACTTCCTTTCCTATTTCTCCATGGTATTGATTTTATTTTTCATAGTCAATCTAAAGGATGCTTGACCTAAAGTTATTATAATAATAGCACATTGGAGCATAAATTTACTCCAAGTTTTTAACCTTACTCTTGTTTTTCTTCTAGATATTTAACCTGTTCATTGAATTAAATATCCACTGGATATATAGTAAAGACTTCAAATATAAGAACCTCTTTATTCTGATACCCTTTTATTTTACACACTGTTTAGTTGCCTGGCAACAATTCAAGTTGGTTACGAGGTAGATAATTTATCTTTCGAGTCAGACATTGCCCCTTTTGGGCAATAATTTAAGTGGGATGGTCTAGGAAAAAAATATATATAATACAATAATTGAAAATCAGGAGAAAAATCTGAATAGAGAAGACATAATACTAAAATTGGTAAGTTAAAGTTAATCCAAATTCTAAATTTATGTGATCAAATCTTTCTTGATAAAAAGGGAAACTAAATTATTGGAGTTGATAAACAAAGTATTGATTAGGCCACCTAGAGATTCCTTTACTTTCTGAGCCTCTATTCCAATTATGAAGTTCTAATAATATCATGATCATAAACCTTGAGACAGAAAGCTTCATCTGGTTATGGATTTGTCCAAAGAGCAGTATAGACTAGTTTGCTCTATTCACTCTCATGGGTGGGTGGGTGGTGGTGGGAGATGCTATAAACTGCATGCAGCGCCAATATTCATTTTCATTACCACCCCTTTATAACTAGGTGTATATTTCTAACTTCACATGTGGGCCTCTCTCTCTCATTCTCTGTTTTGTTGCTGCTTTTAAATTAGGAATAGTTCTTTGGGGATTTTTATGTTTTGTGAGCAGTGTCTCTGGACTTTCTCTGCAATGATTTGGTGAACACATATAATTTTTTATTGTTCACCATCACTGACAGGCTGGCCCCAAGGCACAGGGTTGTGTGCAGCACATCATGGTTTATAGATGAGCAGTGGGAACTGAAGCAGAGTGGTGGAAACTGGCACACCAGGTACAGATCCTTGTTTAGAAATCAACTGGGCATTCAGTAATGAGACCATGTGGTCTTGGCTGCAGAACTCAGCTCAGGCCAGAGATCTGTCTAAGGATGTGTTGGAAAGACAAAAAAGAAAGTCAAACACTCATATACTTCAAGGGGTTTGTGCCATCAGACGTTTAAATCTAACATTGTTTCCTTATCACACTTTCAGAATCATTCAAAGGAAAGTTGAGGACGGAATTAGGAGTAAACTAGGTTCTCAGCCAAAAATTTTTAAGTGTACAGAAAAAGAATTTGAGTCCATTTTGAAAAACTTGTTTTAAAAAGCATGTCTTCTTTGTTGTCAAAATTAATACATGCATGCAGTAAAAAGTTTTAAAACTCAAACGTTAGGGATGTGTAATCTAAGTAATCACAGTTAAAAGTGTCATCAGTTACTTGAAAATATTTTTCAGAAAAACTCTGCTTGTGTATTTTTAAAACCCAGAAAGTACATATGAGCACATTTTCTTAATTTAAAGTTTTTCTCCATAAATAATACATTGCATATTATGATCCATATCAACTCACATATTTACTTCATTTGTTTTCATAATGGTTAATTATATAGATCAACCAGTTTGTTAAATTGGTCCTTGTTCCCAGTTAATGCACAATGCTAGAATAAACATATCTGAACATAAGTCTTTTTGCAAACATGTAATTTTGCAGTTTAATTACAAAAAAGGAAAAAATGTGCCTTAAAAGTTTTTACCAAGACTTTGAGCACAATACCTCAAAACTCTTGCCAATGACACTAAAATTTTAGTCACTTTACAGTTGAAAAATGGGATTGCATTATTGTCATAATTTTGTTAGCTATAAATATTTGAACCCTTTTCATCTGTCTATTCATGTATTTTGTAAAATATTTAATGGATTTTAAAGTTTTTTATGTCTATATTAATGACAAAGCATATATAGTATTTATATATTTGGTATGCAACACATTACCATTTTTTATATGTTGCAAATATTTTTCTAATTTCACTTTTTTCTTAATGCTATTTATACATATTTTAAATAGATATTTTTTATTTTTTATATTATTAAACATCATGGCAACTTAAATACTTTAGTGTTCTATGTCTATCTCAGAAATGCAATTCTTACTCCAAGTTTTTAACCTTACTCTCGTTTTTCTTCTAGATATTTAACCTGTTCATTGATATTAAGTTTTGGTGCATGGGAAACATATTTCATTGTAAAGATTAGGTTTATTTTTTCAAGATATTAAATACTTTACTTCGAACTATGTGATAAATGATATCTTTTCCCCATATTACGAGTTCTATTTTTGCCAAAACATTTCTATTTCATTGGATTATTCTTTTTTCAAGAACAATTTCTCTCAATGTGTGGTTTTGCTGACTTCATTTATATCCAAATACCAATTTCTTCTGGTACTTACTGCATAAGGCTACTGTTGTTGGTTGTAATGATTATTGAAATAATAGTCTCCATATTTTAAAAATATTTCATCCATTCCTTTTAAAAAATTAGTCATTAAGTGTAGATAAGGTACCATTTATTTCTTAGGAATGAAGAAAAGCCACATTCATGACTAAATTTGAGTTGAAATTCATGGCTAAGCTACAATTGAAAATAAGAAATATTTTTGAAAGAAATAAGACTACTCAAATAAAATTTGTATTATTGTAAAAGACAGTTTGGCAAAAGTACTTGATTTTGCACCAAAAGATTAGCTACACAATACTAGGAGGTCATTTGCCTCTATAAACCATCGGTGCCTCTTAGGAAGGAAAAACCTTTTTAGTCTACCTCACAAGACTGATGTCAGGACCAAACATAATACTGTAAATTTTATTTTTAAAAGCTAAACTATCATTGGAATTACTTCAATCATACTCAGAATACTTGCAAATAGTGTGTCTTATCTAATGAGATTTGCAACATCAGTAGGTTTGTATTTGAGAATCTTCATTGACTTATTATCATCCAGGTTTGTTGACCTTTTTTGGAATTCAGGCATCAAGAACTGATCTTCCTTTCACCAAGTATCTAAAACAGTACAGGTGTCACCAGATACACTGGTCTAACAGAAAGGTTTAAAGTCAGATCCAGCATTGAAAAGAATTACCATTTAACACCTAATGCTAAGAGGGTATGGTGGTATAAGTGACTTGGTTTACGAACTATATCAGATTTACTATTGTACTGATTGCCAACTTGCTAATCAATATTGCTTATATTTAATCCATGCTAAGCCCTTCAAATGATTTGAGAAAGTTTCTCCTACCCTGTTGGTACCACATTCATTCCTCCTATATTCTGTAATGATTCTTATATTTCTGTGTACAAGGGTGGGCATTTGATTCAGTTATGGCCATTAGGTTTGAATTCCCTAGCCACAGTGAGTAGTTCACAGATGGGTATACCACCAGTCAAAGTCCCTGAAGCACAAAGTAGTAATTCCCAGTAAATTCTCTTCAGATACAGCTTATCAATGCCAATATTAATTGAGTCTTTCTATAAAATTATTTTTTTGAAATAAGGAATTTTCATTATTTCCAAAGATTTTCATTGGAAGCCAGTGGATTCTTAGCTCTTACATTTCTTGCTAGTGTGCCAGTGTTTTCCTATAGAACTGTTAAAAAGCAGGGTGCCAACTGTGGCTAGATTGTAGATTCTTTCAATTTTCAGAAAATTGTAAAAAGCAACTTGTATTTTTATTTAGAGACAGGGTCTCACTGAGTTGCTTAGGGCCTCACTTTTTGCTGAGACTAGCTTTGAACTTGTGATCCTCCTATTTTAGCCACCCCAAGCTGCTGGTTCAGGCGAGCATCACTGTGCCCAGCCCTGAGAAGCAACTTATAAATGAAACTAATTCCTGACTCTACTTGTCAATGTAGTAGATTATAAGCTTCAGAATTCATAGCTGACACAGTAGCATCTTGCTAATCTTATCATGATTGACTTCTTAATAAGTTATGCAACTAGTTGTCCAGATAAACCTTTACATTCTGAACCCTCACATGATCACACTGTGATCAGTGTGGACTGACAGGATTATCAGTAAGAAATATGAGAACAATCACATAAGACATATTGAAATCAAAGGAAAGTAAAGGGCACTTGATAATATCAAACTTCCTAAGAGCTTCATCATTGTAAATTAAAGCCATTCTCTGGGCATAGGATCACACACACACACACACACACACACACACACACACACACACACACTCCTGGTAGGTAATGTCTTATGTTATACAGAGTCATTTTACTGAGCACATCAAAGGAATGAATGACACTATATGTTAAATAGATTTCACTCTTGATATCATTCTCTAACTTTAATAATTACCTATCATACTAATAGGTATATTTTGCTTTTAACTCCCTCATTAGAATGACAAAAAGCTGAAGTATTTTTTGGTAATCAACATGGGAAAGTGGCATGAAACCACAATAAGGGAAAGCCAGCTGAGGAGCCTGCTACTAAACAATACCATGTATAATTGGTCTTTAATGATGTAGATTTAACAAATGGCAGAAGGATGGTTGTGTTTCTTGACCAAGCTGCCTGACAAGACAACAAGCTGGCACCATGTGGGAAGGAGTTCACCCTGGGATCCTGCTGCTGTGTGTCTTCCACAAGGAAAAAATATTTTTGTGGGATAAGAATTCTGCTGATTTTGTAAAACAAATGTATGCTTTTGGTATGATGAGTATCCCCAAAAGTAAAATTCACAAAGTTTCCTTGAAGACAACATTTAAATTTTTGTATCAAACCATTAAGGACACCAGAAGAAACCCAAATAATGATTGACCTATACATTTTTGTGAAGGAGAAGTTTACTATGTAGTTCTTTGAGAAAATAATTACAAAAGGTTTTCACAAGAAAAGAAAAAAATAATTGAAAAGTAAATATGAGTTGTCCTTTAAGAAATCAGGTAAAGAAATAAACTGTTTAGGAATTTAATTATTGTTGTGTTTCACTTTTATGCCATACTTTTGTATTTCGTCTTAAAATACCTGAAGATGCTATTCATAAGCAAGAAATTTTAAATTCATTTCTTTCTGCGCTTGCCTTGGAGCTGTAAGGAGAGAATATCTAGCAATATCCCTCTCTTTCTTAGACTCTGAACACTGTCCCAAAGGCCTCCATTGTCTTATGAATCATCTCTTCCCAGCTTGCTATCTACAGGTACTTGCTCCTCTCTGGAGATGATAGAAAATGCCTGGGTAGAATATAAGATTCCCACAACTTAAAAATGGTAGATTTAGCTTCTGGTGAACCACATTTAGATATGTTTTCTAACACATCACTGTGCAGATGACTTTAATGGTGAAAAAATATTTGAATAATTTATTTCTTCCTTCTCTCAATTTTATTTATTTTGAACGAGGAGGGGAAGTAGCATGTCTCATGACTGTTTTCAGTCTTGCCAACTAAATTTACTTCTTGAAATTTTTCATTGGTAATAGGCACTACTATAATAATTTTCCGTTTCTTGAACACTAAAATGAGAAAGGAGTTCCCCAATCATTTGCCAGAACTTGAGACTTCATAAATGATCCCTATAGGAGTGTATTTAGCTGGATCAGGAACAAATGTCCCTGAATAAATTGGAAGAAATTTCATATAAAAATGTTGTCAAGAATTGAAGAATAAGATAAAAGAAGAATAAAGGACAGGAATATATGATTGCAGTGATTTCAAATTATATTGAAAGTTAAATGAAGTGGAAACATGTAGTGGAAAATATGGATTAAGGAATATCCTTCACTGATCTCTGTGCATTAATCTCATGGACATATGATATTTTCTGTTTGTAATAGCATTTTTACATTTGCAATGAAAACATTAAATATGTGCCTTTCTTTTGGGATGGAGACTATCATGTATTCATATCAACCAATAGCCTATCAATCTGAAATCCTAAGATTTATAGTAATAACATATTAGGGCATTGCAAATTTCTGTAATAAAGTACTTTATTCATTCATAATGGGATTAGCCTAAAATAGTTTTAGTATCAGTAAACATTGTTTTTACCATATACTCATACTTTGTTTATTTGGAGATATATATATAGATATATCTATCTATATATCTATATATATAGATAGATATATGTATGTATATATATACATACATATACATACATATATAGATAGATAGATAGATAGATAGATATATATATAGATATAATATATATATATATATATATATATATATATATATATATATATCCAAGCATTTAACAAATACATATTTATTAATTTATATATATATTTATTAATTACTTGGATTACATCAATGTTTATAGCAGCACAATTTACAATAGCTAAACTGTGGAGCCAACCTAGATGCCCTTCAGTAGATGAATGTATAAAAAAAT
>NW_025999968.1:33847498-33867598 GCF_001458135.2 Marmota marmota marmota | reverse complement strand
ATATATATATATATATAATATATATATATATATATATATATATATATATATATATATATCCAAGCATGAAATTCTGAAAAATAAAGAGGAAACCAAGCCCTGCACTGCAGGCCATGTATGTCATGAATCACTGGTAAGAGGCTGAATATGACCTCAATTCCTGGAGTGAATACTTAAATCATATGTTTAAATGAGCGATTCCAAGTCCTTTTAAAGAATTTTTATATCAGTTATCTTCTCCTTAGCCCTCATCTTAAAAATTATTTTTTTATTATGGTAAAGAAACACATAAAATTTATTGTCTTAATCATTTTTAAAGATACATTTCAATGATATTAAATATATTCATAGTGTATAACCATTACCACTCTTGATCCACAGAACTCTTTTCATCTTATAGAACTAAAACTATACACCTACTAAATAATGAATCTCCATCACCCTTTCTCTAGAATCCCTTGAAACAACACTTCTGTTTTCCATCTGCATAATTTTGACTATTTTAAGTACCTAATAGAATAAAACAGTATTTATCCTTATTTCACTTAACATAATTGACTCAAGTTTCATCCGTGTTGTAACATATGTCAGATTTTTCCTTCCTTTATAAAGGCTGAATAACATGTTGTACATATATAACATTTTGTAAATTCGTTCATCTGCCAATGGACATTGGGGTTGCTTCCCTGTTTTAGGTATTTTGAATAGTGCTGCTATGAATATGGGTATAGAAATTTCTCTTCAAGACTCTCTTGATTCTTTTGTGCATTCACCTAGAAATAGAATTGCTATTTCATAGGTAATTCTATTTGTTTGCTTTTTGAGGAAGAGCTTTTCTTTTTTCTACATGGATATACCATTTTATATTCTCATCAACACAAGAGCTCCAGTTTCTCCATATACTTCCCAACATTTATTATTTTCTTAAATAGAAGTCATCTCTGAACCTCATATTCTGGAGACTTTCACTCATGTTGAAACAATAAAAAGGATCCTATGTAGAAAAGCACAGGGCTTCCTTGTTTGTGTAGTTGAGACAGATGAATAAATATCGTAAGGCTTATTCTTTCAGTATCTTGAGTATAAGTCTTACAGGAATGATGAAGGCAAAGTTTTCAGAGAGTCACTTTTACACAATGGTATCAACCTGACAATGACATTGTCAATTATATTATAGAAATGTAACAATAAGATCCAGCCTCGTAATTCAAGAAATTCTTGTTAATGTAAGCTAATATCATGATCATATGATAGGAAATCAATTGCTACTATCGCTATAATGTAATTAGAGTATATAACTTCTCTCCTTTTTCACCACTGCTATCTTTCTGGTCCCACCCATGAGCATCACTTGCTTGCATGGTTGAAGTAGCTATTTTCATATTTGTTTCCTTATGGTATTATTTCAAAACAAAAACCTCAATGATTCTATTATAATATATCTTACTGTGGTACTGGCTATGGTGTGGATATGAAGCATCCCTGCCAAATCTCCTATATTAATGCAGAAATGTTCAGAGGTCAAATGTTTAGATTATTAGGGATGTAATTTAATCAGTCCATCTTAAATTTGAGTGGACTGATTGGAGGAGGTGGGTCACTGGGGTTGTGCCCTGGAAGGGTACATCTTCCCTGCATCCCCCCTTGCTCAATCTATCTGTTTTCCAACCTGCCATGAGTTTAGCAGCTTTCCTGTACTGGACCCTTCCTTCCTCTGTAATGTTCTACCTCAACCTGGGCCACAGAAATGGAGTCTACCAACCATGGACTGAGTCTCTGACCAAATAAACTTTTCCTCCTCTAACTGGTTCTTGTTAGATATTTTAGTTACAGTGACACAAAAGCAGACTAAAACAGTACTGTTTTGCTTAAAACCATCCAGTGGTTCCACCTTTGTATCTCAATGAAAGAAATAGTTTTATAAGCGTTTACAAAGTCATCCATGATCTTGCCCCTCATTACGTTTTTGATCTCATTCCCCAACCCTCTCACCCTGTTCTTTCTGTTCTTGCCTAGTTGTCTTCTTACTGTTTTCTCAAAATACACTACAAGTTGCTTAAGCTAGAACATTGTTACACCAGAGTTGTATAGCTTTCTTCTTAAGTCCTCCAAGTTTTTCTCAAGTATTCCATGGGCAAATATGATTGCTTCATTTAAAATTACAACAGATTCTGCCACACAGGATTTTACCCCTCCCTTACTATCATTAATTCTTTTTCTAAGACATACATCACATTCTAACTTGCTTTAAAATTTAATTGTATGTTGACATCACCACCTCCCCATAATACTAGAACCAGTCTTCTTAAGACAGAGGTTTTTGGTGTTTTTTTTTTTTCCCCTCAATGAATATATTCTGAGAGCCTAGAATTGCATCTGGCAAATAGGAAGATGCTCTATAAACATTTGTCATTTACACTGCAATGAAACTCAATGATTTTATTATAACTAGCATGTCTTTATCATATGAACATACTCTGGAGTAACATTGTAATAATAATGCTTTCTTACATGTGGCTCTCAGGTGCAGTTGTGGTATCAGTAATTGAGGCACCTCAACACTATTTTATTTTGATGCACTTTGCAAAATTACTGAGTATTTTAGAATTGGAATAATTCTTTTATGGGGGTTATTGGCAATGTTATAAGTGAACTCTGCGTACCCTCCAAGAGAATTTTCCATTCCTCTTCATAAGGGTATGGTCCAGAAGGCCTTTTGGGAAGGAGCTGGTTCAAATGACTAATAATTAGTGTCAAGTATCTATAACATTTTCCAATCATGGGAAGATTAGTAAGTTTCCCCTGGTTCCAAAGACTAAAAGAGTACCATTACATTTGGATTCAAAAATTGGAAAAATTCAGTTTTACCCTAAGGAAATTGCCTACATAGTATGGAAATATGCAATGAAACACTGCACCAGACCAGACACACATACGGTATAGTCTGCTGCGATAATCCTTTTGATAGTCCTTTTGATGTGTCAATTTGGTTAGGCTACAGTCTCCATATGCAATTTAACACTAATCTAGGGGTTGCTGTGAAGATATGTTGTAGATGTGATTAAAGTCCATAATCAGTTGCCTTTAGTTAAGGGAGATTATCCAAGATAATATGAATGGGTCTGATCCAATTAGTTCAAAGACCTTCAAAGTAGGGCTGAGGCTTTCTGACGGAAGAATTTTTGCCTGGGTGCAGCAGCTTCAGCCCATGCTAAAGAGTTTCAGCCTACCCACTGCCTAATGGCCCATCCTACAGATACCAGACCTGCCCAGCCAGCTCCACAATTGTGCAAACCACTTCCTTGACATAAGTTTTCCAAAGTGTATCTTGTACTGTTTCTGCTTCTTTGATGGAACCCCAATTGATAAATCTACTGATGCCTCAAGGTAATGTAAATCTTGGTGGAGATCATCAGGGCACAGCAAATTACACACTTAATCTAGTCCTTGAAGCCAACTTGCATCTTAGACTCAAGTAGAAATTGTATAAATAAGTGGAAGAAATATGTACAAGGCAGAGGATCATTATGAACTTCTCCTGAGTATGTTTGTTTAGTTCTTTGTTTGTGATGGTCTTGTGGAGACTGAATATTCATTATTCATCAACTGCCTCCAATTGGAGTTTTCATTTCCATTGAACTATTTACTATACTTAGACAAACCTCTTTTCTATGATTTTATGCCTAGTAAATGGTATATATTTTAATCATGAGATCAAAAACTTCCCCCAAATTACCCAAGTATAAGCTGCATGATGGAAAGCAGGCCCTTAACTTTTTTAATATGTCAGAAATACCTATATTAATAAGTGATCAATTATGTTTGTTGAGTGAAAGAGTCAGTTACACTTTTATGCAAAAGGAATCTTCCAGAGATTTTCTGGACTTCTGAATTAATGCCACTGGCATTTGCTCTGCCTGAAATTAGGTGCACACATGGGTCTCCAGTATAGAGAATAAAGAGTGTCAAAATTTTGGCTTCTTAATTTCTAATTATGTTTTAATCATGCTTCTGCAAAAAAGTAACCAGTGTCAAATCACTCACTGTATTACCTCAAGGTGAAGGTATTGATGACTTTATTGGTTTTCAGCAAATAAAGGTGTTCTAGGTACTGAAATGAAAAGTAAAAGCATTTCATAATGCATCAAAACCATCTAAGTTCACACCAGTAATTTTCTTTGAAATTAGTTTGCACTTTTGTTTGCTTATTCATAGCTACTATGACTGTTTAAGTAATTCCAGAAAGTGCAAGACAGCACAAGAGCAGTGTATAGAATTGAACCTGCTATCTATCCTAATACAACTGCCTTGTGTACATCCACACAGTGTACCTTGGCCATGAAATCAGTGGCACTGCTCCTGTCTTTTAAATTCCCATGACTTACATCTTTATAACCCCTGTCATGACTGTCATCATTTTTGGGAAACCCATTCACATTAATTATGGAACTGTACAATTGCCTTCTAACAAGGTATTTTACTTCCCATCTGTTCTGATTAGTAATTTCCCTTTATATCACCACTTTATCAAATTTTTTTCTTAAGAAACAATACTAAAAAAAATATCTTTCATCACGTCACACCTGTGCTTTGCAGCTTACAATGACTTTCCGTTTTTTACTAATGCAATCTGAGGATTCCCGTCTGGTAGTTAAGATGTTTTAAGAACAAGGGCTGAGAAGTCATAATACCTGTGTTTCAATTTTGGTTTTGAGGTTTATTAGCTGTAGGACTCAGGCAATTACTTTCACGCACTGTACATCATCATCCTTCCTCTAAAATTGAGATAGTAATATTGTCCATCCTGGAGTCAGCTATTCGGGCTCAGTGAGCTAATATGTGAACAGAATTTAGAATGGTACCTGTCAGATGGTAATTGCTGAAGAAATTTTAGCTGTTGTCATCATGAGTATTATAATAATTATTTTTAACTTGTGTCACATGTTGGTCAAGCAATACTTGCTATTTTGGAGAATTTGTTCTTTAATATGGATCCAGGAAATCTGCACAGCTAGGAACTTAGAGTAACTGGACTTAGCAGCAGCCTTCTTTAGACTTGCTGGCACAACTATATTGGCCTGTGTGTTATTTGGTTAACAGTACTTCCAGAGGAGAGCCAGCAGAGACAATCTGTCTAATCAGAGGAAACATTTGGCTTTAATTATCACTGTACCCAAAGAAATACTTTGATGCTGCAGCATGCTCTCTTGTTTTATATAATAAATACTGATTCTTCTGGAGTGATTGTTTCTAGTTTCAGAAATCCTTAAGAGGGATTCTTTAAAAAAATAAAGGTAGGATTATTATGAATTCAAAATTAAATTTGGCAGAAATTCCTTCATGCTTTCTGAAAATGGCCTTCAACTCAAAACAATAAACTGCATACCCATTTTATCTTTGTTCCATTTAACATAATACTATTGCTCTGGTCAATTTATTTTACTATGTCCAAAAACTCCTCAGCTAATTTCTGCCTCTAATCTCTTATGTTGCTCTCCCTTTGAGGAAGTCTTTCTAACGTTAGAGGCCGTGTCCATCTTCTACAAGTCCTAAGTTTTTCGGCATCCTTGGCTAATATTGACTCACTTGCCCTTGTGTTTCAGGCACTCTGTTAGGAGCTTAGGATGAGCAAAGTGATGTCATTACTTCTATGAATAATTAGTAAAAAACATTATGAAGGAGTATTACGAAGATTGCTGCTGAAGCAAACCGCTATGGAAAAGTAACATTTAGAGCTAAAATTTGAAGAATGATCATCAGTTACAGGAGCAAATCCCTAGGGACAAAGGGGACAGAGGATGTGTGCAGCAATATAAAGAGTGATTTAGGTAATAAGTGCCGATGAATATTGATGATACTAAGATGAGAAAGACAATGGAGTTATTAAAAAATAGAGACTAATGTAGCTGTAGTCTAGATACTGAAGGGTTAACAATGTTATGGAACTGGGTATCAATGATTTGGATTAGCTAGAACAGTACTTAATGCCAAGAAATTGGATTCAAGGTATGATCTATGATAGTGATAAATGTTTATATTATATTATCAACTATATTAGTTTTATAGATTTCACAAAGTTATGCAAAATTCCAATCAAAGTCTCTAAGGTAGAAGCTTAGAGATCTTGTCATTTCAATGACAAGATCACTTCAATCCTTTCTTCTGCTTGTCTCATAGGCACATTGTAGACAATCAATAACCACTGTTGAGATTCTGCTACAGGATTCCAATTTCATAACCTATTCAGCCTTACTTGTTTCAATTGTAGAAATGAACACATACACACAAAGGTCTTTAATATTATAGGATTAGAAAATTTCAAATGGTATCCAGATACCTGAGCAGTTTCATGGACTAACTTGATTTTAATGCAAATGATAATCCTCTTCCATGACCAAAATTTTAAATGATTGAAATCTGAAATAAAATCCTCCAACGCAAACATTATAATAAGATCCTTTAGGTGGTATACATGATAAGTACTTAATAATGAATTAAAACCACATAATTAAAAATGGTTCAGTTTTGCCTTTACCATTATAGGATCAGAGAATGTTAGTAAGGACTGATGAGGAAATAGACAATCTATACCCATGTTGCTATTTTCAACCCCAAATTTCTAGAAATCTTAATGTGAAAAGTATAATATGCAGAAAATGTCTCTGATTTGTGGACATGGAGTATATATATGAACATAAGGTTACGGCCTATAAAACTCTGAGCTTAAAGAGACACATACAGATATTTGAGCATAGATAATCTTCAGAGATTTAAGTTATACAAATATAAATTAAAGGTTTAAAAAACCATAAAATGTAAATCTTGAGTCAAAGAGAGAAGGAAAAAGAGAGAGAGAGAGATGCATGGGGACAGAGGAAGAGAGAGCGCAAGCTAGGGCACAAGAGAAGCCTGGTCTTTAATTAGAAAGGAAATAATAAGCACAAGGCCTGTCTAGTCTATCTGCATATCCTAGTACAGCTCCCTCATAAAACCTCCTCACTAGATTAGAGTTCGGGGCCATTTGCCAATCAAGAGCAAAGGGGCAAATGGAACCTTCAAGCCTTCATTTCAGGGCCTCATTTACCTACTAATTACTCATGAAATCATTATAAGGCCTCCATCAGTTAACACACCACTCATTTCTGTTAACACATGAATGCTGTCAGAGGCCGTGGTGTAGTCTTTAGGCTGCTATTTATCAGAAAATTTAATGTGTTTCCAGTTCAGTTAATAATCAAAGGTCACTCTTTGCTTCTTAAATTAATCCAAGGAAAGTAAATACACCAACATCAATCCATATAATCCACCAATAAGGCCCATTATCTAGGTACCTAAGAACTATATTTTAGATATTTTGCTTTTAAACCAGAACATCTGAAATGTTCAGATGTCCATTTTCCTAAATTTAAAATTAGTATCCTCTTTGTGCAGCAAACTAGATTCAACTTCCTTTCCATGTCTAAAGTGACTAGGGAAATTTAAATTTTTGTAGATGTGCTGCAAATCTATTTTAGAGGTAAAACATGTTGCTTCATACATATTCTTGGACTCAGAATGTTATTATTATTATCCAAGGAATCAAAGAATTTTACAAATTACTTTCTTTCTTTTTTCTTTTCTTTTTTTCCTTCTTCTTCTTCTTTTTTTTTTTTTTTTTTTTGTTTTGTTTAAGACAGTATTCTTTATTTACTTATTTATTTATTTGGGTACTGGGGATTGAACTCAGGGGCACTCAAGCACTGAGCCATATCCCCAGCCCTATATTGTATTTTATTTAGAGACAGGGTCTCACTGAATTGCTTAGTGCCTCACTATAGCAGAGGCTGACAAAAGCTCCTGTCTCAGCCTCCTGAGCCACTGGGATTACAGGTGTGTGCTACCACTCCTGGCACAAGTTACTTTCTTTATCTCAGAAATTGAATACACATTAAACAAGTCTTTCTGTAAAGGGCCAAAGAAGCTTAAAGAATAATTAAGTTAGGAAGAAAATAAAGTTGATTCTTCAATAACCTGATTTGCATCTTAGACATTTCCATCAGGTTGAAATCATTTATTTGTTTATTTTTGTAGCACTGGGAATTGAATCTAGGGATGCTCTACCTTCAAGCTACATTCCCAGCCCTTCTATTTTATTTTATTCTTTATTTTGAGGCACTAAGTTACCCAGGCTGGACTCAAATTTGTGATCTTTATGCCCGAGCCTCCCAAATTGCTAAGATTACAGACATGCACCACTATGCCTGGCAATAATTTATTTTTCATATTTTGCTCATTTTTTATACCAGAGTAATTTGCTTTATATATATATATTTCCTTCATTTAGAAAAGATTTTCTCATGGTTTATATTATACAGTTGGGTGCTAGATCAAGATTTACTAATTCACAAGATACAACTGATATATTTTCAGGAATTTTGTGAGCTAGTTGTAAAACAAATCCACAATTTAAAATGAAATAATATAAATGTATAATTTATCATTTCTTAATTGTTTTTCTGAAATTTTATTAATACCTCTGTCCTTAACACTAATACATGCATTTTACCTGTGTAGTAGAAGTACCATGCAACATACTATATTTCTAAGCATTTCTTCTCAGCTTTACATTTGGTGATGTCACATTAATTGCCAGGGTACAAGTATTTGTGCCACGCAAAGTGAAAAAATAACCTACAAGTCAGATATCATTTTATTGTTTTGTGTAACCCCCAAATTTAAGAAAGTGAAAAGAAGGTGATATAACTCAGATTAATTATAAAATCGCATCATTGTAAGTAGCCATTATATTGTGAATAGCACACACACATACATGCACAAGATAAAAGTTCTTCTAGTATTGAAACCCTATTAAGTGTTTAACCAAAGAAATCGTTCTCATTCTTGATGATCAAGTAAAATTTTGACCTATATTTTTATTGTTAGATTTTTTTTTTGATGTTGAGGATTGAACACAGGATCTCATGTATGCTAAGCATGTGCTGTACCACTGAGTTAGACTCCCAGTTATTATTACAACTTTTGTCTTACTTTGTTGCTATTATAAGGGAAAATACCAACCAACATTCAGAACTAGAAACACAGCTCTAGTTGGCTACAGTTAAGTTATGGAAATGTAGGAAACAAAATATTCTTTGGAAGTCAATTGACTAAATAGAATTAACAATAAAAATTCATGGTTTATAGTATCATTTATAAAATTATGTGCTGTACACCTTTATACTGGCATTATACTAAGCAAACATACACATAAACACAATCTTCCCTTTGGGAAGTCCATTACAATCATATCACTGCTTATATGGATATGCAAAATATTACAAAGCAATATGTAAATTAAAATATATGATAAAGTGGAATGAGAAGAGGGGCAGAGAAATGGAAGTAGAAGTGAGAGTTTTCACAATAAAAGCTATAACAAAAATTATCAAAGCCTACTCAATTTTTACTTGTAGTTTAAATTTACTCTAAGTTTCCTAATGTCACTTTGATAGATAACACCCACTGGCTTACTAATTCACAGAGGTTATTAGATGAAAGCGTATTATTGGTTAGGGTAAACTATTTTTTATTCTATCTTCATTTGTATTTGGGATTAAATTACAATCATTGTAAGTTATTATGAATGACTATAAAACTATCCAAATAAATAAAAATTAGAATCACCTTCTATCACTAAAAGTAATACATCTTTACTGTATTAACCTAATATCTAAAAACTTCTGCTCCAATTTGTTTGCATCTAATTGTCCTCTGAAAAGTAACATCCCTGGGAAGTGGCTCTTCATTCCCAGTTCTTTTCTCCTCTGATCCTAAAAGATATTTCTTATGTATCTATTTTTAAATATTTCACTAAGCCCAGTATTTTGGTTGTCTTCATATGTGCCTCTACTGAGTTGAAGACTCTTGAGTTGAGGCCTGTGTCTCTGGATCTGACACTGAGAGTAGAAGTGCATTGTATGAATTAAATGCTCACCACTGAATGCCATCTTTACCTCAATGAAAAAAGATTGATCTTACATGAAAAAATGCTCACCATCTCTAGCAGTCAGAGAAATGCAAATCAAAACCACCCTAAGATACTATCTCACTCCAGTAAGATTGGCAGCCATTATGAAGTCAAACAACAAGAAGTGCTGGCGAGGATGTGGGGAAAAGGGTACACTTGTACATTGCTGGTGGGACTGCAGATTGGTGCAGCCAATTTGGAAAGCAGTATGGAGATTTCTTGGAAAGCTGGGAATGGAGCCACCATTTGACCCAGCTATTCCCCTTCTCGGTCTATTCCCTAAAGACCTAAAAAGAGCATGCTACAGGGACACTGCTACATCGATGTTCATAGCAGCACAATTCACAATAGCAAGACTGTGGAACCAACCTAGATGCCCTTCAATAGACGAATGGATAAAAAAAATGTGGCATTTATACACAATGGAGTATTACTCTGCATTAAAAAATGACAAAATCATAGAATTTGCAGGGAAATGGATGGCATTAGAGCAGATTATGCTAAGTGAAGCTAGCCAATCCCTAAAAAACAAATGCCAAATGTCTTCTTTGATATAAGGAGAGTAACTAAGAACAGAGTAGGGTCGAAGAGCATGAGAAGAAGATTAACATTAAACAGGGATGAGAGGTGGGAGGGAAAGGGAGAGAGAAGGGAAATTGCATGGAAATGGAAGGAGACCCTCAGAGTTATACAAAAGTACATACAAGAGGAAGTGAGGGGAAAGGGAAAAATAATACAAGGGGGACAAATGAATGTCAGTAGAGGGGGCAGAGAGAGAAGAGGGGAGGGGAGGGGAGGGGAGGGGGGATAGTAGAGGATAGGAAAGGCAGCAGAACACAACAGACACTAGTATGGCAATATGTAAATCAATGGATGTGTAACTGATGTGATTCTGCAATCTGTATATGGGGTAAAAATGGGAGTTCATAACCCACTTGAATCAAAGTGTGAAATATGATATATCAAGAACTATGTAATGTTTTGAACAACCAACAATAAAAAATTTAAAAAAAGAAAAAAGATTGATGAAGATAATTACCAACTTTAAAATATCAAAAATTTTCAAAGCTTATAATTAATAATCAACTCTGACTGGCGTAAGAAGTAGTAGCTCTTGGGTTCATTTTCTTCAGAACAATGACAAACAGTGAATATACCTGCTAATGATCAGATTTAATAAAGTCTACTTCTCAATATAAGAACAAAACTGAACCCTTATGTAGAAATTTTTAACTGATCATTTTAAGTCTATAGCCTCAAGTAAGAGCTAGATATTAATAATTAAATTATAAAACCCAGGAAGAAAAGGACCATTTTCTATGTATTAGATGAAGAGAAAAAAACAAACATCATGTCAATTTTTTCACTTAACCTGTTAGTAATTAATAATATTAATGTTTTATTTTAAAGGGAAAATATGTTTCATGTGATAGTAATTTACTTTTAGCTGGATGTTTTATTTTAGGCTTCTTTTATCCCCAATAGAAACACCAATATGTTCAGATATCTTATTTCTCAAAAATATAACAAAACTATTACAGCATTTATTGATACTTTTATACTCATTTGTACTTTGTTTTTACATAAAATGATCTAACATTGAATTGTAATAATCCTGAGTCAGTTTCTAAATGACATAAATCATATAGCTCTTCTGCTTGGTTCAAATTGATGATCTTACCTATATTATTTTTCCTTCTTTTCAAATACTGGAAAACCCTTGAATTTAACTGGGTCACATTGCCCCCAAACATAAGCTAACACCGCTTAAATGCTTGATTATTAAAAAGCATTACTGGCTTATTGTAATACTCAGAAAACTTTATCCTACAATAAGCACAATAGAAATTTAAGTGACCACAGATATTCTTTTAAGACATACTCTTCATATCTGACAATGTGACAAGAATGATCTTTACTACAGTGATTAATGAAGACAATCACTAACTTTACGAACATTATTGACATGTGGTTCTTATTCCCCACATTCTGATTTGCCCTTCAAAACTACAGATTCAGTGTTAAGATGCTAAGTGCATATGAATGGTGCAACTCCATTTAAAAAATGAAAATTACAGTTTTATAGAATAATAAACAAAGGAAGGTCTGGCAATGTTCTGGTTATCTTCTTTTCCTTCCTCCACCTCCAAACTCAGCCCCCTGAAGGCTGGGCTAATCCACTGGCTGCTCTAAGGGTAAAGGTCATTCTGGTTTATATCCAAAGAACTGTGAAAAAATGGACCTGAGCCAGATCACTAAACCCCAGGGATGTCAAGCTGCCTAAAGTCTTCCAGGCTGAGGTTTTCAAGAAAGTTCCTGAAGTTCACCTTCATGTTCAAATGACATAATTTTGCAAGACACACCTATATTTTGCCTAAATGTTCTCTAAAGTATATTTATTTCAATACTTATATCTGAAGAGACTACTACAGTGGATGTTTTTTTCCCTCTGATTAATGTCACAGCCTGAAATAAAAATTATCTATTTTACTCAAGTTTCTAAATAATATTAAGAAATAGCTAATGTGTAACTTTTTTGGCATCAAAACAATTTATCATAGTATTTTCTCTATTTATTTATTGAAAATAATTTGTAGGCTTAACTATATTTGAAGGTTATGGTATTATCTAGTATTTTCTTACTTCTGATTCTGAATGCCATAATATCATTTTTGAATTTACCTACAAATAATATTTGATTTTTCCTAGCCATAATTAAATTTTTTTTTCATTAGTAAATGTAAATCTTATGTTCTGTAAAACATATAAGTTTATCGTGTCACTTATTAATCAGTTATACATATTAAGTGTCTGTCTCAACATAGAATGAGGGGAAATCAATCTATTTGGTGGAAAAACAGAAAGGAAGGCTTTGGAAAAGTTTGAGTAAGAAACTTTATATAGAATTTTGGATTCTTTTCATATGTAAAAAGTTGTACAAAATTTTAATTTTTATACAAAATATTTCATTTCCAGATTGCCACCTTAGCCACTCCCAGTTTCAATAGGCAGATCACTGAACTGAAAAGAAGCTTAGATTCTCTTTTCGAACCAGGTGGATAATAAACTTAGGTGTCAAGAACAGTAAAAATGCAGGGCTATGTTCATTAAAGTCAGACACACATTTTACTTTTCCTGAAGGAGTTAAGCCTGGTTCCACTGCTGATCTTTATTAGTTGCTTGCATATTGCAAGTAAGCAACTTTATTGACTTTGCTTCAACAAGTGTATGGTCTCCCATGGAACACTTTCTGCACAGACCAGTGCAGACTCTAATAACGTTCTCCTCCCTACAAGGTCAAGGGCCTGGGGGTAGATAGGAGGGGCTGACCCTCCTTTCCCAACCTTTCCCCTGCCACCCTCCACTCCTGTCAGTCAAGGGTCTCATGCCACCCCTCCCCCACTTCAGAAGACTACAAAGGATGATTCCTCACATCCACTAAAGGACCTTACAAAGCAATCTTGTCTTGCATTCAAAAGAAACCTAAGAGATTTGAGAAAGTAAGAATGTCTTTGATTACTGAAGCTATATCTTCCATGTAAATTAAATTGAACTCTGCTTTAAAGTATTTCTGGGCTCACCAAGAGAGTTGCCTATCCTTGCCTATCTTTGTTTTTTTTTTTTTTTTTAAGGTTTTCTATGAAGGATTACTAGCTTCTGCTGTCTGAGGTTCTTCCTGAATTACATTCTTTTTAATCTTCAAAACTTGATGCTTATTCTCTAAGATTATTTATAAACATCACAATTGTGTATCATTTTAATACTGATCTCATTTCTATATAAAGAAATCGTACCCTCCCTGCTTTTTTTTTTTTCAGAACTAAAATTCTTTTTGTAAAGCTATGAAGGAAAATTATCTTGTTGTACACAGATCATGTGGCTAATTAGGAGATTTCTTTTAGCTGCAAGGACAAGGGATGTTTTTAAAGTAGAAAATTAAATCATTACTAAAAATTACAATGGGAATGTGAATGTTTACCTTGATTTTTGACAGTCTGACTTGGGCTACTTGTCCATCTGTATTCTTCCTTATCTGAGGACAAATGTTGCCTAGTAAAAGATGCTTATTCAATAAAACTACACACATTTTATTATTCACTCTTTTTTTCAGTTCTCATGTATTTGTTCAGAATATAAAAACCTAATGAACAAAACTAGTGTTTAAGAGAGTAGTACATTTTAGAGACTCGGAAGAGTATCTGGAAAATATTAGTAAATGAAGCAATTATCCGGTCACTTAAGGATTGATTCTGAAAAAAAAACGTTATCAAGAAATTAATTGTATATATTTCTAAAAATTCCCCTAATGTGCATAAACATCCACATAATGAAATAGGAATTAGTACCCTGGGTTCTTTCCCCCCATTTAATTAACATGCCCATTTTAGAAAAGAAAAGGAAAAAAAAATACTGGTGAAAGATATGGCTTTTGAATGGAAAAAGGGGGGAAAACACCCCATCGTGTCACAGATGGCTGTCAGAATAAAATGAAGCATGGGTCTGTTGAGGGAATCAAACATCAGTGTGAAATCCGAACAGAAAGGCACGAAGAAGCAGAAGGCAACATTTCAAAAGGCATTTGGCACCAAGTGGCATTGTGAGGGTTAATTTACTGCCAAGAGCTGCTGGGCCTTTCATTCTCCAAAGACACACAATAGATAGATCCCCAAAGTGCCCATCATAATCACAGATGCTAGGGGATTAATGCTAAGATGAAAGCTTCATGAATATTAAAAATATCAAACCTGCTAATGATGTAGCAGAGTTTGAAATAACATTCAATCTCAAAATCTAAGAGTATGGCACGCAGGCATAGTAAGACACTGTCTTTTTAAAAACTGATTAAAACCTACTCAATTTGTAACAGAAAGAGGCTTATGCATATTAGGACCTGAATTGGCTGCCAAACTTTACAAATTGCACAGACTAATTACCATAATTAAGCCTTGGATTGAAGAAGAAAATTCCATTTATCTCAGGCTGACTCAGTGGAACTTCAACAAAGAAAGAACTGACATCAGATGGGCTTTTCCCTCAAATGATATTTCAAAGTCCCCTAAAAATAAACAAACAAACAAAAGAGGTCCCATCCTCTTCCAAGCAGGAATAGTAACCATTCAAAGTAGAATTGAAGGAAAGAATTGTTCAATGCTAGAAATGCTCCTCTGGGTAAATTTAGTCTGCTGTATGTGAAAAGTTCCATATTTATAAATGTAGAATTCTTTAGGTTTTTTTTTTTTTTTAAACTGAGTTATAAATACTTATATCAAAGAATTCCCAAAAAGTTTGAATGGATTTTGATTTACTATGTTGGCTTAACAAATAGTTCTGTGATACAAGTGAGTTTTAGAATTCATTTAGCTTAGTCTCTGAAAGGGATAAAGATGGAATAAGTTGCTAAATAGCTTCACTGTCTGCTATTGCAGAGATCAGTGATACATAGCTACAGAAGTAGACCAGGTTAGACCATATTATAATTTGTTTAATTTTGGACATTTTAAAAACATTTGTAAATAGCCATGTCAAGTGATACAATAGTTACTTCCATGTACTGCCTAGCCTACATCTATGTAATTTGCTTATCAGCAAATCAGTGAGCTATTTTGGCAAAAATCAATGTGATCTTGATACTGTCTTTATGGTTAATAAAGTTGCCATAATTATGAATTTTTTCAAATCTCATTTCTGTCACCGAATACCACAGAAATAATGGATTCAAAACAGTCCTATCTGATTATGGGAAATTACTATGAACAAGTTGATTTTTAATCAGTGTTGAACATTTGGTTTACATTTTGGAATGGATTGATCTTGAATTAGAGTAAAGCATTTGCACTTTTAGTTTACAATAATTGCTTGAAGTACTTGCAAAACAGGCTATATGTTGATTTTATTGGTTGACATGTGGAATTGCTTTTTGGTGTGCTTTATCTTATATTCTAATACTTTCAAAAAATTCTAGTAACCAAAGTTCTAACTTGCCCTCTTTCTTCTGTCCAACAGTGGTCTTCAACTTATTTGATATACGGTCACTAGTAACTTGTTCTTCAAAGGTACTGGGGATACAAGTATGATCATGTTCTCATGATCTCTTCCTAAATGATCAGTCTCTAGGATGCAGCCCAAATTCCTTAGTAGACAGGGTATACAAAGCCATCATATGTGGCCTTGGTTTACCTCTCATCCTTCATAAATATTTGACTCTTTCCCATTTGCTGTTTCATTCTCCTTATAGAAATGTTTTGAATGCCAAGGTTTCAAGCATGATAATAGCTAATGCGGGTGAATGTCTAACAAAAGATACATGACTCTCTGCCTCATTGGAGATTATACTTTAGTGACAGAGAAATAAGTGTAAAACCTTTCCCTTTTTCCTCCCTTCTACACTATCCCCCACACATGAATATACCTAGGTATTTTTTCACTTTCCAATTGAATCAAAGAGGTAGTTTAGTGCAGTGGCTAAGAACATAGATTCTGGAGCTAAATCCAGTTCTACTATCTAGTTACAATGTGAATTTGGGCAAATTATCATCACCATACCTATAAATCATTTCTCACGGCTTACTATGAGGATTAAATCACAAATACACTTTAAGCATGTGAAACACTCTAGCACAAAGCATAATAGCTATTATTGTTAGTGTAATAAATGTTGCAAGGAAGGAACTGAAGTTATGATGACTTCTGACTGAAGAGCCGATAATGGCTTCTCTGTGGAAGTTGACTATGGAGCTGATTTCTGGAGGATGCAAAATGGAAGAGGTGAGTATATGTGTGTGTGGGAATGGGAAGTTCAAGAAAACAGAAATTTCCACATAGTCTAGAAGAAGGATGGAGGGGCAGTAACACAGAGATGAGGCTCCCACTCTATATTTGTGAAGTGCCACATTTTCTGTTATTTTTAAGTTTTGTAGAACTTTCCATCTTTAGGCCCTCTGTCTCTTAGAAACTTCACTAGCACCTACTCCTCCTTCAGAATAGCATCTCCTTCAGGAAGGCTCCCATGGTCCCAGGGGTCCCACTCTCCTAGCATCCCTTCTCCTCCCATGCTGGATCAGATTCTTCTACTATGTGTAAATCCATACCTGAGCAATCATTGTTCCAAACTCTACCATGTGTTCCTAGATGAGGAACTTCCGAACCACAGGTCTTTGGCCTTACTTATCTTTGAATTGCAACTGGTTGGGCACACAGAAGGGCTCTGTGTACCACATGTACCAAAGCCTACAGGTTTGCCAAATGAATAAATGAATGACAACATGTAACCCTCAGAGCACACCCTAGTTTGAGACTGAAATTCTCTACAGATGCTCCTCTACTTTTAATGGAGTCCTGTCCTGATAAACCCATTGTATGTTAAAAATATTGCAAGTTGAAAATATATTTAATATAGCAACCTACTGAATATCACAGCTTAGCAATACAGTACCCTGGGGAGTGTAATTTGTTTTCCCAGTTTTTAAATTAGTTGTTGATGGATCTTTATTTTATTTACTTATTTGTATGCGGTGCTGAGGATCAAACCCTGTGCTTCACACATGCTAGACAAGGTACTCTACCACTGAGCCACAGCCCCAGCCCTGCTTTCCCATTTGATCTCATGGCTGATGGGAGCTGCAGATTGCTGCTGCTGCCTAGCTTGGAAGAGAGTATCATACTGCCTATTGCTAGCCCAGGAAAAGACCAAATTCAAACTTTGAAGAACAGTTTCTACTGAATGCATATTGCTCTTGCACCATCATAAAATTAAAAAATGTTAAATGCTACCATTGTAAGTCTGTCTATATAGTATGTTGAAAGTAGATGCACACCAGTTTAACAAGATTAGTTATCCTGTGTGAAAGGAAAGTGAGAAAACTGGAGATGGATGAGTGAAAAACAAAGGTCAGAGACCAGGGAGAGATACACATGAGAGTTTATTTGTCAGAGCTGAAAAAGGCACATTTATCCATAGAAGGAGAGAGGCAAAACAGGGTTGGGGTTCTGGATTTTTATGGGACAGGCTCAGGGGTTAGAGCCTGGCGGGTCCTAAAGCAAGTGATTAAGGGAGGGGTTTGGTATGAGGGAGTGTTGAGCCTTTCTCAAAAACGCCCTTGGGCAGGGAAAGCAAAATTTTTGTTAAAATGGCCATCCAGATGTTAAGCAAGGACCTTATACTGTGAAATCTAGGATTTCTCCTGTGTGTAATGTTGATGCTTGTTATAAAATCTTATATGACTGTTCCATTTTTATATGCAAGATACAGTTGGGATTTCTATAATAGGTTCTTTTTAATGAAGGATAAGATAAATTTGATATGTTATCTTAATATAAGAGATTTTCATCAGATTTACATTTTATAAGTATTCATCCTACTTTAATGGCGATAATTTTAAAAAGGCTTAAGATAATAGACACTAGTATTGCTGTATGTATATATGTGACTGTATGACCAATGTGATTCTGCAACCTGTACATTCAGAATAATGAGAAATTATACCCCATTTGATTCAAATGTATGATATGTCAAGATCATTGTACTGTCATGTGTAACTAATTAAAACAAATAAAAAAAAGAAAAGGCTTAAGATAATTGATTATGCTCATTTTCTAAAGAATATAAAATTTGTTTTTGAAAATAAAACTTAATTGTATATTTTCTTTTTATATGCTGAAATACATTAAATTTTTGTATTTGTTTTTACCATTTTCTATCTAGGCTTACTGTCATAGTTGATATTCATTATTGATATCATATGTATGATGCTAAAATCAGTTGCAACAATGAATTTAGTAACCTAGAATTGAGATGGATGATAAATTGCCCTTCAGCATCTACAGTACCATCATCCTTTCACTTTCTCCCCATCCTTTTTTTCTGACTACCAGGATCCAGAAACTGAGATACCCTTTCCCCTATGAATAACTACCTGGTGAGCCTAAGTGCAGAGGATCATGGCAAGAAACCAACTTTTTAGTTATTCCAGACTATAAATATGAATAAAACAAATTATGTTTCTCTAAATAGTGATTCAGGGTTCAATGAAAAATGTTGGATGGTGGCACAGAATAACATTGGTCCACCTTTGTCAATACTGGAGCACAAATTATGTGCATTTTTTATATGCATATGTATGTATGCACACAAAAATGCACATAACTTGTTACCCTGTGTTATGCATATAGATTCATGTGTGCATGTTTGTGTATGTGTATGTGTGTGTGCATATACTTGTGTGTGTATGGTGTGCACATGTGTGAATGGAGGGGAAATGAGTAGGAAATAAGATTGAAAACATAAGCTAGAAATAAGGGTTGAAAGGGGCTAAAACCTAGAGGGGATATGAAGCAGGATTTCTCAACAGGGGCTAAGTGAGAAATGTTAAGTCCTAAAAGAGAAAAAGTTTCGAGTGACTATTAGCTCAATTCTTCCATGGATGGTACTTGACTAATCCCAGTTCAGACACATAAGAGAGAATTTAATTCATTATACACAATGATTGCCTTAATACTTTAGTCCTAGTAACTCTGGTTGCACGGGGGTCCACTGTGAGAGAGAATTTGCTTAAATATCCCTTCCTGGATTAACTCTTTGCATTTCAGTTCACAATTTCTAACTAGGTTGCTGGTTCCCTTTCCTTTTAATCTAAAAAAAATTAAATAAATAAATTCTGGTTGAAATCTCCAGATCTCTATGTTGAATAAATACATGTAATTTTTTTTTTCAATAACTGGGAAGGCAGCCATTAAGTAAACTGAGCCTATGACTTGCAAATTGTATTAGAATGTATTTTAATATCCTCTTATTCATATGAAAGGTTGATGGATATCACACTTACACTAAATCAACTCATAAAACTCATGTTTATTTCCAGGGTATAGAATCTTTAGAATGTCAGTGATATTTGTATATTTGCTGAAGGCTTTTGAAAAATCCCATTGGCTTTTAGGTGCTGATAAGTTCAATGTGACACCATATCCTTTAAAAATTTGAAGTGGTGAAATAATGCTATTGATTTTTTTTTTTTCTTTTAAGTTGGCAAAGATTGAAACATAGGAAAGTTCACTCTACCAAGATCTTTAGAGAGGGGGGAGGGAAGGGAGGGAGGGGC
>NW_025999968.1:33842970-33847284 GCF_001458135.2 Marmota marmota marmota | reverse complement strand
GATGGATGGAGGGAGGGAGGTGGAGGGAGAGGGGGAGAGAGAGAGAGAGAGAGAGAGAGAGAGAATATGAACGTAGGTGAATTCTAACGCAGGTGAATTTCTTTTGTGTACAAGTACAAAAGTTGGAAATACTGAGAATTATATGTTTAAATTTTTGGGTGGTGGAATGGGGAAGTGAAAAGAAACAGAGAATCAATTGCCATGTGATTTTCTCTTCAAAATTTTGCTGGAAAATTCACATTTCCATTTTATGGTGAAAGAAATAAGAAAATTCTGATACTCAAGAGGACTTTAGTCACTTGATAACAATGCTAGGTAGAAAAATAAGAATCAACTTCTGCTATCTTTTTATTACAAAGGCTACTCCATGGATATTTGAAAATACTTTGTTGATATAAATGAAACAGAAAAAAAAATACTCCATCAAAGGAGAAACTCCAACACACTGAAACTTTTTGCAACATTGTTAGTAGAGTCAATAGCAATTTTGTGAGCCATTTATCCAATCTTGTTCAATGGAATTCTACTAGTACAACAAGGAGGCTTTGAAGTACCATGTAACATTATGTCTGATCTAAGAGGATGAAGTGCAATTATAAAAGAAAATCTTTGAAAGATACTAGCATACTATAGTAAGTAGCTTGGCCTAGATTTATAGCGAAATAATAACTGAAGGTAACTCTTATTGGTGGGGCCAAGAGGTGGAAATTTTCCAATTTGTCTATGATACAAGTGTATATTTGTAAAATACTTTAAAAGATTTGAAAGACGTGAACCCATTTCTGCCCATAAGTTTGAAATTAATGGTAGCAAATACTCCTAGAAAACAGGTTGTATGTCCATTAATAGTCTTATATATATTTCTATTTTTGTAGTAAATATCAGTCACAATTCTTTTTATTTATTTATTTTTTGCTTTTTATGCATTTCATGGTTAAACATTTCTAAAAGATTTTGAGTCAGTTGTCATCCTGCTTTGTTTCTGAGTAGGATATAATCAGATTTGTAGGAAAAATATCAGAATCTAAAGCACTTCTTAAAGCAGCTGGCTTGATGGGATATTAAAACATCTGTTGCTAATAAATACATGCATTTTTGGTATTTCAGCCAATGCAAACTTGTTATTCAATTATTATTAATGTGACAGCTAATGATTTACTATGCTTCAAGTTAAATGAAATGCATTGTTTAAATCTGTAACCCTTTTGTTTCATCCGGAGTTTGGCTCTTTTTAACAGTTTCTGACCTTATCCAATCACCAGTGATGTCAAGTGAAAAAATAAAATGAAACAAAACACTGGCAGGATGCAGGGAACAGTAAACATATAACTTTTAAATGCCCCAAATGAGAAAGGATTAGGCTGCACATTATTGAAGAGCTAGTCCACAGATTGCTAATGCTTTGCTATTTGCTCACACTAGTTCCCTTAATCGGGCCTCCTTTTTAAAAGACAATAATCCTATCAACAGAAACTTGAAATGTGGGTCTTCCTGGGCTTTGGAAAGAGCTCGCTCTCACTTAAGACTATGTATACATTTCCAGTGGGGCCCACGGGAACATACTATCCTATGAACTGGCAGAGTACATTCAGAGGATTTTATGGGGAGTTGTCACACAGCTTAGGGTTGTTGGTGCATTAAAGGAGCAAGAAGACACGAAGAGAAGTTTCACCTGGGTGTAAAGGCTCCTTTCTTTGGGCAGTGTGAACAGTGGAGTGAGATCAGGGCTAAGATTTATGGTGAGTGAGCTGAGATTATTCCTCCAAAAGGACCAAAACTGGAATAGAACTGAATAAATGGGGATGGGATTTTGTGCCAAAGCTCTTTCTGGGCTTGTAAATATTCTCAGAAAGATGCTGGAAAACTCTGAAAAGCAAAGGTAGTTGATGGAGCCCTTAGTATCTAAGTTTTCTTTCTAAATGCCTTTCTGTAATCTCCTTCCATGTGTGACTTTTGAGTTCCATGAGTCTGACTGTTCATCAGTAGAATCTCCAGATTTATCTACTGCAAAAATCAGGGCCCTATTTTCTCTTTCTTGTAACACTGGACAGACAATAGGTTTGAGGATCAGCTGGATTCCTGGTTGACCACATTTTAGCTCTTGATATTTGGGGGAGCTATTCAATTCAGTTTCTTTCTCTGTAGAATGTGGTGGATGATGTCTGTTTCATAGAGTTACTAAGAAAG
Organism: Marmota marmota marmota; assembly: GCF_001458135.2. Classification (NCBI taxonomy): domain Eukaryota; kingdom Metazoa; phylum Chordata; class Mammalia; order Rodentia; family Sciuridae; genus Marmota; species Marmota marmota. The sequence goes on along the minus strand of NW_025999968.1, from coordinate 33,845,097 downwards.
TCACAGTACCTACCAGAGGAAGCCTGCATAAAGTAGTGCTGACTACATAATTCAAGCTGAAAAAATAACTACTAACCTGACCTGGGCAATAGTCGGAGAAAGGAAAGAACCTTTGGGGCTCCAGTCCTTCTTGTCTCTTACCTCCCTAGGTGACTGGGTCTTTGTGCGAATGATAACAATTCATCTTTTCCTAGAGAGAGTAACTTTTTTGAGGAGAAAAAGGAATTATTCTAAGCGTGGAATCTCAGGTGGTAGTCAGTGCAGACACTTAGGACAAAAAATATCATTTCTACACTTATCACTAAGTGCCTTAGTGATACCTAGAGATGCTATTTCTGTTGTTTGATGATTCTTACAAACTTTACTCTCTACTGACACTACCTAATAAGTATCTTTGCATTTCATGTCCTGAAAATTTTTCTCTTTATACATCTTGGATAATAACTAAATTAAACAGTTAAGGAGATTAGAAATAGTCACATGGAGATTTCTGTCTCCAGGGTATTGTTTAAATCTCATTAGATTAATGATGACAGGAAATCAATAAAGACACATGTGACTTGATTGGCAAATTTGAAATTAGTTTTGTTGCTGTAGTTCAGTGGCTAGCTCCATTTAAAGCCATCTGGCTTTTTGATTGGTCATTCTGGAGAAGCCACACACTAAATGCTTTCTCTTATGAGGATAGCTTGTTCTCCTTTTCTTCATATGGGACTTCTTAAATTAATTTCAGATTGTAGAATGAACGATATAACACACATACTCTCTCTCTATAACATAAAATGTAAAATATATATATATATATATATATATATGATATGTGGTATGTGATATGTAATATATATAGAATGTTTGAATTCTGTCACCACATTTGTTAGATACTCCTCACCTTCCCTAAGTTCCATTAAACATTTCTTAGAATAAGATATATATTTAAGATGCAGAATCTTGAAATAGTAGGACTAGAAAACTATTAGAATTTAAGTATCCTAAGTTTTATTTGAATGGTAAGAAACAGAAGGAAGAAAGGAATCAAGTGATTTCTGCTCAAGGTTTCTTAACTTTTTTATGACACTTTAGAAAGCATGATTCTGCACTCTAAGCCCTATACTCTGTCCTGATATTAAATTTGGCTGGAGAATGCTACCAAATACAACTTTATTTTCTCTACATATATGCAGGCATATATGTTTTCCCTTACCCTGACTACACTCAACTTCTTTTCTCTCCTGGATGAACTGGGTTCTTCCCCTCTGAATTATTCTGAGCTCTTTCTAATAGACTTTATTAGCCAAGCTCCTCTCCATATCCTTCTCTAGTATGTTCATCTTCTCTGTTGAACAATCATGATGTGATGAGCTTCTCTTTGTAGCTCTGCCATTTGCTTTCATTGCCCACTTTTTAGATCATTAGGGTTGTTTACCATATATTCTGCCAGTGTCTTTCAGACCTGTGGTAGGACTGGACTTTCTCACTCTTCTTTTATTCAGGTATGACCATGTGACTTGCTTTAAATGAAAAATACGTAAAGATTTATGAGCTAGTATTTGATTTACCAGCCTCCCCACTGCTGCAGTAGTCACTGATACATGTGGAGATGCAGTCTCCTTCATCCTGGGTTTCTGAGTGGCAACAATGAACAAAGCTGCTTTCTACCAAGTGGGACAAGTGGGAGATAAATACCCTATGTATTATGTATTAGCCTCTTATGGGACACATTACTCGCAGGTGAAAATCATAATCAAAGATAATACAGGTAGAGGTTTCCTCTGAATGACAGGTCAAAATTATGACAGAGTCAGAGACAACCATATTCCTTTGGGAAAGCTTCTTTGCATAAGTGTATGATGGCCTGAGCTCTGATGTGTATGTTAAACACTGAAAATACAAAGCAGAAGCCCTTCTGGTATGAGTGGGAAGATGGGGATCGTCCTCTGTATACTGTTGCCTTGAGAAAAATGTTCCCTGAAGTTTAGAAGAGAACCAAAGGTGCCCAGTCTCTCTCTCTCTCTCTCTCTCACACACACACACACACACATATATATGTGTGTGTATATATATATATATAAAAAAAATATATATATATATATGTATATATATATATATATATATATATATTTTTTTTTT
>NW_025999968.1:33818950-33842947 GCF_001458135.2 Marmota marmota marmota | reverse complement strand
AAAAAAAAAAAAAAAAAAAAAAAAAAAAAAAAAAAAAAAAAATCTGGTACCAGGCCAAGCAATAGATAAATTCCATAAAAATAATTAAAACTCATTCTTGCATACTCACAAAACAAACCTGTGCTTATTTTAAGCCATTCTCAGGCACAATATTCAACTGAATTTAGCTCACATGACTTAGTGAGGTACTAAGAAAACTGCCAGAGAAGGCAAGAAATCTGCTTCATTCCCTGGTTCTGCCACCAATTTTCTGTATGATATCAGGAAAGTACTGATCTCTCTAAACTTACAAGTTCCATTCAGATAATAACATTTTATAAGTGTGCTTTTTTTTTTTTGATAAAAGCAATAGTTCTTCCTATGTTAAAACGTATTGAGTGCAGATTGCTTACAGATTGTAGAAGAATGCAGCCAGCCCTAAATTGCTGCTGCTCTATAACAGGTGTGAAGGATCGAGGGTAATAAAATGTGGATATAAATAAGTGTGAAGAGATTGTATTTAGTGTCTTAGAGACATTTTTACTGTTTTATACCTAATTTGCAATACTTCTCCATGTAAATATCTTTAGGCATAAGTGTGAATTCTGAATGTCCAGAAGGAAGGCTGTACTATATAAACATGAAATTCTGTTTAGCCTTCACAGAAATATGAGATTACAGAAAACAAAAAAAATTTGTTAACATCATTATATACATATATGTACCTGGTACCTTTAAGATGTGTCTATATTTTTTGTACACCTATGTGCATCTCTACGTATTTAGGTATATACTTCGCATAAACATGCACACATATGATATTTCTATGTGTAACTGGAATTTTCACTATCATTAATTTTTTTTTTTAGTTATAGAAGGACATAATGCCCTTACTTATTTTTATGTGGTGCTGAGGATTGAACCCAGTGCCTCACATGTGCTAGACAAGTGCTCTACCACTGAGGTACAACTCCGGTCCCTCATTTTTTTAAAGTTTTGAACTTTTTCTTTTACTATGAAGATGCCCTTTTGTTAAACCAATACATTTCATAGAAGCTGAGAACATTTTTGGCTAATGTGTTCAAGACCTATGTGCTATGGGAGCAAAGATTTTAGATGTTTTGTATTCTTTAAATCCAGCAAAGACCAAGTAGTTTACTGATTGCTATGGTCTGAAGGCTTGTGTGTCTTCTCAAAATTCGTATTTTGAAACCTAATCCCCAAATGATGATACTAACAGTGCGTTTTGGGTGATGACTAGGTCATGAGGATGGAGCACTCATGAATGGGATTTGTATCCCCATGAAAGAGGCCTGAGGTCACTTATTGCCTGCCTCTTCCACCATGTGAGAATATGTCTTCTGTGAACCAGGAAGTGGGACTCACCAAACACAGAATCTGCAGTGTTTTGATCTTGGACTTCCTAACATGCAGAATTATTAGATATAAAACTCTATAGTACATAAGCTACCCAGTTTATAGTCTAGTATAGATATCAGTTAAGATGTCTCCATTGATGTTGGTTGTTAAGAAGACTCATAAACCTATTAAATACATTACACAATTAAGATTAGAGACCTACCTACATATTCTGTCCAGGATGAAAAACTTCCTTGAATTTAAAATATTTTTAACTATGAAACTGGAATGAATATAAGTAGGACAGAAGGAGCCATGAGCCATGGTTCATGCCTGTAATCCCAGCAACTAGGGAGGCTGAGGCTGGAGGACAAGTTTGAGGCTAGCTTCAGCAACTTAGTAAGGCCCTAAGCAACTTAGTGAAACATGTCTCAAAACAAAACAAAACAAAACAAAACAAAACAAAAACCACAAAATAAAAAGGACTGGGGATTTGGTTCAGTTGTTAAGTGCCCCTGGGTTCAATCCTCAGTACCAAAAAGTAGGACAGAAGGAATGAGAAAATAAGTACTTAGGCCATGTTATTTAAATGTAAGCTACCACACCTAAGAAAATGTGAGTGGGTGTGTTTGTGTGTGTGTACATGTGTACATACATGTATTTCTGCATAGCTATAAAACTCAAGTATTAAAAAAATCTAAGCCTTAATTTAAAGAATATTTATTCATGTTTCCAAAGAAAAGTAAATATGTTAGGCCAATAAATCTGTTCTCTCAGTGTAAAAGCATTGTAACATGAAATGTCAAAATAAACTGGCAGTCTGATGTAGTAAGCAGCTCATCATATTGCTTCAGGGAAATCATCAGTATACATTGCATGTATAACCTATGTGAACTTGAATCTGAGTTTTAAGCTTGATTTGAGATTTTCTTTTAAGAAGAATAACTTTTAAAAGACATACCATTTTTTAATTTTAGAAGAGCAAATACATGATATAGAATCTGTGAATTATACAGGTATATTAGAGAGACTGATAAAGGCTTATATAGACGTCCTTAACAATTTAACAATATAGCAAAACTTAGAAACACATTTTTCTCTACTATATATTACAACTTTATATATGCATTGTGTTACAACATTTTATGTATTTATTATTTGTTTTACTTGGAATGTGTTTTGCATAGAGGAATGTTTTAAATAATGGCTCTATTCCTAAAAAAATCCATAAAGAATTCAAATGAATCCTAAAACAACACTAGTAATAACAAAATATATTTTTAACTAAAACTCACCCCTCCTTATACATTGATCAGGAATGCATTCTGAATTCCTCATGGATTTGTAGAAATGCCTCTCTCAGGCAAAAGAAAGGAGTATGCTTTTATACAACACTGTCCAGTAGAACTTTCTGTGTTGACGGAAATGTTCTACAAGACCCACATGTACTTGGAATGTGGCTATTGTAAAGTAAAAACTGAATTATTCATTTTATATACATTTGATTTCACTTTAGTCACATATGCTAGTGGCTACCTTTATAGAAAGAATGTACCTAGTTTGTGTTTCTAAGGCTTTGTTGCAAACTGTGTATGGGAGAGTGGGGCAGATGGGAGACGACTCTCACTTGCTTACCAGAATTCTGAGCATAGGATGCTCTGATATTGTGTTAGACATCTTACCAACTCACTGCCTGCAAATAACTCAGTGTTGCTGCTGGACTTTCCCTGTCTGCCTTGCATGCCCCTTGCCCTCCCCGCTGAGGTGACTTTTTCCATCTTCAAGTGCAACTTGCACATTTCCTTTATAAGGCTGCACTTGACTCCATTACAGCATTCTTTGCAAACAAAGAAATGAAGACCTATGTTATACAATGTCCTCTATCTATAAGCTTTTTAAAAAAGATATTTGTCTCACAGACTTTATCTTAATTGGATTTTATTTCTCACCTCTCTTTCTTCTGTAGATAATGATGACTGACCATGTGAAGGGATAATTAAGTAAATAAATGAAAGCATCAAACTTAGATCCTTCTCTCAAGGAGTTTATAAAGACATAGCCGTAAGTAATTTCTCCTATTCTCTCTGTAATCTGTCCAGAGATATGTTTTATGCCATAAAGAAAACTATACTCTGTATTGTACGGAAGAATTGAGGAAACTCGTATCTACTAACAACAATTTAAAGTATGTAGACAATATTAAATATTGGTTAGTTCTTGTTTTTGAGCATGAGGGGCTCTGAGAAAATCATCTTGTTCTACCTAACTGGTAGAAGACTTATTGCTGTTTTCCTAAATTTTTTTTTTGACTTGTGATAACTTTCCATTTTTTCCATAATTTTACTATTGTTAATTCTGATGAAAGTTAATGATTTATTGAGTTTTAATTTGTTCTTATATAGAGACACTGCATCATAATGCATAAAATATAAATTGTCTGGGGAGTGAGGGAGACATGAATAACTTACAATTTTAATATTAGATGCACTATGACATCGAGGTTAGAATAGACACAAGGAATTCTTAACGGGGTATATGATCACCCATTACAAGACAATCTACAAGCTTCTAATATTATAAAATTTTGAGTATATTTCACTTATGAGAATAGATAATTATGTGTAGGTAATTAACTATTTGAAGCTCACATTAAAGATTCAGATAATAAAATATTAATACAAAATATAAATTATTAATATACCTCACATATTGTATGAGCGAATTATGAGTATAAAGGATATGTATTTACTAATTTCCCATGGAAATTAATGTGCCAAAGAACACCCTTTCTAACCTTGCTTCATAGAGACTCACCTCCTGGGAGGAATCTGATTAATGGCAGCAGTTATGAAAGATATTATGCTTTGATTAATGTAGTTTAATTTTTCTAAAAAAATCAAAGTGGATTTTTTTTTTCACATTCAACCATAAAAGTGACTGAACATATTTCTTGAAACATTCTTTTGATTTTGGGATCTCTTGATATAAGAATTTCTGTAATCAAGGAGAATCCTTTACATATGAGTAAAGCTTCAGTTGTAAATAACTCTTGTATTTTTAAAAGGCTTTAATAACATATTTGATCAGGCAAAAGACTTCTTTATCAAAGGAAATCCAAGAACAGGTTCAGTATATATTACAGGAAAACATGATTCTTTATTATTTGAATTATTTTTCTATTTTTATATTAACATATTGGCAGTATACTTTCCCTAGATTTGATTTCAGTTTTGACCAATTATTTGCCCAAAAGCTAAACTTAGAAACATATTCCTCATGTTTGGACAAAATCAATTTTCTTGACCCCCTTTATACATTTTTCAGGAATGCATTCTGAATTCTCCATGGGTTTATAGAAATGCCTGTCTTGGGCAAAAGAAATGAGGATGTTCTTATACAATACTATCCAGTAGAACTTTCTGTGCTGAAAGCGATGTTCTACAAGACACACTTGTACTTGGAATGTGGCTACTCTAAAGGAAATCTGAACTATTCATTTGATATAAATTTGTTTTCACTTTAGTCACTTATGAGTGGTGGCTACCATACTGGACAATCCATGTCTAGTTCATGTTTCTAAGGCTTTGTTGCAAACTGTTTATTGAAGAGGAGTGTAGAGAAGGAGATTACTGTCATTTGTTCACCATGACTATGAGCATGGGTATAGTATGGTGTTAGGTATATTATCAATGCAATGCTTGCAAATAATTCAGTAGTAATCTTTACTCTTCCAATGTCTATGGATTGCATCTTTCATTGAAATCAACCAATTTAAAAAGTATAACATTTCTTACTAATAAACACATTTATTTAATAAATAATAATTGCATATAGATCATGTACCAGAAAATATGCCAAGTATTAGTATATAATACTTGTGCTCATTGATACGGCCTGGGTTTGATCCTCAGCACCACATACAAAGATGTTGTGTCCGCCGAAAGCCAAAAAATAAATATTAAAAAAAATTCTGTCTCTCTCTCTAAAAAAAGAAATAAGTGCAATATATAATAGCAAGTAAAGGATGGAGGAAACTTAGATCAGTGGAGGATTTATCAGGAAAGTTTATGGAAATGATGATAGGAATAGTGTTCAAAGGATTAGTAGGAAGTATTCATAGAAAGTGTCTATAGAGGGCAAGGATGATGTATGTAAGCTTGGTTAGTGTCAGAGAACAGCAGAGGAAAATGACAATTCTAAAATTCCTGTGGATAAGACTAATCTTGTGTTGGAGGAGCTCTCGAAAGTCAGTAGCTAGAATATAATGAAAGACAAGGTGTACAGATTTTGCTAGAACATCCAAGGCAATGTGGGCCATGGAAAAGAATTTAGTCTTTTTTAATATTTATTTTTTAGTTGTAGTTGGACACAATATCTTTTTTATTTTTATATGTGCTGGGGATTGAACCCAGGGTCTCGCCCATGCTAGGTGAGTGCTCTACTGCTGAGCCACAACCCCAGCCTTCGTCTTTGACTTAAAAACAATAAAAAACACGTAAGAGATTTAAACCCAATTGTCCCATAATTTTTGCATGTCTATTTAGTGGAGAATAGATTACTGGTGCATAAGGGTGCCTAGGCTTCAGAATATTACCTTAATATAGGATAGAGTTGATGAAGTCTTGGACTAGGGTGGTTAGAGTTGGGAAGAATACATAGATTCAAAATATACATGTTTGCATGTGGAAAGTGAGGAGAAGGTGGTTGTAAGATGACTACAATGCTCTGAAACACAGATAACGGTGGTCAGAGGGAAGCAGTGGGTTTGTGGACATTGCTTTGAGCTGATGAGATACAGCAAGAGTGTAAGACTGGCTGAGTTTGAGATGTCTGTGAGATACAAATGTAGATCTCCCAAGTAGGCATCCGAGTATGGAAATGTTAATCTCAGGTGAGCATTTGGTATAAACATTTGTGGGTCTCTGGATATGGGTGATGTTGATAATGATGTGGTTGATAGCAAATCCAGAGTGTACTTTTTTACAATTACCATTTGAAGTACTTTATATATTTGTCTCATTTAATGGTTAAAAAGACTTTTTATGAAAGAACTATGAGAATCCTCATTTTATAGGTGAAAAAACTAAGTCTTTAAAAAAGGAAAAAAATAGTTAACAATTGTTGAACCAGGGACAAACTAAGATAGTTTGGATCTAGAGTCTACAATTATGTCTACTACACTCTGTTGTCATTCAAGGAGTCCTAGCTACAGAGCTGGTCCCAATTTATGATAGTTCAACTTATCATTTTTTGACTTTACAATGGTGCAAAAGAAGCCTTAGTATAATGTTTCAAAAACTCCATGAGTTCTGAAAACTCCAGTATAAAATAGACTTTGTGCTAGATGCTTTTGTCTAACTATTGGCCAATCTAAATGTTCCAAACAGGCTTAATGTAGGAAGGTTTAGCTATGATGTTTGTTGTATTAAAAAATTATGTGTGTGTTTTGTTACTGGAGATTGATTTCAGGAGCACTGTACCACTGAGCTACAAACATCTCTACCCCTTTTTAATTTTATTTTGAGACAGTATCTCACCAAGTTTTCCAGGCTGTCTGGAAGTTGTGATCCTTCTGCTCTAGCTTTCTGAATAGCTGGGATCACAGGTGCTTGCCACTGAGCTTGGCAAAATTCATTTTTTACATATGCTGTCAATTTCTGATGGGTTTATATGTTTAATAGCAGCACCTGCTGTTAAACAAAGCATATTACTTTTCAAAAATTTATTTTTTAATTGATAAATGTTATATATACTATGACATATAATATGATATTTGGATACACATACACACTGTGGAATAAGGATGTGAACTGATCTGTTGGATATTAGAAGGTCTTCATCAAATGATAAAAACAGAAATTGCTCCCTGGCTTCTTCTGATTTTAGAAGATAATTTTAATCTTAATCCTAACATAGCATCATAATTAATATGAAGTTTATATTAAAGAATTAGAGTGCAAGAAGACAACTCAGATCCGAATCCTGGGGAAGTCCATACTATAATTTCCTAATGAGAAGTTGAAAAAGAGATTGAAAAATAAGTCAAAGAGATAATAAGAATAAAACCAAGAGCATGTGCAATCAGAGAAGCCAGGGGAAGGAGGGTTTCAAAAGAAAGAATGGAGTCAACTGCCCATGGTTTGCTGAGACGTACTTAGCTTTCTCACAAAACATATAATCCTCATAAATAGAAACTAATTGAAAAGGAGGAATATTAGAATGACCTTGAACATTGGATCAGGAAGTTCCCGAATCTGTCCAGATTTTAAATCACCTATGAGGAAAATAAGTATTAACAAAATGAGCCCTTCCTTCTTATGATCCTATTTTTAAAGTTTATATCTTACTACATATTTTACAGTAATGGTAAGATACCCACCCTTGCCTTGCTCTGCCAAAAAGATCACCTCTTTTTGCAAAAACACTGTATTATGGCTCACATTCACAAATAACTTGCAATGGTCAACACGATCCCAGTGTGGGCAGTCAGTTTACCCACAGTGTCATGCAAAAGTTTATTTTTATTTTTATTCGTGGTAGAAGTTACATGGAGATTAAGTGACAATGGAGTAGATTCAAATTTCTTCATGGAACATGACTTATTTTTGGTTCAAATGCATAATCTCTGCTATCTACAAAAAGAATATTTACACAAAAAGAACTCAGAGGTTCTCAAATGTCTTGCTTTCATTCTTCAAATGTTCAATTTGGCAAGTTCCTCCTATGTTCCCACCTTTGACACTGGTGTGAATATAGACACGTAAAGGCTGCTTCTGCTAGCAATGTACACTCATCTGCAATTCCAAATGGCATTCACATTTCACTATATCCTTCTGTTTTCATGACTCTTCACTCACTCTTTTATTTTTATAACAGAATGATTAAAACAAAAGATTACCTTTTGGGAACAGGGATGTGGGAAATTTGTTGTCACTTGAGTAAATGAGGATGAATACCCAATACTTTGTTTGATCTTATAAGGTTAAGAAGCAAACCATCTTTTGTGTGATGTGAACAATTGTTCTGTCTTAATAAGTGGACTTAAACTAGGCATGGTGATGCACACTTGTAATCCCAATGGGTTGGGAGGCTGAGACAGAAGGATCATGAGTTCAAAGCCAGCCTCAGCAACTGCGAGGTGCTAAGCAACTCAGTGAGATCCTGTCTCTAAATAAAATACAACATAGGGCTGGGAATGTGGCTCAGTAGTTGGATGCCCCTGAGTTCAATTCCCATACCAAAAAAAAAAAAGGTGAACTTAATATGCTGAGTTATGAATATTAAGTGGGTTTGACATTCCTACTTACGAAGATTCTATCTTAGCAGGCAATGTATCACTAGATGGTTCAATGGATATGAAAGAAAATAGTAGCTTTGGGGGTCTTTGTTAACACAATAGAGCAGTTTTGTAAATTTCACCTACAGATAGATAGAGAAGACAAATACATTAAATGTGCTTTGGTTTAACTTCCTGATTCTACCAAATGCTAGTTGTCCTACTCTGGTAAGTCACTGACTTCTCCAAGAATCATTACTATCATTATTGGAAAGGGAATGATGATACTGTTTCCATGTTAGGTCTGTGAGAACTCTAAACAAGACAACATTCACAAAACTGTAAAAATAATGTGAACATATGGTGAGTAGTCAGTTATTAATGCTAATTTTATTATCATTTTACCATCACCATTTTTAGTGTTGTCACAATGTTATAGAGTGGTTTTTGAGAAGTTAGCAACCTGATCTGTGAGTAATAATAATCAAATATATTTTACAGATGTTCCTTGACTTACAATATGGTTATGTCCCTATAAATCCAACATAAGTTGATAATATAATAAGTCAAAAAATGTACCTCTCATACATCTACTTACATCAGCCTACTTACATCTTGTCACACTGTTTTTTTTATTTTTGTAGAATTTTACACATTACATACAAAAAATACATTTGATAAATTTGTTTCAAAACAAGAGCTTGTAAAATGAAGGCTAATTTCAAGAGGTAGTATCTGAAAATCAAGGACAATTCTGTAGAGTTTCCACTAAGAATTGGAAAAAAATATAATACAAAATTAGCTCATAAATTTTCTTGTATTTCCTGTGGTTCATAAGCTCTTGTGTGATTCTAGGCATTTGGAATTTGTCCCTTTATATTTCAGAGAATCTAACATTTATCAGAAAATATATACTTGCAAATTAGATGTCAATGTGTCTTTTCTAGTAATTCCAGGTTATTTTCCATTATAATTTATTTGTTAAGTCATGCCTTCCTTATTTATTGTGAGTTGAAAATATCAGGGAGAAGAATATTATTGACCTTTTTATCTCTCAAATATTAAACATTTTAATTAATTAACAGATTCATTCATTTAACTATTTAATAAATAAAGACTTACTAAGAACTGTTTTCATGTCAGATATTGAGTTAAACATGGTAGACAAAAAATGAATGTTTGTATAATGTATCAAAATACATTCTACTGTCACATATAACTAAAAAAAAAATTAAAAAAATAAATAAAAGAAATCCATCAGGAATCCAGAAACATAGAGAAATGGATTGGCAGAGTCAGAGAGGATAAAGAGCACAGAAAAAAAATGAAGTGGATAGTTGAGAATCAAATATTCCCACAAGCCAAATTAATACAGCTAACTGTAGGGAGGTCATACAGAGATCTCACCATGACTTGTTAGTGAATTATTGTACCGTGATCATAACCAGCTATCTATCTATCTGTATATATTTTTTGGTACCAGGAATTTAACCCAGGGATGCTTAACCACTGAGCCATATCCCCAGCACTTTTTCTATTTTTATTTTAAGACAGGATCTTGGTAAATTGCTTAGGGCCTCTCTAAGTTGCTGAGGCTGGCTTTGAACTTGCAATCCTCCTGACTCAGCTTCCTGAGCTGCTGGGATTATAGGTGGGCATCACCATGCCTGGCTATATTTTTAATTCATATAGATTGACAAGAAAAAATAAGGCAAGGATCATTTAGATAGAATGACATGAATACATGAAGTTGAGCCTTGTTTGAGAAGGGTTTGGAATTTGTAACTACTAACAACCTGCTTGCTTAGTGTCTAGTCTCTTAGTAATTTAAATCCAGCACCCCTAACACTAACATTGATAGCACCCTTGGCAATTTGTTAATTTTTTCAGATTAACTCTTCATGTTTTAAAATACTGTATATATAAATATTCAATATTTAGATTTGGGAATTATCAGTCTGTTTTTGATATCTCAGTGCTTTTTTCTGAGTTTGATAGTGAAATGCTTTTTTTCTCTGAGTTTGATAGTGTTTTTTTCTCCCTAAGTTTATTAGATTATACTCTGTTTTTAAATATCCTTAGTTTGATATCTTGTTTTACTTTTTTGCAACCATCCATATAGTTTGCCTAAATTATGCTGCTTTTCCATATTCCTATATGATAATCTAATAAGTATATACTTATTTTTCTCATGGATATGAGACAATCAAGTTGAATAGGAATAAATGAATGAGATAGTCCTTTGTGGTTTATAACATATCCATGTACAGACTCATTATATATTATTCTCACTGATTAAATTTGAAGTATTGGAATATTTAAACATGCTCAAATATTGATAATTTATAGTTTATTTATTTATTTATTTATTTTTTAACTGAACAGAAGACTTAAGATATATATAATAACAGACATGACTAGAGTAGGCACCTAAAACCAGTTGTAATTTTTAAGCATGGTGTGTGCTATTGTACTTGGGAGAGCTGGTCCTCACTCCTGGGAATAAAGAGAAGCTGGCTCTTGTAGTATTACTTTATCTTGTTCAGTGTGTTAGTGATAATTTATTTTAATATGAGTGTTCAGTGTTTGATGTGTGTTTATATCAAGGGTCAGAAATATTTAAAACCTAATTACCATTTTTTAAATTTATACCCTTTCTTTCCTGCATGCCAGGGTTGTTAAAATAACATTTCCATTGGCTACACATATTAAGAATGTGAGTATAATCTAATGGCACATTTTTCTATGTGGATTGAGGATTGAGTTGCGGTGCTTTCTTGTCAAAGTCAGTATAACATTTTGGTTAAAACTCAGCTACTTGTTTTACTTATATAAACCTTGTATGGCAAAAGGAAAAGAGACCTTATCATTCACTGTGGGAAATGAGGGTGAATAATGCAAGATTTTTATATTTCTTTTACCTCTGAGAGCTTTTTATTAAGTCTGAATGGCTATTTTGATGGGGAGAGGACAAAGGGAAGTACAAAGTGAAAACAAATTATCAAAGAAGGCAGATGAAAAATAAAGAGAACCATCAAAGCTGTAATGGTAGAAAGACTAATGGCAGAGCCATTTATATGAAGCAAAGCAGAGAAATATAATCATGGAAAGGGTCGAAGCAGGTGAAGTCCAGGAGTAAGAAGTATTGTAAAGAGTGGAAAAAAGAAAAAAGAATTAGTCACCATTTACATTAAATGCAGTACTGTGTTTAGTGATTGCTTGCGTGTGTTCAGAAAGATGAGAACAGGTCAGTTAAACTCACAGGACATGTTCTGAATTGAAGGGTGGCCCTTGGCATGTTTTATTATGCAAAAATATATTTATGGTAAAGAGGCACTTATTTATATTTTTTTATTGATAGAAAACAAAGTAACATTTAGAGAGCTACATTTAGGGATTAAAAAATGTTATTTACTTCTTGGTACCTGAGTTTTGCTATCTCTTATAAGTGGAGATATATTAGATAATGGGGTAAATAGACTTAGAAAAGAAATGATTAAATATAATATATTACAATAAGAAAACACATCTGGATGGTTTCACAAGGAAGTACCAATTATCGTGAAGTGTGGATAGGAATGAGCAAAGTTTTCTAGAAGACACAAAACGCATGTAAAGCTGTGGATCTGCAGTGCTTGGCCAGGGAATGGCCTCTGATGTAATGTAGCATGAAAGTCCATTGACCGTGAGAATGGTCAAACAATTGTTCATCCTATTCTCAAATATGTAATGTAAAGGGAAAATTCATTTTAGAAAAGCTTATTTCGAAAATGGTTTTCAAAAGGTCTATGATAAAGTTATGTACTTTGCTCTCAGGAAAATGATAATGCTTTGCATTTTATGCAGCACTTTTACATATTTGTTTAATTATGCCTTTGTAACCTAAAACAGCTCCTGTGTTTAAGGTTCTAGGTAGATGAGATTTTCCTGTGAATGAAAACAGCAAATTCTGAATTCTGCAGGAGATACTTTGCATCAAATTTTGTTCAACTCCTACATTATCAGTGTGGCCACAGAGGACATATGTACAATAGATCTGTTTAATATCAGGAAAGACATTTGATAGAGCTGCGTTATGTCATTCCTGTCTGTGCTTCATGTAGTCTGTGATAGCTAAACAAAATTTAAATAGAAGAAGCTGGATGTCATCGTTTTGTCTGGAAAGGTAACTTGAAAGTGCACATGTGGAATATGACAAAAATTTTAAAGGAAGTTTGATTAAAAGAAAAGATTGTTTATAAAATCCTTAGCGGTTTTAAGGTTGTATGCATAACATACTAATACCAGTTGTATATTTATGTAACATTAATATTAATGTTAATATGGTAATTATGTTATAATAACATTAATAATAAAACAATCTAATATGAAGTGAGTCTATTACATTATGCAAAAGGCTTGGCTTTCTATGCAAACCTGAAAATCACTGAGAGAAGCCTACTTACGTTACTTTTGAATAAAAGAATGCTAAATATAAAGCAATTCATTGATTAATAAATGTATTTTTTCCTAGGTTTAAAAATATTAATGAAAAAAAATTGCATTTTTCAAAAGACTTATTTTTTACTGTTTTGTTGTAATGACCAGCATGTACCATGGAAAAAAGACAGTAAACCTAGAGAACTTGTCTTCTATTGTGACTCCTATTAGGAAGAGCTTTAGTCATATGTATATTTGAGGAAGTCCTTTGCATTTTTCCTTTGCATGATCCTTACAATTAGACAAACACAGATGCTATGTAACCCATTGTTATCAATTCTCTTAGCCACTAACACAACCTCCCAACTGTTTACTCTTGTTCTGTGCATCTCCAAGAAAATGAGACTGCAATGCCTCACTCTGACTGAGAGAAGGATTAGCAACCAATGAAAAGAATCCATTCTTCAACCTTTATGTTGTTTACTTCCACAAGCCAGCAAAGAATATGGAAAGCTGCCTGTGAATCATGAGGAAAATTCTCTTACTCTACATGAAAAATCAAAAGTGGATTTAAGGTCAACCCAGAAAGCAAAAAAGAAGCAGATAACAGGAGTAAAGAATCATTCTGTTTCCCCCAAAAGAATTCCAATGAAATTATTAAACCTCCAAAACACAGATACCAGCATGGCCCACAACTTTCAGACTTTTTAAGTCAAGTCACTGTTGTGTTTAGTCTGACTAAATTGAACTCAAAAATTGGACTGTGCGATACTATTTAAAAAACAGACTTTAAACTTCACAATTTATTTTCAGTTCTTTAAGCCTTAAGTAATTTTGGTTTCCAAAACCTTGTTCTGCACTCACTCACAAGCTATAAAACTTCCTTTACAACTTGTTTTATGGTAGTGTCAGATGAGTTCACCCTTTAATAGGATTGGCTGTTCCAAACTGCAAAGGACTTCCTTCCACCCTCTCATCCAACTGCCCAGCCCTGTGTACTTTTGGTTTCCACTCTCTGTTGCCTTAGTTCCTCAAGGGGGAAAAGAAAAGGTTCTGCTTACCTCCTATAGGTGTTGCAAGGATTAATAAATTGCAAAGCACACTGAAAAATATGGATAAAATATATTCTGACAGACTGAAGTATTACCATGACCACAAGTATCATTTCCAGATGCTGCTTCAAGGACAGGGGAGCAGTCTGGAAATCTCATCCAAGCCTCCCACATGGAGGGTTATTGCCAGGCCAAAGAGTTACATTTTGATATTTAAATATCAGTGGTTTTATATCAAAGCCATCGTGTTGAGAGAGATTTTGTCTGGACAATAGAAGCGCCTGAACTGGCACAGCCAAAGGCAGTGTGCCTGAATCATTAAGACTTTATAACCACAAGCAGCACTATTCCCAGGAAAGAGTTTATCTCTATTTGAAATCAAAGAGAACTTTTCTTTCCATTTAAACAGATAACTCAAAATTATAAATGGCCAGCTTCAGTGGACTGGCTCTTTAAATAGTGGAGTGGGTCACAAAGGCCTTGAAATCTGAGAAGTCTCACTGAAAGGGATATTGAAGCGGGGGTTAGTGTTCCCAGGTGAATCTTAGCACGATTTTTCTTTTTTTTTTGGTCTGGAAATTTCAATTTTCAGGGTGAGCAGGCATTTCTTTCAAGGAATTCAATTTAACTGAAATAGAGTGATGTGTTTGGTAATCGACTTGAACATTAGTGAAACCGGTGGATTCTAAAACTATGTAGTTCTCTGCTATTTGCACCATGGTTTACGTATAAGTTCACAAATTTTGTTGTTTTGCTTTGTTTGGGGGCTATATGCACAGGTCATTAGACTATATGAAGGTCCATCATCCCTTCATAGTCACTAGCACTTCAGAGTTGACATCATGGATAATGAAGCCCGTCTTTGACTTCACTTATTTCCTTCTATTCTCATTTTGCATTTACTTTGTCATTCCCCAAGTCTCACTTAGTCGGTTGTCCTAACTAGTACAATTGGAATCCTACCACTTTATTTTGCACTGGTAATATATTGCCTGCATGTATTTTAAAAAGTTTTTTTTTGTGTGTGTGTGTGTTTGTGTGTGTGTGTGTGTATATCTCACAAATTTTTTTCAGCATTTTTAAAAGATCTATCCCTACTACTGTGTGAATATCCAGTATGCTGTTTCTAACTCCTGGGTAGCATTCTGTAGCATGTGGCCTCCATTCTTCATTTATCTACTTCTCTACTCCTCAGGGACAGGCACCTAGGTTGCCTCCAACTGCTTGCTGTACAAATAACCTGGTGAAGAACATTCCGCATGTGCTCTGTCATAGCCTGCATGAGACTTATGGAGGGCTGTAGTAGGTATGTGAGCTTAATTGGATTAAGAACTGCCACAGATTGTTTTTTTGGGATGAGTGCACCGTGGCTCCAGATCCCACACAGAAGGTTTTCCATTTCCCTCTCTTTCCAACATTTGGCATTGTCTGGCTTTCTAAAATTTGCTGATCGTATGGGTGTAAAGTGATATGTTGTTGTTGTTTTAATTAGCATGTCTCTAATTCCTAATGGGTTTGAGTGTATTTCATGTTTGTTACTGTTTTGGATTTCCTACACTGCAAATTGCTTTTTTATAACTTTGCCTGTATTTTATTTTTCTTTTGGTCTCTCTCTCTCTTTTTATTTTTAATCTTTCTTTTTCTCTTGACTCAGAGAAATTCCTTTTATATTCCAGATATAAATAAATCCCTTGGGGGTTTTAAACTTCCTGAGTGTGTCTTCCGGAAATCTCTCATCCATCTCTTAATTTTCCTATAGTTTCCTTACTTAAATACAATCTGTAGGTTCTAGTAATTGCTTCCAAACAGTAAATATAAGAGTTAGCTAACAGAATGCAAGGGCTGGTGTTGCAGAGCGCTCTTCTCTGGGACATTCATGCATGAGTGAAGATATTGTACTGAGAGATTACAGGAAACACTTCAAAGTGATTTAGCCTAAATATAGCTGAGATTATGTTTCTCCTTATAATGGGAAATCATCTTTTTTGGTAATAAAAAACATAAAGTTTAGTGCCAACTAAACTAATTAAGTAATAGCATAAGTACATGCTGTTACTTAATTAAAATACAAAATAACTTAAATTTACCCTTAGAGTATTCATCAAGATTAAAGTATATAAAATGATTTTATTATAACTTAAACATTTTCAGTAATTAAATAATGAAAAAACTAGAATACTTTGAGAAATATTTTTAGCATAGATTCCTTTTTACAGAATGAAGTAAAATGGTAGACACACACACATACACACACACATACACACTCAGTATGACAGTTGATAAGGGATGTCATATAAGATTTTACTTTTGTAGAATTTAATGAAAATCAATGTTTATACCCCATGTAAAATTAATGTGAAGACATTATTTTGTGGTATCCTCTCTCATCTACTAATAAAGCATTTAGAGAATAAAACACCACATAAAAAAATTCTGGTGAGACTGTAGAGTAATATTTTCATGGGTAAAACATTCTGTTTTTAATGCTCCATGAGACTTAATGTAACCTGAAAGTCAAGGTCTCCATAACATTGACACACAGATTCAGCTGGTAAAAGGGCTGCTCTTGTCTCTTTCTGCAAAGGAATGTGAGGTTTTCATCTACTGAAAGAACTGTCAATTAAATCCATTCACTTAAGGAGTGCTTCACTTGGTCTCCTCAAGTTTATAGATGATTTGGATCAGAGAAAAGGGGACTTTCCTTATCCAATAACTGCTGAGCCCTCATGTCACGTACTGTCTTCTCATGAGCCAACATTTTGAGAAGCATTCATAAACACAGTCTAGATAAAACAGCCTTCAATTCACATCCTGTTTGCACTATCCCTTAAAACCCTGCATACTTCTTAATGTATATATTATTGTCTGTGACAACACTATACTTCAGGTTTTTTAAACTCCTCTGTCTTATGTTTACCTAAATTCAGCATTAAAAAAAAGAACAAAGTCCTTTTCCCTTTAGTATTTGTTATATCTGATGGCCATAGACTCCACATAAAAACTGTGTTAGCGTATACTGGTGAGGAGTAGATATTTTGGAAATAAAAGAACCAATGTCCTTATTAACATTTTTAAAGTAGTCCTGTAGTTTCAAAAGTTTCTAGTGGCAATTCCTGCCCCCCTGCCTCAGTGCAGTTACCTCATCCACTGGAAAAGCACCTTTCCTATATCATTCATTTTTTCTTGGCCTCTTATGTTCTGTGTGTTATGGGTCAGGGTGTGTATCTGCCCCTGAACCTGCCCTGGACCGGGTGATATGCAATGTTAGGCTAACTAGTTTTATAACATTATCTGTTCAATGATTCATCCAGGTAATTTCATTTAGTCTATGTTCTTCTTATTGCTTTTGTTGTCGAAATTCCATAGGGAAAAATAAGGCATAAAAAGCAATCATGCCATTTGAGTTTTCCAGTAGTTGAAGTTTTTGTTACAAATTAAAACATCAGTGATTTTTTTTTTATTTCTTAAAATCATATTTGAGTCCAGTGAAAACACTAAAGTCTGGATCTTGAAATATGAAGACAGTAATTTTCTGGCACTTATAAGCTTGCACCAGGAACTGGCTGGCCTTAAGGCTCCTAATATGACACTTTTGTTATATTAGAATGTAAGTGCAAGTGAACACTTATTATGCTGATTTTAGATATAAGTGAAGTGAAAATGCACACAGATGAAAATGTGGCACATTTTCTAAAGCATGCCTATTTGCTTATGCACTTTGCACTTCTTCATAGAAATGCTGCTGCAGTACATAGGAAGGAACTAGCTTTTCCTAGGGGGGCTAGGAAGGACTGCATAAAAATATTATTCTTCATCTATCTTTTCAGGGATCAGAGGGAGTTGGCCAGCATGGAGAACT
This sequence comes from Marmota marmota marmota, assembly GCF_001458135.2. Lineage (NCBI taxonomy): Eukaryota > Metazoa > Chordata > Mammalia > Rodentia > Sciuridae > Marmota > Marmota marmota. The sequence continues at coordinate 33,825,003 of NW_025999968.1, read as the reverse complement.
CAGAAAGAATGGAAAATTTAAAGGAATGATGGTAGATGACATAGGAAATGGTGAAAAGTGAAATGTGTATGAGGTCAAGAAAGGAGAGGAAGTTTGGGGTTCTAAATTGTGGTTGTGGTCAGATTATATTGAGTTAAGGAGCCCAAACTGAATCCAATTATCAACAGGAAGGAGTAGAAGGGAGAGAAGAATGTCATCACATTTTTTATCACTACACATAAGACACAATCATGGGAAAGATACGTTGGTGTAGAGGAGCCCGGAAATAACACAACCAAGAGAGAGGATGCTCCAAAGACATGGAGCAGAGATGCCCAATGCCTGGATGAGAGTTTGCAGTGTTGAAAACATGGTCAGAATTGAAAACCATTTCATAGGAGCAGCTATTAATAATTTATCATTATAGAATCATTAAAATTTCAAGATAGAAAGCTAGACATCATCAGGCCCAACTCCTTCTTTTCAGAAATGAGAATATTCCAGTCCTCAGAGGATAACTGGATTAGGTTGTTTTAAGAGTTGAGACCGGAATCCTAGCAGTCTCCCTCACAGACTTTGGATGAGATCATTGACTTCTCCACAAAATCATTTCATGGCCCAGATAACATGGAAATGCTTGTCTGCTTTTTGTACATAAATAGGAAATACATAATACTGAGCCTGAAGAACATGGGTCTAAATAAGTACTAAATATCATTATTAAATATTAATCTCTTTAGTAGGCACTTGTAGTAGATGCTACTTGTGTGTGTGTGTGTGTGTGTGTGTGTGTGTGTTAAAGCCCTAAATTTGTTTGAAATCCTACCACATTTTCACTCTCTTGGCATATATTTGGCAGAGTGCTTCCTGCCCGAGTAGTGAAGTTTGTGAATCACACCTAAGAGAAATCAGAAATCCCCTTGGGCATAGTGATTGATTCAAACTTGAACCCAATACCCAGTTTAAAATGAATGACATCTACAAGGCTCTTTTCTGAAACGGTGGTTGGTACTACTAGGGGAGTAGATGTAAGCATGTGTTGTAGCTGCCCTCTTCCCAACATAAAAAGAGAAATTAGAAAGAAGAAAATTGAGCCCTTGTGAGAAGTTCCTGTTTAATGTAGACCTGAGTCTGTAGACAAAGTTATGGAAGATTTCCCAAGTATGTAAATGAATAAATTCACTTATGAATTATACTAATTTAGATATTGTTTTTTGGTACATGGAGATGAAAGAGGCCTTAATAAAATAATGTCAAACAGAAATGCTGAAACTTTTAACTTCCACTAAGAAACAGTTAAAATAATTGTGATTCTCCGGAGAAAACATGACAATGGTGATAAATGACCAGGATCTCTAAGAGAAAAATCAGTCTTTCCAGGAGGGTTAAATAAGTAAATTAGTTTTGAGGAAATAATTTAATTTTAACTATGTTATAAAACTATTTTTAGAGATAATTCCGTTAGCTGCAAATCAAAGAACACTTGATTCATAAAATATGTTGCAATCTGAAGCCACAAGAAATCAAGCAGCTATATTTTTCAAAATGACACCCTTATATAAGCTCAATTTGCAAAAACATAAAAAGGTTTCAAATGAATTAATGTAAGGTATATTTGCATGCTGCTATTCAATAACTCTGGAGTCACTTTTTAGACTATGGCATTACATTTAAATCTCATTTAAAACAAATGAACCACGAGAAAAAAAATCTAAATTTGTTGTAGGCATAGATTCCTGACCCAGAGGGTGGGAAGTGGGGAGAGATACTGTGTAAACAGTGGGTTTAATGAGAAGAAATAAGTTACCTTTTGTATAAATCTTGAAAAGAAAGAAAATATGCAATTTTCAAAAATCTTTAGTAAAAGATCTTTCATAACTTCATAAAATCAAAACTCTTCTTCATGTCACTCTCTTTTGAAGGTGGTCAGTCATGGCCAGCCAACCAATAAATTCTTCAAAGTTGATCTGTCCCAGAAAGGGGGTTTGTGTGTTCTTCAATATCTTATCAACAGATTCCTTCTTCTTCCTGGCCATGGTCAATTAGACTGGAGCAGGGCGCATTGCCAAAGATGGATGGATCACATTCTTTCTTTTAAAAACTTGGAATTTTGATAATGAGAGGTGAAATCAGTCCCATGACATAAGAACTTGATTTTCAGGTTGAATAAAGTATAGTCTGGTGTCATGTATATGGGAAGCAAATGCTGTTTTTTTTTTTTTTTTGGATATACTATTTCCTAGCTCCTTGCAACTATGAGATCCCTATTTTAGGTTTCCAAAGTATCCTTATAACTTCTTTTACATGGCTATTCCTATAAGATTGAATTGGGGGCTTTAAAAACTGATAGGGATGACTTTCAGTTCATATAGTCTGAAACACATGATGTCTATGTACATAACCACTGACTTGTAAACATCATATATAAGAAGGTATAGATAGAAGGTCTAAATCAAATACCTTAATTGTATTTCTGGTCACTGTGATTTCTCAAAATAGACTAAGTATGCAGTCTCTACATTGAAATGTGCCTTATTAACTATAATATAAAGCATACAATTTCAATAATAACTCAATACAGCAAACTCCATTTAAATGGAGAATTATAAGAAAGAGAAAAGCTAACTCTAATGGGTAATAGAAAATAGAAAAAGGCATTCTGTTAAAGGAAGTTGCAATTAATACTAAAACCAATAATTAATAGTATCTCTTCTTAACTTGTGCAAAAGGATTTATTTCTGTTTTGTATTTCTGAAAAATATGAGAAATTCAATCAAGCTATGTATAAATCAAGTGATACTAGAAAGCCATACCATAATCTATGTGGTTCCTATTTTTCAAAGATATGCAGTCACTTTTCAAACTTGAATACTTTGGTAACTTGTATGGTCTATCAATTAGAATATAATTGTGTTCTTTATAATTTAATTAAGTTTAATGAGCTTTAGATTTAAAATAAGGGTGATTTAAAATGTATGCTCTACATAGGCAAGTATCAATAAAAAACAAAACAAAACACTTTTCTTCTATTTTTCTGCTCAGAGTTGTAAGTGATCACAATCCATGTGGCCCAACACTTAATCCCAGTGTATGGAAAGGTGACTATAGACTTGAACAGTGAAGTGGGTAATTTGAGATATTTTCTTCCAGTTTCTACTGAGAAGGAAAACACTGTTTTCTTTGTAGATCTACTCTGGGCATCAGCAGCTCTACAAAGCAGGAATGTCCGTGGGGCAGAGGTGTCAGGTAAGAAAATGAGATGGGAGGACACTTTAAAAAAAATAACTTTACCAGCATTTTGAGTTGCTTAAAAAGCCCCAGTGCTATTCTATTTGGTCCCGTGTCAGTATTAGCTGCTTCCATCTTGCTTGACTGATCACAAAATACTTAGCTTTTCTCAACTACATCTCATTCATGGTTTTCACTTAGGTAAAAGTATAGTTCTATGCATGTATTTAAATAGATGAGCAACAATAAAGGAATGGTTTTGGGAAATGTTTTCTGCAAATCTGAGATGAAACTGACTTGCTTTTTTGATGAATAATAATGAAATATGTAAAGTGCTGAGTCCAAAATAAAGTATCCTAAAATGTGGATGTGGTAGAAATGATATTGGAGACTGTAGATGCAGAAAGTTTTTAGTAATTACCTGTGTATGTCAGAATGTGCAGAAAAATAAAACTGTAATATCATCTATATAACTAGTACTAGCAAAATGGAAAAAGCTGGATATTTTAAATATTAGTAAATATTATACATAGGATTAACATTATTTCTAATTAGATTTGAGTTACATAAAATACAGTTTAATGTATATACATTCTGCATCTTTTTAAAAGTCATTATTGAAGAAGACAATGTCCATTGGTATTCAAAGTCCTTTTCATAGTAATTGAGGTTATATATTTGTTCTTTCTGGAGTTTATGGAGAAGTTTGCCTTTGCAGAAGAATAAATACTTCTTATTGGGAAGGGCTCATTGTGAAATACATCATATTTACTTACACAATTTGACTGCTCTTAGCTTAAACTCATGCTTAGTAGACACAACCAACTTGGCCTAGTTTTAGGCTATTGGATTTAGATTTTTCCACACTCTCCTTTAGCTTTGTATCTCAGAGCTTCTGTTTGTTTTAAATGTTCTTTTCTATCTAAGTGTCTTTATTGTAATTCACTTCAAATTCACTTGGAAAGTAAGTAAGATATAAAATAAACAATTCTAAACAAATAGAAGTTTCATAATAGTTTTCATAGCATTTTAGAGACCAGACTCAAATATGATGCAGCACTTCTAAAAGTCTTTAAAATATTGGGCATGTGTATAATAAAACTCAGTGTTGAAAAAACAGGCTACAAAAGTACTACTCCCAACATATTTTACTGAAGTAAAACTAAACTGAACAGGTCTAGTTTAAACATGCTTACTAAATTTAACTTTCCCTAATAAATCTAGACCTATCTTGAAATTGACAGCCAAGTTAATACATTGGAACTCAATTTTATGAGTTATTTTTTGTTACAAAATAAAGTTTTAAATTTGCAACACATAAAAACACAATGTAGCATTTTGTTTTTACTGCCTGTGCTCTAGTATAACCCAAAAGAGCTAATTAGCTCATCTTATACTGCTTATATATGTATATACAATCTCATGTATGGGTTGAATATATATCTATGAATATAAAGAGCACATATGTATATATACACGGATTGATAATATGCATTATATAATGTCCTCATTGGTTAAACAAGGGTCTTTCTGTGGTCTCTTCGGGACTTTTCCCTACAACTTTTTCAATTTCTATAATCACAGATTCCACTTATTCAGGGCTATCTATGTGCTAGGAAATGTGCTAAACATTTCATTTCTTCACACATCATACCTTAAACAACACTAAAAATTGTGAGGCTAACACATTACATTCAGTTTCTGGATGAAGAACCTGAAGTTTGAAAAGACTTTAGAACTTCCATAAAATCACAGTCACCATGAATACCTGGAGCCAAACCCAGGTCTTCTAACCAGCCCATTTTTGGGGTCTAGCTCTGTCGAAGACTTTTCCTGAGATCTAACTACAAATTTAAGTCCCAGTCTCATTAAATCTCATAAATTAGTTCTTTAAAAATGAACATACAATTTAAAGATCAATATCAAACCAAGTTATATCATAGCACATTAGTAGACAAAGTAATGAATTATTTTATTTGAGCTCAAAATTGCATCCGAACAGTTAAGTACTTAAAACATTTTATTTTTTGGTAGCAGTTGTAACAGGTTTTAGTGTCAAATTCATCATCTAATTGTCAAAATTAGATGATTTTTCTTTTTGAATTTTTTTTTTATTCCCTAATGACCTGTTTTTGTTGTTTTGTGTTTAGTTTTGTATGCTGTCTCCAACTTCTTTGGAAGTAGATATTATATAAGTGCTAAATATCAAATAGTATTACTCAGTCAATTGGCTGCAAAGATCTGACATGGCTTCAAAGAAAGCTTTCCGTTTTTCTGATCATCCAAGAAACATCTGACACTTCAAGATGAGAGTCTTCACTTCTCAATACCAAAATGTTGAGTTCTATAACATAGGGTTAAAATGCTGTGGTGTCATTTGGATCTGAGTCCTCTTCACTGTGTGACTTTAATCATGTTGCTTTTTTTTTAAAAAAAAATTCTTTTAAATATATTTTTTAGTTGTTGTTGGACACAGTACCTTCATTTTATTTATTTATTTTTATGTGGTGCTGAGGATGGAACCCAGGGCCTCGCACATGCTAAGCAAGCACTCTGCTGCTAAGCCACAATCCCAGCCCTAATCATGTTTCTTTATAGTAATCTAGACAATGGGCAAACTGAAATTACTGACCCTAAGAAATTATAGATAAAATTCAATGTGCAAACACACTTATAAAGTATTTAGCACAATGTCTAGCACATGGGAAGAATTCACAAAATGTTAACACCAGGGGAAAAAATAAAACAGGAAGTTGTTCATATCTACAATGATGTATGGAGGAACAATCCTGGCACTTTTATTTCTTTTTTTTTTTTTTTTTTTTCAATTTTTTTTCAATTGTGGG
>NW_025999968.1:33769327-33814597 GCF_001458135.2 Marmota marmota marmota | reverse complement strand
CCGAACTGCGGTGTAAGCTCCGGCCTCTCCGAACTGCCTGTAAGCTCCAAGAAGCAGTCCCCGCGGGCTCAGTTCCGGGAGCCGGAGTTCGGCTGCTTAGTGCTTGTTGTATGCTCTGATAGGAACAGGGTTCATGAAGCAGCCTCCGCGGGGCGGTTCCGGGAGCCGGAACTCGGGCGCCCCGCGCTCGGCGTTCGCTCCGATAGGCTCAGGTTCTTAGAAGCACCCAGGCGCAGAACCCTAGCAATCTGTTTGCAAGCCACAGGCGAATTGTAGCCTGGAATTACCTGATCTATGGCTGAATGAGTTGCGGTCAGTCGAAAACAGGGGACGTGACGTCAGTTTACCAAGATGGTGGCTGCTGGCCTCCTCTGTGGACTGACCGGTGTGTAGAACCGAGAAGGACCGTTTCCTTCCCCCGTCTGGAACCCAGAATTCAGCCCTGAGTACGGTGCTTGCGCGGCTGGCAGAAACTGCAGCGCTGTAACCCTGCGTCTCTATCCCAGCGCACACTGCAGACTTTCGCCGCGGGGCGATTTGCTGAATAAGCAGTTACCCTCTGTGCGACAAACCTCTCGCGTTTGAGTCCCCGTAGCCGATCCTCGTGCGATGGAAATCCTTCCTCCAGGTTCCGGAGCACCCCACTATTGCTGGAAATTCCTAACAAGATATCCTTTAGCCGTCCTGACTTGTCATACTCCCACACAGTGAAGCAGCACACGGGGGTAATGCACTCCCCTCGCCGCCATCTTCCCACTCCTCTGGCACTTTTATTTCTGATTATAGTTTCTATAAGTAATTTCTGTATTAGTAACAATTACTATTTTTGCAATTTGGCAGTTCAGTACTTACTTTGAGGTTAATAGTTTGTTCCCTCACCTAATTGCCCTCAATTCTGGCCCCCACCATAAAATGCATTTAGTTTGTGAATGCTATACAAGTTTCAGTTCCTCCAACACATCAGTTGTGCTCAACTGATGTGCTCAACTGATGTGCTCAACTGATGTGCAGTTGTGCTCAACACAACACAACAGTTGTGCTCAAAATTCCATGTGTTAGAAAATGGTGACAGCTGCTGGTTGTGCTGGCACACACTTGTAATCCCAGCTACTCAGGAGGCTGAGGCAGAAGGTTTGCAAATTTGAGGCCAGCCTTAGCACTCTCTCGAGACTGTGGCAAAATTAAAACATAACAATGGCTGGGGGATGTAGCTCAGTGGTAGAGTGCCACTGGGTTCAATCCTCAGTACTGAAAAAAGGAAAAAAACAAAACAAAAACAAAAAGAAAATTATGTACCATCTGTAAAATTATTGCCAAATACAAGCTCCTCCTAAAACATATATGTGTCTTTCTTCATGTACCCTCAATGGATATTTGGATTATCTGTAGATGGGTCACTGAAAGCAAATGAATCATAGTAAAAACACAGTATAGAGTTACCTAAGAGTCTCGCTTGGCATAAGGAGGTATTAGCTCTGCATGTCATGTGCACTTGCCAAATGAGCAATAAGTCTCTGTGTTAAATCACTTCTCTTTCATTATGTGTGGAAATAGATCCCATGCACACAGTTTCTTTTTCGCTGATGCTCATTTCCCACATGTGGGAGAACAGAGATCTTCCATCTGTAACATTCTCCCCCTATACTACTCATTTGCTGAGGACACACCCCACATGAAAGCAAACATCATAAAATAATTGGGAGAAGGAGTTTGTAATATATCTTCCCTCTGTGCCTCCCCCACCCCACTCCCAACAAACAATTTATATGTAAATACTCAGAGCTAAGGCAGACACTGACTTGCCTAAATTAAATGACAGTCACTCCCTGAGGACTAGCAAACATTTTCCAGGACACCAAGGATTATGGTCTTTCTCCTCCACTGCCTGACAAGACAAAGGACTGTTTGGATAATAGACATACAGTCTCAGTCCAACCATTTACATTCATAGAAATTAAAGTCTGATTGGTGAGCATGCGTGTGATTACTGTATGGACAGAAGACTTTCCATTTTCTTTTTCTGTTTTTGCAAAACTTATTAAAATATTTCTTCTTTGGATAGATCAATTGGCATTAAATCCATAAATAAAATGTCATACATGGTGTATATATTGATGATTCTCATTTATTTATTTGTGCTGTCTATTCACATATGACAACTTAATATTAAAGAAATAAATTCATTATGCTTTTTAAGGCAGAAAGTGCTGTTCTGGATGTGAAAGGAAATGTAAAATACTAACATATCATAATAACATAGAAGTTCAGTGAAAATATTTGGCATCTTTACACATTATTGGAAGGTAAATAGTAACTTTATTTTTTGATAATTTTCTTATTCCTTATGCCTTTTTAGACAGTAAACATGATATATCTTCCATTAGGTGTTTAATTTAAAGTATGATTCTTTTTAAATGAAACAAGCATTGATTTTGATGTATATGAACACTTCTTTTAAAAAAAGATTTTCATCAAACAGATTTTAAGGGCATTTTTTTTTTTTATTGTCTAAAACCTTGGACAACTTTTTCTAGAAAACTAATTACCAGAATGGAAATGACTCATATCTATCTGAGGGCAATTTAGGTCACAGAAATGCTTCAGGGCCAGGAAGAGCAACACTATTTCTCTAGTTTCTTTTTTGTTTCTGAGTCTATGCTTAATTTTCTCATATAGTAACATAAATTATGCATGTATGATTTATTCTTGAATTTCCATAAAATATTTAGATGACTTTTCACATGTTTTGTTTAAAGAAATGGTGCTGAAGGTCAAAAGTAAAATTAAGCCCATTATCAGACTACAAAAGATAACTATAGGATTTTTTAAGTATTTGACCAAGGAATTCCACTCTCTCCAGTGTAGTATCTCCAAAGAGGAATATTGGATACTTTTTTTGAAGGCTCTTTTTCTCAACAGAACTATCTGAATTCAAAATAATTATTCACCTCTTTAATATTAAGGGTTAGGAAGAAGAAAGTAACTTAAGAGCAACTCTCTGTTATATTTAGTTGGAATAAAGTGAAAAATATATGATCATTTTATCAACCCTACCTAATCCTATTTCTGAAAGACCACTATTATTGAAACCCACACTGAAGGTGAAAAAGCTACTAAAAAAATAATTTCAAAGGGAGCTGGATCAAATGGTTTCACACTATATTTTTTGAGATGCCATTAAAATAATTCAATGCTAACTACATTAGGCAGTAATAATCACAAATTTTAGCTAATAAATTATTAATGTAATGTAGACCATTTGTCAGCAAAAAACACTATCCAATCTTTTCATTCTCTTCATTACCACTCTGTGAATAGTCTGATTAACTGTCAGTTACATACATAATTCTTGTTACAGTTTGTTTATTGCTTTTCAGCAACCCAGTAATCCTAGTGGATGAAAATATTTTTCATTTGTCACAGTGACACGTGCTATGAAGTAAAAATATGAACAGCTGCAAGATCCCCTAAACTGATATAAGATAACATCTTTCTTCTTTCTATTTTTTTTTTTTTAAGATTCCACCCCATTTTTGAAACTTCCTATTGAACTAAAATTAACTACGGGATTAGATGTTGGTTTGATATTCATATTCAAGAGAAATACAATTTCTGAAAAATAATTCAGCAAAGTCTTTGGCCATTACACTTCAAATTTGACAGTTTAACGTATTCCTTCTAAGGAACTTATGCTCCGACACATTCTTGAATCAGCTTTGCTGTATGCCTGGTTCTCTAAGAGTTCTCAATTATTCTCTGTTTAGCCCAGTAGAGGCATCATTTCCAACTTCCTCTGGGTTGTCTTCTTGGGTGGTAGTAGATTATGTTGCTTTCCCTTTAGCATATTTCAGCACTTCTACATTCTTTCTTGAGCCATGGCTCACTACTATAGAAGCAGCCACAGGGAGGGATAAATCATAAACATAAAGTTCACTGAAAAACTTTTGGTGTATCAGGGAGAGAGGTGGGAGTCTTATTTTTATTTGTTCTAAGAAACTTTGACTTCAAAATTAATTTTGTTTCTACTGTTTTAAGTTGCTTGTAGCTATATATTTAAGAAAAAACTATCTCATACAAGTATTCATTGAATAATTATATTTTATGGAATCTAAAAAAATCAAATATAACTAATGGTAAATGATTTAGGGTTTATTGGTAGCACAGTATACTCTGGTAGTAATAAACATCATTTCAAATTGGATCTAGAAAACTTACTATTATGCATGAAATAGATTTTGAAAACTTGGAGATAGGAAATAGTAGGAAATTCCCATTTCTAAAGATTATATAAATAAAATAGTATAAGCAGAATAAATGCTCATTAGATATTAAAATTTTAAATAGATGATATGTTTTACTTTATGAAGTTTTCCTAAATGAATATTAACCGACACCTTGCATATGGTCTCCATATATTTGTCTGTCCAATGTGATGAGTGATAAAAATAATCTTTCACTTAAAATTTAAAAAGTAAATCTTATTTATTTTTGTCAGTTGAGAAATCTAAAGCTCTCGCAACAATGTACTGGGATTCCCATATGGAAAGAATTTGCTTTAGGGGGACGTGTTCTCCCTAACCATCCCCACTATTTCCTATTTTCTTACATCTAAGCCATTTTATGCATGTACAGTACCTGCCTGGACCCTGTAGGCAATGGTGTTTGAAACTGTTCCTAACTACAATAAATAAAGTCTTTGGATAGATTCCAAAATGCATCTTTCTTATGCTGAACCCTATTTTATTGCAAAGAGGGATATGATAAATTTATAGTACATGATTAAATATCCGTGTTCTAACATGACTGCAAATGAATTATTGCACGAGAGTTCTAGAATATTGGGATAAAATTGACTATGCTATATTAGTTTTTAAGTGTTATAGATGAAAATTATTCTAAATAATAATGAATCTTTTAGAATATAATATACAAAGAGATGCCCTCTCTTAACTTTGAAGTGAACCTTGAAGTGGTGTCTTTTTGTTGCTAAAATTATTGACCAGTAAAAATTCATGCAAACACTCCTCTATTTATTTGTATTAGAGTTATCTTGATAGAGGAATATTATTTATTCATAGACCAAGAACTGTCTACTTGTATAAGATATTTTAGATATGAGAGGTTTTCAATTTCCAAATAAAGATTAGCTCAATTTATAATCCATAAGCTATGATTAAAGTACTCCAAAATAATAAACAAGATATACATTACATTGACAAAAGTATTCAGTTAAATTCTTAAATAGCTTCTGACTAATTTGTTCTTGTAAAGTGTTACATTTCCCTTAAACTTGTTTTTTTTCCTAAAATTTCTATGTTGATACAATATACTATAATGAAGAATGATAAATTAGAATTTCAGTAGTAAGACACTGAAATTGCTAGGTTGTTTTTTTTTTTTTTTTTGCGGGGGAGAAACCAGGTATCTAAGTTTTACCTGTGGAACCTGGATACAAAGTTGCATAAAATTCAAATAAACTTGATGTCATCATGGACGTTCAAAATATACCAAGTGACATCTAACGTAATTATTACATTTTAGTCACATACCTAAAAAGTAAATAAAAGCAGGGAAGGCCTCTTTAATGGGGCATGTTAGCTTATACCATGTAAATGTGAATCTTTAGCTATCTCCTATTCTATTGTGAATGCTAACAGGATTAGCTAGTATTAGTTCCCCATCCACAAGAAGTGTGATATGCATTGTGACCTGCAAATCTCTCTTGGGATTATGAAAGGCTAAGTTGAACCATGCATGATTTCAAAGCAATTCTCAGCACAATTATCTGCTTGACCTGCAAGATGAACAAGCATATCATTTAATTAATTGCCAAGCTCTTGTGAGCAGTGCTGTTCATTTTTCTAGTAATTGCACAATGATATGCTCTTGGTGATTCTTACAGGAATGACCAAAATTGCACATTAACTGGTCTGATGGCCACTTTTCATATTGCCATGAAACACGACATTCAATCTTGACATGAATGATTCTTTTATGGAAATACCATAAAAGCATCTAGTAGACAGTGTTAATGGCAGCTATTTCCTTGTAGCAGTGATATTTTGTGATTTCCCAAGACATAATACAAAAACATTTCTCTCCATACTTATTAGGTACAAATGTAAGTTATATCTCTAAAATTGTATGAGTATTTAGCAGTATGAAAGTTAGTCGTATATATGGTATGATAAAACCAGTCCATAAATAGCAGAATTTTGATACAGTGAATGTGCTCATTTACTTAACTAAAATAAGAGTGAAAAATTTCAATTTCATGCAGGTGTGTGGTGAGAAGAGGGAAAGGGTTTTTCTTATCAGGAAAAAAAATGAATATAAATCTTGCTATAAAATAATTCTGATATAAAAATTGCAAACTATTATTATATGTATTCATCCTGGAAGCATAATTAAGAATTTAGGTTATGAACAAAAAATGAAGGAATACTGAATCTTGCAAGGCAAGAAGATAAAAACATTTCCAACACATTAGGCTCCAGAATTTTACTACTGGATATTATTTCTTTATTTTTCTCATTTTCTCAGTGTATATGTATGTTTGCTGTCTTGAATTTCTGTTTTGTTCTCACAGTAAGATCAGATTCTGTTTAAAGTAAACAAAATATCAATAAATTAAACATTGAAAAATTTATTTCTATTTTCAGTTCATTATAATAGTCAATTATTTGTCTTTTGAATTTCCTGATAGAGCACATAAAGATGAAATAAAGGACAGTGTGTTGGAGCACCTTGAGCAAACTGTCATAAGATTTAACTTGAAATGCTGGGGGGGGGGTGTCTGTATGTGTGTTCCATTTCAAGGATGTGGTAGATGAGGGCAGAGCTTTGTGTCACAGAGCAATATTGGGTTATAATATAGCTTTAGATGAAACAACAAATGAGTCTTTTAGAAAATAAATCATGACATAAAATGAATTCCATTTACCACCTCATGTGATTTTTTTTCAGGTGAAACTAGATAATTAAATAATTTTTAAGTGGTTTTCTTGGATTTTCTTCAATGCAGATCAGAGCAATTCTTTGTTCTAGGGGCCTAGTGTGTGAAATTTCAAGGTTCAGCAATATCCCTAGAATCTACCCAGTAGATGCCAAAAGTAATCCCTGTCTCCTTACAGTTCTGACAACCAAGAAGCCCTCCAGACATTATCAGATGCTCATGGAGGATGGGGGAGAGGGAGAATTACACTCAGATGAGAACTAGAGCTCCAAATTAATATATTGAATGAGAAACTATGGCCCACTTCCCCATTGCTAACATATACAACTAAGGAAGAAGGCCTGTTTTGTAAATGGCAATGACCTACAGACAAAGAAGAGATAAGGAAAAAAAGACACACAAAGCTTTCAGTACAATATACATCATCATTTTAAATCATTCCCAGAATGCAGGTACCTCTGAGACAGGGATAAAGGGATAACCTGGGTCAGTAATTACAGAAAATACTCTTTCATGGAAAATTATATGATATTTTTGACACTGATGAGAAGCAGAACCAGTTCTATTTCTTAAGTTTTAACTCAAAATGAGCCCATCCAAAGGGGACATACTGTCACATTCAATGCATCTGTTTAGCATACTCAAATAGCTTGCTTAACTATTCTAAATTAGTCAATTATTTTTATTAAATCACCATGGCTTTATGGACCCCAGTTCAGACCTTCGTGTCTAGGTGAATTCATCTAATTTTTTAAAAGGTATAATTGAACTCAAGAGCAAATGCCAAAAAAGAATAATTTGCCATCGTATCATTTGACATTAAAAGCAATAGATAAAACTTTAAGTGACAAGGAGGAAAGACAACTTTCTGGAGTTAAATAATTTTCAAAGCAGCATTCTCCGGGCAATGTGGAAAACTGTTAAGAGTCTATTTTAAAAGTTCTAGTAAATATTAATAGGTCTTAACATTATTCTCATTGTGTTAATTTAATCACAATATTTAAATATATATGTATATATTGTAGAAATAACATAGTACCTCTCTGAGACACAACACTGGGTAGAATGGTAGAAAATGTCCTTATTTGTGTACATGAATATAGTTCAAATACACAGTATTTATATAGAGTAAATGGTCACCTTAACTAGGCTGAATATCCTGGAGCATTTCTGTCTTTGGGGAAAGTTGTATTACAGTACATATAAAATGTATTTTTTTCTTTAGAGAGAGAGAGACAGAGAGAGAGAGAATTTTTTAATATTTATTTTTTAGTTTTCGGCGGACACAACATCTTTGTTTGTATGTGGTGCTGAGGATTGAACCTGGGCCACACGCATGCCAGGCGAGGGCGCTACCGCTTGAGCCACATCCCCAGACCCCATATAAAATGTAATTTTGAGGAAATATAAAATGCCTTGCATTATAGATTCAGTGTTAGGTAGAATTTAGTATGGGTCTTAATTTTCTCACATCACATTTTTGTCTCTTAAAATGATTGCATCTGTGTATTATAAAAGACTTTAAACAAAGAAGCACATATCCACATTCATTTATTATCAACGTAATACCTAGATTTTAAAAATATTGAGTACTGAAATTCATGTTTCTAAACCTAAGACAATTATATTTCATTTCTGAACAGAGTTACTACCGTAATATATATCAAAAATAACTTGGATATATCTGGTGAATAATTTTAAATACTCAAACTAATTTACCTTGTAAAACAAATAAAAACAAAACAAAACAACAGTTTTTAGACCAGATCGAATTTTCTAAGCCTTGAAACATACTGGTATTACCCAGATTTTCCTTCTGGTACCCAATATGTCATAAGCTATCATCTATCAGTAGACTATTATAAGAATTAGTGACTAAATCATTTTGACATATTTTATATAAATAGTAAACTGAGAATAAGATCTCCTGTGGGTACTGAATGAGATAAGGACAAAGAAATTTGGAAACAAAACGATCTGTTTTATACCTACTTCCTGCTCTTCCTGTCAATTTTGCTCAAAAGCCAAGTTTCTTTAAACTTTAAATCCAATTTCCTTGGGTAGCACACACTGAGAAATCAGGAAGCAAAGAATACAAAAGGAGCACTGACTATTGCTGGATCAGGGACTATTTACCCAAACCATGGAAAAATGTCTGAAACATCTGAATTGTATTTCAGAGATCTAGGTTCCCCTTTTTAAATTCTTTCACTTTTTTTTTTCTTTTCCTCTATCCCTGCAGCATTGTTGATGAACAATAATATCTATCTTATTCTAGTAAAAGCCAGAGGAAATTGTCCAGCTGCATTCTTAGTCTGTCCATATGCAAATATAAAAAAAATTTGATCTGTCTTCTGATACTTGAGACCCAAAGGCAGCGATATGGTTATTATGGGACCAATTCCTTCTCTTGAATAACTCACGGCAAGATAAGTACAAATACGCATTAACATCGCAGGACAAATGACTGATAGCATGGGAGTCATCCATATTTATCTTCCCAGGATTGGACAGACATCCTATTGATTTGTACAGGTCATTACACAACATGTTAACAATCCAGTACTATCTACTTCAAAAGGAAATTTGAAATTAGTGATGGATCTTCTTGCAGGTTTGTGCCTAGGGCGCAAGATGGGTAGTCAAGCATTACGCTATTTTGACATCACTATTCTCTACACCCAGTTAATGTCAGTCAGTCTTACCTGGAAGACTAAGAGGACAAGAAATATGGAGATTGTCTAGCTAAGGGACATTTAAAAGACTGGGAATCTATTTATATAGCCAATACATTCTTGATAGAAAGTCATTTTTTGGGAAAACTCAAATATATATTGATCTTTGTTTTATTCTAAGACAAATGTGTATAAGTACATCTTACCACATATGCATAAAAAGAGAACTTTACTGAGATTATTTTAAAACAAACAAAAGAAATGTAAAAACAAAATTCAGATGGAAAATCAATACAAAAGTCAGGATTGATCATTGTGATCACCAGTTTCGGAGGTCTCGGTACAAATGGAAGGAAAAATGACCATCACTATTTAATAACAAAACAAAAACATTTTTAAAACACCTAATTGTGTTCTGTATTCAGTCAAATGGAATCTTAACTACTTTTCAAGTGGGATGTTGAGAGGTTTAAATCAGTAAAATACAGCCTTGCTTTCTTCAACTGTTTCATGCTTTCAAAGTCCCTGTAGTTTAATTTTTGCAGTTGCAGAAACTGGCAGTTAATCTGAGTGTAGGCCTTGACATGCCTGGAGGCGCTCAGCTGCACAGTCAGCCTCATGCAGGGTAACAGCACTGTGCTTTATTTGGTTTTGAAAATTAAACCAAAAGGAGACTATTCAGTGGGCTATTTGATAGAGAATTAAGTTCTCAAATGACATTAAAATCGTCCCGTAATCCGGAGGTGACTCTGAAATAAAGAGCCAACTTTAAAACCCTCACAGCACAATTTATTTGTCCACATGTGTGCCGTACATACCCTATAACCCTGGAGGGCCTCACATTTATTCCAACAATGTATTCATTGATTCAAGTATTTTTATAACTTCTCCTTTGGAATTGTCCTCAGACCCCATTGCATCTCTCTGCCTACTAATTCATGCATGTAATAACTGAGCCTTTTGGCAATTCTTTATTGAACCTTATGATGTTTCAGGTGCCCCTCTAGCTGCTAGCGATACAGCAGTGAAGGAAAGAGAGGAGCAAAAAGGACCTTGGATCTCAGTGTGAAAAGAGAGAGACAGAAATAAGTACACAGATAATAAATCAATCACATGACACTATAGAAGGCAGAAAGTGCCAAGGAGGAAAATGCAGTCATGAAGAAGGATAAGAAAGTCTTGGGTATAAGTGGCTTTCTGCAGAAGCCGCACTGAATGGGTGTCATTTGAGCAAACATCTGAAGGTATTGAAGGAGTGAGCCATTAGATATCTTAAACAAGAACATTTCAGATAGAGGAATATTATATAAAAATGGCCTTTTATAGTATTCCTTGAGGAAAATTCTGAAGTGGATATCAACAAATTTAATAATTCTTTTCTGGGCAATAATAAAAAGGTATTTGTCAACCATATATAACAAGTGAGTGTTTTGTTATAAGGAAGTTGTCAGTTACTGGGCTTCTTTGATTTTCAGTGCACAGATATGATCCCTCAACCAACCTTAGAATTCTCTCCATTTTCATACATATTTTAGAATCAATGTTCCTGAATGAGCAAATTCTAATTCGCTGCCAATTAGGTTTCCCTTTTTAAATTTCTCCACTTTACCTCCACCTCCTTGCTTTAACTGAAACTTAGTTCACCTCTGGAGACACCAGTATGTCTGCAGCTTTCTTAGTGCTTTCCATTTACTTTCCAGTACTCTATGCATTTCTGGGGCTGGCTGTTGGTTGGTTCCTCCATATTACAGTTTATTGCTTCCAAATCATTAACTTCTGTGTCTTCTTATCAAAGACAAAATGAGTAAAACTCCTTGTTCCTGTTTCTAATATGACATGTTCTCCTCTTATTTGCAGCCTTCTCTAGTTTCTCAGTCAATGCACTTTGTTTATTAAAATCTTCTGTGATGGCTTCTAGACAAAACTCTATTCACACAATCTTCTATTCACAAACTCTCCATTTGTGGTGTTTTCAATATCCATGTGCCCTGGTCTCTCGGGTTCTTGATTTCCTCATCAAGGGAGAATTTCTCCTGCCCCACCTATCAGCCAAGCTCTGTAACTATCACATCAGTATTACCTGAGATGACTATACATCTAAAATCACAATTTCAAGAACAACCTGTTCTTCCTATACTTTGCCTGTACAAAAATGTATTGTTTAATCTCATATGAACATTGCCCATTTATCTCATTCAAATGACCACTCTCTTTACTCATTTCTCTTAATATTTATCACATTTTCCCAGACACATCATTTCAATAAATTTATTAGAACACCCAAACTCATTTATCTTCTTATCACATTGGTTTTGCAAAACTTTCCCATAAATTACTTCCTCTAGCTTGCTCAGGAAAGGTGATGTGGTACAGACACTCAAAATCAATGTGTGATCTCCACCTCATGAGGCCCTACACATTGTCCATTTGACAGGAAAAAACCTCTCCCACTCTTCTGCATAACACACCAAGCCTTTGAGCTCCTGAAAACTACTGTCATGTGCGTGTTCACTCTCAATAGATGATTTCAGCTACTACCTCATAAGGGATTCTTTCAAACGTCTGCTTCCAAACCTACAACTCCTCCTAGATTCTTGTTCCTCTTTTTTCTTCCTTGCTGTTTTGACATGGAAGCTGCTTCTATTGACCAAACCCTTCTCCTTGGTCAATCAGAATCACTTCCCACCTTCTCAGAGAATGTAAATTTTTTTTTCATTGTTTCTATATACTCAAATACATTTTCTTTCCATGGATAGTTAAACTTGTTCCAATAACTTTTTTTTTTTTTAAATAGGACTCAACCCTCTCTGGACATCATATAACCTCTGCTACTACCCATCCTGTTTCTTCACAGCCACTATTTAAACACTTGTTTGAAGTTTCCTTTTCCTTACTATCAATTTTCCCATGACCACTCAGCTCAATCTGGCTTCTATATTCATCACCACACAGTAAAATGTTGCATAATATAACCGGACCCAAATCCAAACCCAAAGATCATTTTCAACCCTTAACTTCTTTGCCCTCTTCTCTACCATCCCCAGGTGACTATTTACTAATTTCTAGTATTGTGACAACCCTTTCTGATTTTCCTTCTACCTCTCTGGCTGCAGTTTTCCCCCACTCCCATGCTGCTTGGCAGTTTAACTGTTCTCCAGTATCCCTGTCACAAGGGTCTTATTGGAAGCTCAGTTCTAGTTCTCTTGTCTCCATCTCTACCCTCTCAAGAATCTTCCTAGGCAATTTCTTCTACATTCAATGTCTCTTTTATCACTTGTAAGAAGGCAACTTCTGATTTTTATATTTTAAGCCTCAGCTTTCCCTGCTGAACTTCAGGCCCATATTTCTCATGCAGTACCACCATCCAAATACCCAAGAAGCAAAGATGTCACAGCTAATCTCTTGACCCTGCCTCATACAACCTGGTCCTCTTTCATCCTTGGCTGGATCAGTGAATGACATCATTGAGTCAGACGTGCAAACTTGGAGCTCAGGAGCCATCCCTTTTCTGACCTCTGCCTCACCTCTAGTGTCCAATTCATTACAGAAGCTTGTCAATTTTACTTTCCAAGTAATGCTCAAATTAATTCACTTCTCTATTTCCACTGCCAACACCTTAATATGTTACCATTATCTTAATTGACTATTTGACCTTGCAGGATGAATTCTGTATGCTCAATCCAGGAAATGTCAATGAAACAAACAAGTCAATACAAATTTATGGGTGAATAGTTGTAACCAATTAACTAATTAATTAATCTATTTATTTATATACTTTGTCAAGCTTCTCAGAGTGATCTCAGAGAAACAGTTCCATTTGCTGAATTAGGCACTTAGATTTAGTGAAAGGCTAGAAGTGTTCAATAATTCATATTCAATAATTATTCTATTTTCTTTAAATTTGTTTAGAGTTCCTTGAAAAATCAGAAGAAATAAATACAGTCTTGACTATTTTGATTAACTCCTTAGATTATCCAGCTAAATCTCCACGGACATGCCCTTCATATTTAAGTTTTCTTTCATATCTTTACCACAAACCTCTCAACTATTCATTTATTTGTACCCAAAACTTTAATTCTACCATATTGTCAAAAAAAAATGTCAACATCAGAAAATGCAAAGACAGACTGTGGAGATGTTTGAAGAGAACAGATGGTTGAAGAGAATAATACCACTTTCTAGGCTTTGTGACTTTATCATGTTCCAGTTTCTTGAGCTATAAAACGAATCCTCATGTGTAGACTTTTGCAGATTAAATGCATTAACAGATGCAATGTGTTTAAAACAGATCTTGACATAAGAAACACACACATTAAATGTTAATTATTAGTAATATTGCTATTAGTTATTCTCATACCTTAAATAAGAGCAATAAAAATATCAAAATTCTTTCTTAATTATCACTCTATTTCCATGGGATTTCTTTAAGATTACATATTTAATTCAAAGAATGTTTTCTATTGGTGATTTTTTTTTTACTTAAAAAATTTCAATGTATTTTTTAACTGAATATATTTGTGGGGTACAATGTGAAATTTTGATATTTGCATAATTTTAAAATTAGGGTAAACATACATATATCTTCAAATATTTATCATTTCTTTCATGTGAAACATTTAGAATCCTTTCTTCCAACTTTTAAAAATATATAGTCAATTATTATAATCTACAGTGATGATATTTTAAGTGAAGGCTTTGATTCTGATACAGAAAAAAATCATCATAATTGATGGTAGAAGACTGGTTTACTGAATATTAAAAAGTTAAAATAAGTGGCTGTGGAACTTCTAAATTAATAGAAGGGAAAAATTATTAATTCACAGAAACTCTTCAGACATTAAATGGATTTATATGTGTAAGTGAGTGTGTAACAGAGAGAGGGATAGGAGAAAAAAAAGACAAAGAAGATAAATAAAAGATATTGAAGGAAGATTGTAGTAAAAAAGGAGAAATAGCTGAACCCAGATGCATAAATAGACAGTTTTTCAGGATTTATAGCTATTTTATATTCTCAATGGTCAATTGAAGTTCTCCATGCAGAGGCTATAGGGCATTCAAAACTGTGTGTAAACATCAATACCCTCTAAGAGTTTTGTACTTAATGCAAATGTAAAGTATCCTGCACCTTCTGATAAGGACAATAAACCAAATGAAAGGCCATTTGAGGGCATATGTGGAACATTCTGACCATGAGATTTGACTTTGATATACTTAAAACTTGGCATCAGAGATCACTATTATTTCCAGTTGTCAGGGTGATTAAAAAAATCTGTTTATGTGTAAAGGTCAAGGCTTTCACTGGCATAAATGCCTGCAATCTTTTTCCAAATTAGGAGAGGATTTCAATTCATGCCCACTGATGGACTATAATTTATACAGTTATATAATTTATAGGATTTATTAATATATACAACTCAAGCTAAATATGGACAGATTTTTTTTAGCCTTGAATATCTTAAGCCACACATTCTTTCAAAGATGAGTTTTGCCAAGTACCAAGTCACAAAGTTCACAAGGAATTGAGTACACATAGTCTAGATTAGACCAATTATTAATAATACCAATTAATTTCATTTTCAGGAAAAGAAAATCAGTTAAAAATACATCTACTCAGAGATTCACTCATAGTGAGCCCCAAAGCCAATGACTCCCTTAAAAAAACATCTTAATGCCAATAATACTAATCCAGTTAGCATTATATAAAATATATTTCTCAACAATCTAATTTAAAATGAAGATATTCAAATAGCCATAAGAAAAATGTATATAATATATTCTAATAAATCCATATTCCCTGTGTAAAATATTTACTTATATTTAAATTCTTTTCTAAAGACAAGCCTTAGTTTATTGCATTATAGAGAAATAAGTATATACTTTTTAATATTTCCAAATTTATTATTTTATTTTAATAGTGTTTGATAGATAAATTCCAAGTATTTTTTTTGGCTTCATGGAGAAGCATTATAAATATGAATGACATCAAGAAAAACTAAAATTGCAGAAAAAAATATCATTTGGGTTTCACAAATGCCCTAATGAATTAGGATGCTGATATGATAAGGTATATAGCTTAGTGCTCCTCTTTGAAAGACATTTTGCAGTATGCTAACAATCAGGTGAAACAAGCCTAACAGATTAAGTTTTAGCCTACTTTATTCCCAGTAAAACCTATATTTACTCAGAATATCTGATGTTCATTTGATTTGAATGCAATCTTTCTTACTAAAGATCTTTCTGACAAATAATTTAGCTATCTTAATTTCAGAAAGTATACTTTGACTATAATTTTTCCTAGTATTAAATGTTGTCTATAATAGACTCTTACAATCAGCCCCTACTGGCCTTCTGGTGACTAAGCACAATATGAACATCCACACTATTTCTAGCTTTTAACAAAAGAATTCCACAAATTCAGTTTCTGAACATTGCTGTGACCTATCCATATTTATCCACTATCTTTAAGTCACCTGCTAAATCTCAATCTTCCTTATGAAACTTTTCCAAGGATTTCAAACTCTTTATTTCACAGAACTCTTATAGCATTACTGTATGCTTCATAAAACTTGTTTATTTTTACTGTTTAAAAATCATCTTTTATTGTATAAGGGCCAAAATTTCTGATCTTATATTTTGTCTCTGGTAGATTGCTGTAGGGATAGCACCATGTCCTTGTACCTCATCCACATCCACACCCTTGCATAATCCTCACATATATTGAGTTTAGGTTTGGCCATGTGACTTGCTTTGGTCAAGGTGAATACAGAAAACATGGGGTGAATAAGTATTCATTCTTGTAGTCTTGCCTTCCTATCCACTCTTGGAATCCTGGCCCCAGTATGTAAATAAGCTCAGACAAGTTTGCTGAATGGTGATGTAGCACATGGACAGAGCTTTACCCAACCAACCAGACCAGACAAGGCTGTCAGAAACCAGCCCTTGCTGAACTCTAGGTTAACTGATGACACTCCAGTGACCTCAGCTAAGGTGAATTGAGTCTTCTTCACACCATCAACAGAACCTGGTTCAAATTTCCAACTGTAGAATCATGAACTAAATGTTATTTTAATTCACAGAGATTTAGGCAATTGGATAGCTGTATATAGTTGCATAGATAACTGATGGAATCTCCCACTAAATATTAAACTTCAATGAAGCAGAAATTAGGAATTTTTTCATATTTTTCAATGAAAAAAGAACAATCATAGAACAGAAGGGATTCTGATACATTAGTGATATGATGTTTCCTCTCTCCTATCAAGCAGACAGTGATAAAAAAGGAAGTTAAAGCAACATTCTAGATTTTGAAGCAAAGGAAAACAAAACAAAAAACCCAAGACACATATAAAGAGATGAAAAAGAAGATAAAGTTTAGGTAATCTCCTAGCATTAAAGTAGTAGAAAATTATAAAGTGGAAATATGAGAGGAAACATAAAAGATAGTGTGTCATTTCAGGAGATGTAAGATCTGATTAATATGATTTAAAAGCTTCCGCAAAGGGGGGGAAACCCATCTATGAATAAAAGAGTTCACTTTTGTATTCACAAACTTATGACAGAGGACAATGGAGCAGTCTTCAAAGTTGGGAGGGAAAATATTTTTTAACCTGGAATTTGATACTCAGCCAAAGCATCAATCAAATATGATAGAAATTTTGAGATATAAAATGCTTGAAAAATTTATTTCCCATTTGCCTTTTTGTACAGTCACTCGAGGGTACAAATACTCCAAAATAAAGGAATAAATCAAGAAGGGTACAAAACTTGACATATTTCAGTAGAGCAAAAAGATGACTCTTCCACTGATAGTTGGAGGAAAATGTTATATTTAGTGAGACCAGGAAAGGCCTCAAATAAGAAGTCTCCATGATGCAATGAGTTCCAATAAAATGTGCACAAGGCCGTGGGGGGTGGGGAGATTAAATAATAAAATGAAAATGCAACAAAGATCTTAATATATTTATTCTGAATATTTCTTATCATATGCAGAAAAATAAAGCTAAAGAAAAAAAGTAGAAAGGAAGAAAGGAAGAAAAGAGAGGAGGAAGCAAGGCACACGTGAGAAATGTGAAGAAAGTCATGGCTGAAATGTGTAACATAAAAAGCCTCCACATGAGACTTGATTTCTATCTGTTGGTGAAGTAAAAATGGCATAGGGATCCGAGGAATGGAAGTGCAGTTACAGCATACCAATAGCCTGCTCCAAATAATACACTGGTTAATCTTTTCAACTTAGTTGTGGACAAAGCGTAGAGAATAACTGGTACAAGTACAGTTTACACAGTATTTGAGAGATTGATCTGAGTAAGGATTGAGATGTAATAGATAAGGTCAAATGCAGAGAACTCGAAGTTCTTGGCTTTGCCTCCCTGATGCAAATCCCCCTCCACTAAGGAAGGATGTATTCACCAAAGTTCAAGTGTAGCATAATTTGATCAATTTCACTTCACAGTTCCTCTCTTTTCTTGTTCTTCCTCACTTCCCCTCAATCCTCTCTGTCTTCTCCACACATCTCTCTTCTCTTTTCATGGGGACATTGTATTCCCCTACCTGCATCCTTATCTTATCCTTACCCATTACTCCATTTGCTATTTTAAAAATAAACCCAAGTAAAAGTAAATTTGAACAAAGTTCAAATTTTTCTTGCCCATCTTTGAATTTTGATTAGACTTGAGGTAGAGTCAGACCTCAAGGGCATACAAATTGTACAATTGTTATGTTGAGAATACAGGGAAAGATAAATGGAAATTAGAATAAGTGAGACCAAAACTTGTCATTCTGACTAACATTTCTTATTAATAACACAATAAAAGATAGCCTAAGCACATTATTTAGTAGTGAAATAGTGTCACTAGGAAATGTTTTTAAAAGAAGAAATAGAAGTTCTTGCATATGGAAATGATATTGTAGAGTGGGGAAAAATAAGAGAGAGTATTTATGTAATAAACTATTTTGTAATAATAGGGGTTACTGTAATGTGTTATGCTCCAACTACTGGTTATGCTGGAACTCAGCTTGGTTCATTTCAAGAATTGACCTGGACTGAAAAGAACCAGAATGTCTGAAGTCACACCCTTTCTTATGGAGACAGCCTACATCAAATGAACAGTCAATGTGAGCTCCTTCATTCTAATTTGGGAAAAAGCTCAAGAACTCCCATACTTATAGCTCCCTGTGGAACTAATTGTGGCTTCCGTTTCAGCTACATCACAGTTTGGGTCCTCCTATGATTAATCCCATTTCTTTTTTGCATCACAATCCCCAACTCCTGTTTTTTAAAATCTGAGGGCATGCTCCAATTTTCACCTGCATGAAAATTTTCATCTCAGCATCTGCTTTCCAGGAACCAGTTTTTAATTTTTAAGACTAATTTTATATGCTACTATTTCATAAAAACAAAAAGATACTTGTTGAGGCTCCCTCTTAAAATTACTAGAAAGGCAGAGTTAAATTGCAGATACACTATCTAAAAGAAAGGTTTATTATAAATAAAAATAGTGATAATAATATAGTAAATTACAATATGTTCTATTTTTGACAGTCATCTCAAATATGTTCAATGAAAGTACTAATGTGTTAAGAAGAAAATATAAGTAATCCCTATGAGAACTGAATAAAATAATTAAAACTGACAAATACTACCTTAATAATTTAGTATCTACCAAATCAATGCCCCATTAGTTAAAGGAGGAACTACCTTGCAGAACAATCTTTTAACATACATGGTGTCCTAATGTATAAATTGACCTTTTCTTTATTCCTTGACTAGTTCTTTAGAGCATTAAGCCTTCCTAATGTCCAAATTTTGATAAATTGACCTGTCTAATCTATTCTTGTTGCCTCTTTCTTATTCTAAACCCTGGGCTTTATTATTATTATTTTTATAGTTTCTTACCTTTTCTCATCAATATATATTTTCTAAAGATATACAGAAGAGGTTGTCCCTTTTTTTTAATTTAAATTGCTTATTCCAAAATACTGATTAATTCTTTAGATATCGCCTACAATAATTTAGACTTTCTTATTTTCACTGTAGTTATTTCCAATTGCTGGTTCCCCTCCAACCGTCTAATACACCATCAACTCTACTTCTGTTTATCTTACACCTGAAGACAGAATCCCCAATTCATGGAGAAAACAGGTGGTACTCTGTATATTCCTGACCTCCAATCTGGAGACTTGACTTTCTCATACCCATACTTTCCTGGTACCAGGGGAAGTTATCTACCCTTCCCCCACTGTAGTGTTGTGCTCTGAACCCCCTTTCTTAGTTTCTTTGGTCATTTGATCATCTTTTAAGGGAATCTATCTCTGATATGAGTCATCTCTTCTTCAAGACTGGATCCTTTCCAGCAGCATATAAACACACCCAGAACATTTCCATGCTTAATAAATAAATAAAAATAAAATATAGTGCATGTCTCTATCTGCTGACTTCTCTTTATTTTATACTATATCCAGACCATGCAGATAACCTCTACTTGCCCCCTTTACTTACTCTCTTCATTTCATGATCTCTTTTACCATCATGGAAATCCATGCTCAGGCCAACATTTTCATGACATGATGTGTGCCAGCCACTAATGGCTTCCTGTTTTTAAATCCCAAAGGCAATTGGGTATTTTGTAGTTTTCATTTTACTTCTGGAAATATCTATAAATCTCACTGACTTTGACTAACCTAGGAAAATTAAGTTCTCTGAAGAGCAACCTTTTTTTTTTTTGTTTAAACTAACAACAACTTAAAACCTCTTGGTGGGGAATGTTTGAATGTCCTTTTACTATTATTCTTCTAGATATTATTTGTGGAAATTGTTCTTTATAATTAGGAGTTAGATATCTGAGTATGGTATCCTTGGAACAATGAATCTCTAGTTGTGGTATTTATGAAGAGAGATATCTAAAAGAAAAAGAAAATACACGCTCTGTGCTGTGCTGAAGCTCAATATAAAAAAAAAGAAAATAGAACAATATACATTTTTGGAAATTACTTGAAATTAAAGATAGTGAGCATATAGATTCAATTTGTTGGCTGACATCACAAGTCAAGTGAAAACAGATGAGGAATGAATATTGGATAAATGTTAAACTTTTTCTACAGTTAGAGTGATATTCCATGGCTTAAGCATGATTGTTAAAAATAGCATGAGTTAAAAAAAATAGCCTGAGTTTGGGCACTCTCCAAAAGTGCTAGAAAAAGAGGTTATGAAATCATCCCAAACTACTACTATGATTGCTGTTATCAACAAGAAACAAATAGAGAAACAACAAATAAGGACAAGTGAAATATGAATATTTTTAATAGAAATTTTATTTGTTTGTGACAGTGTTTTTGAAAATGTAACAAAAATTCAGAAACAACCTTTAGATAAGAGAAGCCATTGAGAATCCAAGTACCAGGGGTAAGGAGAGTATGATGCTTGGTGAGAATGAACTTTGGTTTCCGCTACAGATATTATTGAAAATGTTGGAGTCAGTTTCTTCAGTGGTCATTCTATCTGAATCACACACTTTACTTTGCCAAATGATACAGAAAAAGTCAATGGTTCTTGAACAGTTTATTGCTACTTTTAAGTACAAAAGATATAAAAGTGAAAAAAATCCTTATACACACTGAGAAAAATTTTATCAATCATAGTTCTTGGATCCAAACTATTTGAGCAATAGCAGCACCATAATCCAATTTCCCTGATTACGATGAAACAAGTGCTCTCAGGAGCTGATATTGTAATGATAGAGCCACATGTTGTAAAACATATCAAGAGTGTGAGCCAAGAATGCAGTGTGGTCTCCTGCCAAGCATGATCTTCATGAATCATACCACTAGGACTTGGCCAATAAACTCTGATTACTCTTGCTTTTTGCTTTGTTAAAGCTTTTCTGTTTCTCCAGGAAACAATTTGCTCTATGACTGAAAATTGGCCATATCAAATGAAGAAACAAAGCTAAATAAAAAAAAATTATAACAAGTAAGGTTTTCATTGTTTTTTAAGTATTACCTGATTTAAAATGTACAGATTTCTTTAAAAAAAAATTCTAGAAATACTTTTTAGTTGTAGATAGACACAATACCTTTATCTTATTTATTTATTTTTATGTGGTACTGAGGATTGAATCCAGTGCCTCACGCGTGCCAGACAAGTTCTCTGCAACTGAGCCACAACTCCAGCCCTAAAGCAGCAATTTCTGAATCAAGCAAGTTGTGTATAATGCACTTTAATAATTAGCTAGCAGTGAGATTTAAAAATGTATAATATAAAATGTATTGAAAACAATCTCCACATTCCATTCTGCCTCCAAAATTCTAAATTTTTAAAGTAAAAGAAAATCCATGAATAATTATAATGTAGGGAGATATAGTACCATCATATGACTGTCAAAGTAATGGTTCTAGAGTCCTGGTCTCATGAGGTCCTCTCTAGCTTGGCTCCTTACTTTCTTCTAAGGCAAAATGGACAACTTTGATAGGGGTTCAGTATTCTGTATGTGTTGGTGTTTGTGACCTGGAAAGTTGCTTAATAGCTTTAAGTCCCATTTTCCTAATTTATAATGCACAGAGAGTAATAGTTTTTGCTTAAGTATTAAATAAGGTAATAAGTACAAAGTGCTCAGGCACATGCCTGATATGGTTTAATTGCTTGATACAGTTGAGCCCTTATGAGGCTATGGTGATGGTCAAGGCAAGGAGCCATAGATCACCCTTGACTTCTCCCTTTTTCAGGTCCTGATTAAATGTAATTGATTTCCAAGTCTCATTGATTTTTAACTCCTTAATACATTTCAAAGTGGTTTCCTTTTTTCTTGCCTAATTTTCCTTGCTCTGTTTTAGATTCATTGTCTGTTCCTTACACAATAGTCTTCTTGCCTCTAGTATGAAGTCCTCTGCTCAAAATTTATTTTTTATTTTGGAGTTTTGTCATATAGAATGATTTAATCATGCAGAAATCAGCTCATATCACTTCCCTGAAAGATAACAAGAAAAACTCCCAACCCAGCCCAAGAGTTCTTGGGATCAAACTACCACATGTTTTCTAATCTCATTTCTTGTTACTCTCTGTTAGCACTAAACAAACCAATAGTATTGATTTAGGAGCAAATCTCAATTAAGAGAGAATAGGAGTTATTGGCAACAATTGGGAGCAGATAAGTAATAACAACAAATCACGGCAGATGGAATAGTATCCCAAAGATTCTACAACACAGATTCAATATAACTTTATTTCAAGTGCTTGAAAACATATTTATAATTGAATGAGTATCATGTAAAAGTTAATATAAAGCAAGTGAAATAAAACAATAGGGGCATAGTTTATAACACAAATGTTTGGGTGAAAAATAATCAAAGCCCAGTTACTATTTGTTGAAATCTAACATTGTGCTATTTCTTAGTGCTGTTTTTGTTGCTCATTAGCCCACTTAACTGAGCAGTTTTAGTTTTAAACATATGCTTCTAATTTCTCCATCTTCAGAGCTTTCCAACACCTGTAGGTCACTACAGCTACAAGGTTCATTTTGCTCTCCATTAGACTTCACTGCCCAATTCCTTGAATAGGCTCTATGTGTAGTTCTTCAGTGAATCACACCTAGTGAGAGAGGCAGGGCCTCCTTGAAGGCCTCCTTGATGCTGTGAGCACTCTGAATTACTGTGCAGAAACATGTATAATGACATAGATTTCAGTCTCATTTGCATCTTGTGGTCTTTTCACATTTCAAGTCTAAATATTATTGTTTAGTACTGCACCTAGAATGAAATTCATATATGGTCTAACATGTAGTTAAAATACGAGTGCATGTGCCCACAGAAGGTGCTCCTTCTCCTTCCACTTCCTTTTACATTCACAAACAAAAATAGCATATCTTTATGGTGTACAGCATAACATATGTTTACATTCTGGAGTGGCAAAATCAAGCCACTAACATCCATTACCTCAAAAAACATTTTTTTTCCCTGGGGGGTGGTAAGAACATTTAAAATCCATTGTATTAGCAATTTTTAGGTATCTAATACATTCTCAGCTGTAGTCAGTGTTATGGTTTGGATGTGAGGTGTCCCCAAAAGCTCATGTATGAGACAATGCAAGAAGGTTTAGAAGAGAAATGATTGAGTTGTGAGAACCTTAACCCAATCAGTGAATTGATCTCCTGATGGGATTAACTGAGTGGTGACTGAAGGTAGGTAGGTAGGGTATGGCTGGAGAAGGTAGTTTATTTGGGGGTGTGCCATTGGGGTATATATTTTGTATCTGACCAATGGAATCTTTCTCTCTGCTTTCCAATCATCATGTGAGCCACTTCCCTCCACCAAACTCTTTTGCCATAATGTTCTGCCTCACTTGATTCCTGAGGAATGGAGTCTGCTCTCTATGGATTGAGACCTCTGAAACTGTAAGCACCCAAATAAATTTTTCCTCCTCTACAATTGTTCTGGTCAGGTCTTTTAGTCACAGCAGTGAAAAAGCTGACTAAACAGTCACCAAATTGTATGATACATCACCTGAGTTTATTTCTCCTAACTAAAATTTTGTAGTCTTTGACAAAAGATTACACAGTCCCTACACTCCCATCCTCTACCTAGTTCCTACATTCTCATCCTCTGACAACCCTCATTCTACTCTCTGCTTTTATGAATTCAGCTTTTTTAGATTCTACATGTAAGTGAGATAATGGAGTATTTATCTTTCTGTGCCTGGCTTGTTTCACTTAGCGTGATTTCTTCCAGGTACATCCATCACATATATCATTACAAATGACAGGGTTTCCTTCTTTTTTTGTTCAAGGGGAAATGAATATTATTAATACGCTTAATAAACATAAACATAAGATTGTGGTGTATCAGGATAATATGTTAAAACATTTAAACCTGTTTGACCTTGCAGTTGATTCAACTAATGTTATGTTTTTCCTGATCTTGAAATTAAAAAAAAAAAAAATTGTTTTGAAAAACTTGAGAGAGAAATACAAACTTTTCAGTATATAAAATACATATTGAAGCATATTTTTGCCTTGGAAAATATGTGGATTGCTACCACTTGTATGGATAATATTATTTTAAAAACACAAATTTAATTTTTATGTTTAAGCCAAACATATTATAATTCCACAAAAATAATCAGTTTATCTACCAAATTAGAGAAACATTCTCATTATTTTTAAAGACACTTCATTTTCTTACAAAGTTTAATCTTCCAACAGATTTTTCTGTAAATGACCTCATTGTTTTCAAACATAAAATGAAATCAAAATCACCCTCTGAAGACTGTATTTATCGTCATTAAACATTTCAAAGGACTGTGTCACAGACAGCTTCACGAGAAGTGTCAGGAATGTTTTGATCACTAGAAACAACATGAAATAAAATGGTTCATTCCAAGGAAAAACAACTATTTAAATATTCATGCCCCTCTAGGTAAGCTTTGGGTTGTCAGTCATCCATTTACTCATTTACATGTTCAGCACTTCCTATATTAAGAAAATGCAAGTATTGAGTATTCTTAACACTTATATTTAAAATAGAAAAAAATAAACATGGTCCTTTTTCTTTTTGTCTTATTTTTGCAACGATAGTAACTTATTTCAAAAAGATGTGGTGAAATTAAAGGAGTAAGTAAAATTTTCACTATCTGTTAGCTATGTGGACTACTATTTCACAATGAAGGATAGAATTTTGATAAATGTTTAGCCTCAAATATTGGATTATTAAACTCACATTACATAATAGCTAGTATTTATTTAGGATGATATGATTCATGTATACTTTCTCTGCAAATTTAATAAGATGATGATTTGGGGTTGTTTAAAAGGCAAGAATTAAATCAATGATGCAAATTCAATGTAAAATTCCTCTCATACTGATGCAGGAGGCATTCCCAGCTATCTTCTAATATCTGATTTCTCTTTCATTCTTTTGAGACTCTTTTGAATTTTAGCTTTTCTTTTCTTTATTGTTCATGAAAGATAAATTTCCAAGATTCCCTTGCAGCTAGGTGAAAAATGAAAAGTGGGGCATTGGGATGTGAAATGAAAGGTGTGCAAACTTTGTTGGTAGTCTTGAGGGAAGGCTGGCCTCCTTGCCCCCATTTGTTTCTCTTTTCTGTGACTGGAATGTAAACATGATGGCAAGAGTTGGAGCAGCCAGTTGGAACAAGATGTAAAAATTCTGTGTTGATAATGGCAGAGGAGCAAGATAAAAGGAACCTGTGTCTCTGATTCACGAAGCCACACCAGATGTAGTGTGATTGTTCTATGAAAGAAAAATAAATGTGACTCTTATTTAAAATATTACTTACTGTATCTTAGTCATGCTAAGGTAGTTGTGCCCATATTATCCACTTAACAATTCAGTGTTTAAGGGTCTTGCCTGCTAACATGGGAATTTTTATTTTAGTTACATAAATAAGTTAGGATAGTAATTTTTGAGTTTTAAACTTGATGTTTTAAAAAGATATTCATTAGTGTTTATTCAATTATTTTTTGTTTTATTTTAAATACATAGTTTCAAATGTATATTTCCTTCTTCAGTATGACATTAATTTAGCCTTGATGAAAAAAAATTCTTGTGACTATGCCCTCAACTAATTTAAGATGAAAAGGTGTGATAAATTTAATTTTAAAATTATCTTAAATATATAAAAATTTAAAAATAATTTAAAATGTAAAAAGTTTAAAAGAAACCCCCAGACTTTCATGAATACAAATATTTTTTAAAAGTTAAGGATACTTTTATTGTTGTCTTCTTTAAGTGAAAAGCACTGAAGGTATCTAAATAATAATTCTAAAAGGGCTGCAGGATTAAGAATTTACCACATTTCTTCTTTAGTGCACTCCTGTAATTGAGTGTAAGCGGCTGGGGAAGCTGAGGCAGGAGGATTGTAAGTTCAAGGCCAGCCTTAGCAATTTAGTGAGGCTCTAATCAACTTAGTGAGACCTTACTTAAGATAAAAAATTAAAAACCCAAAACCAAAAAAACAAAAGGATTGGGGATGTAGCTCAATGGTAAAGTAGCTCTGGGTTCATCTCCAAGTACAAAAAATTACCACATTTCTTTTTAGAATTCAACAAATACTGGTGTAATTGGGAACATGCTATAAAGCTAACAATGAGAGCACAAGGATGAATGGAAAGTGTGTGTTTTTTCCTCTGAGAAAACACCAGTTCATAAAATGTTCCCACCATACACAGAAATTTTCATGCATAAGAATACGGGCACTGATAAAGGGTTGTAGAAAGTGCATTAGGGGTTCTATTGGGATCAAGGAGGCTTTGAACTCAATCAGAATCTAAAAACTGCATCATGCATTACATTCACTATCTGTAATTTTTCTTTTAATCTACATTTTCAATTTTACTGATTTTCTAAATCTGGTCAATAAGTGAGAAGTTTTCCTCTCAAAATGAAAAAAAAAAATAATGTTTGCCCATTTCAGTTTTCCCATAATGCTGAGAATAATAGCTTCTATGCAATGAGTGTCCACAATGTCTCAGGCACCCATCACTCACTGTTTCTTTTAGTTCTCCTAAAAATCCTCTGAGACCAGATATGTCCAAGAGATGATTTGAAGCCATGTTTATCAGACTCCACTGTCTGTGGTTCCCTTGCTCTATATTTTCTTCTTGGTTTATTTCCCTATTACAGGAATGGCCATATTCTGTAAAAGAACTTGTATAGGTTACTTGACTATTCCCCACTTTCCCTCTGACTACTCCTCAATGGTTGGAACCAAATACACTCACACAGGCACTTAATGAATTTTATGTAATGAAAAAATAAGTGAAAGAATGTGCCAAAGAAAATTTCTCTTTGACAGTCCTTGAAAGGAAAGGATGCCTCTGCAAGTAAAACCCGTCTTTAAGCCATACACTTAAACATACACCCTCAGGATGGCCTTTCAAATATTGTCTTTAGAAATACTTTCAGCACATAGGAAGTCTATCTCAAAATCCTTCGTTTGTCCCTAAAGTTATTGTGCTTAGATTTTGTGAAAAAGATTTTTCAAATGTGTTTTTGATAAAAAATGTTTTCTGTGCTGGCATCACATAGCTATACCCACAGGCTGTACACCTGTGGTCAAAGCAGAATGGAGAAGGGTGTGCTTAGATCAAAGAATACAGTTTGATATCTATGCTCTGACTCTGTATCTGAAAGTAAGCAGTATAAAGCTTGGGCTTAAAAATTATTACTGTATTCTGTATTTGAATAATCACATAATATATATGCTAACATATTATAGAAAGTGTTCAAGAAAATGGGCTATTTTCTGTTTTCTCTTTTTTAAAGTATACTTTCTTTTTTTTTTCTCATATTCTTAAGACATAAGAGCATTCTGAAACAGAATGTTAATTCTAACAGTCTGGTTACAACACATCATAAAAGGCATAAAGGAATATCAAGAAATCTGCCCATCCAAGTGAATTTTAAATTAACTGCCATATATGATAAGAAATGTTTGAATTTTGGTTTGCTGCTTAAATGTTTAATATGCAAGAAAATTCATCTAGTCATAACATATATATTTTTAAAACCCCTGGATCTATTTAGCATTGCTTCCAAAAGATCATATAGTCTGTTATTCTTCAGTAAGAAAATTTGGTTTTAAATTCATTCATCTGGACAGAATAAATTTTCCTTTTTATTAACTCCAGATACTCTTCAGTACTGAATTTCAAACAAAATATTTTCACATGGAAAACTACTGGGAGACATCTACATATTCTTTTGAATTTGTACTTCATATAGAATTTGTAAGGGATCCTTTAAAATTATGCTAGGATTATGTGAATGTAGCTAAAAACTGCAAAGCCAGACATTTGTATCCTTCCTGATTTCCCATTATACATTCATTCACCTGAGTGTTGGAGACTTTCAGCTAACCTGGACTCCAAGATGGTTAGGCAATCAGCTGGCCAGCTTTGAGGTCTTTCCCTGTATGGGGGTGGAGTAGTAAGGGAGCATGAACCTTGAAAACGTTATTACACAGAAAAATGAAATAAAAAAATTAGGTCATGACTCCAGCCAAGAAAAAAAAATGCAAAAGGAAAAGGCAAAGGTACAACATGGAAGGTACATGAGACAAAGGAAGGGTCATTAGGAAAACTGCCAGTTCCTTTCACTGGAGACCTTGGGGGAAGTGCTTTATCATGCCTAATGACAAGTAACCTACACAGAGTCAAAACTAAACGTGAAGGGTTTATCCTAAATTGACTGAAACAATAATGAAAGAATCTTAAATTTTATTACTAAGTAATATGTTCCCTGTAGAATTCAGACAGACTCAAGGAACTGTAATCCCATTAGGAATCACATCTTACATGTTTTTCCTGTTAGCGGGTCTGGCTGTATCTCTGACTCAGTTGGTTCTAGGTTAAGTGAAGCCCAGCAATAGGTGAAAATACACTATTTAGTTAAACTTTCTCTTTGG
Source organism: Marmota marmota marmota (assembly GCF_001458135.2). Lineage (NCBI taxonomy): Eukaryota > Metazoa > Chordata > Mammalia > Rodentia > Sciuridae > Marmota > Marmota marmota. Next base: position 33,785,553 of record NW_025999968.1, on the reverse strand, counting down.
TACCCAATATTTAAAGGATATGTACTATACTTTTTTTTTTTGGAGGTAGGGGTACCAGGGATTGAACTCAGGGGCACTCAACCACTGAACTACATCCCCAGCTCTATTTAGTATTTCATTTAGAGACAGGTTCTTAGTGAGTTGCTTAGCACTTCATTTTTGCTGAGACTGTCTTTGAACACTCGATCTTCCTGCCTCAGCCTCCCAAGCTGCTGGGATTTCAGGCCATTGCCTGTCTTGCACTACATTCTTTAAAAACTGATGGTTAAAGTTGCTGAAGCTAATTTGTATATATAGATGTAGTAATGATTTCGATGCTTTAAAGTTTCCAACTGATGAACAAAATCTTTAGGAGTAACAGTGCAACTTAAACGTAACTTTATGATGGGCTGTTAGATCTTCTGTGCTTCTATGTGTACCAAGGCTTTTAACTTTCAAAACTATCCTGTGAGGTAGGCTTGAAATTATCCCAAATTACAGATGAGAAAACAGAGGCAAACTGAGATTAGGTGGCTCATCAGTTGTACAGCTAGTGACCAAACCTGAACAATCTTGCTTCTGTGTCCAAATAACAATATAAATAAATTTGTTATTGCAAGTATTTGTTTTTTTTAAAAAAATATTTTTTAGTTGTAGATTGACACAATACTTTCATTTTATTTATTTATTTTTATATGGTGCTGAGGATAGAACTCAGAGTTCCACCACTGAGCTACAACCCCAGCCCAAGTATTTGTTTTTTGCTGGTGAATACTGAAGAGACTTGTAGTGCTCCTGATGCATCATTCCAGCTGGAAAATCTGCTCAAAAGCACAGTAGTCCCCCCTTTATCCACAGTTTCTCCTTCCAAGGTTTCAGTTATCTGCAGTAAATTTCAGTCTGAAAATATTAAGTGGAAAGTTCAAATTTACAAGTTTTAAGCTGTGCTTGTTCTGTCCCACTTGTTCCTTCCCATCTAGAACAAAAATCACCCCTTTATCTGCTTCTCTACACTGTATATATTACCTGCTCTTTAGTTGCTTAGCAGCCATCTGGGTCAGCAGATATGCTGTTGTGGTACTGCAGTGCTCGTTTATAGTGCTTGGATACCATTGGTAGTTCCAGGCATCCACTGGGTGTCTTGGAACAGAATGTATTTCTACTAATAGCTTCTTCATCCTCTTAATCAGAAAACAGTTTAATATGTAACTTTTCAACTCCCTAGGTCTGCAGTTGGCAGCACTGGAGCTACCACGTCTACATTCAAAGCCTGCCTTCGCCCCTTAGGATTGGTTTGATTTTGGGCTACTGCTTATATCCTTTGTGCTTCATTTTTTCATGTGTAAAATAAGGATAATAACAACCTCCCTTACATAACTAGAATCCATAGAGTTTTATGAGAATTAAACTACTTAGTCCATATCATGCACTCAGAATAGTGTCTGGCAAAGTAAGTACTAAATAAATGTAAGTTATTTTCACGGTCATTGCTTTTTGGTAACTCTCAGTTCATTTCATCTTCCTTTTCTCTAATGCTCTGCGGATCTTGCATGTCTCATTATTGCATAAAACTTTTGATAAAACATTAAGGCTTGTGTTTATGTTTTGCAACAACCATAAACATAATATTTTTAAAATACTGTAATGATGGCATCATTTTCTTCTTATGTGCAATCAGTTAAATTGTTCCAAGGTGCACACACTGCAAAATATTCAACTGCTGAAACCCAAACCAGAATCATCAATGGCAGCTTATTAACTGCATCTTTTTCAGATGGCTTGAAAGATTTAAGAAGAAAGGAAAAGTCAGGGTATTGGGAACAAAGAAATATAGGGCTTGGCAATTGCTGCACTTGAAAAAGTATCTAGGCAAGTATATTTACTAACTCAACCCTTTTCAAACAACACAAAATAAACAATTTTTAAGACCGTAAAACAAGGAGAAGCAATAATGGAATCTTCTCAGTGTGCTTTTGCTACTTTGAATTTTGCTGACGACGGAAGCTTTTCAGCTGCTGATCATAAATAGCCTAAAATCTTATTTTAAGCTTGAGTCCACAACAAGAAAAATTATTTAATACTCTGTGCTACAATGCTCACAGACACATTGGAACTTATGTGAGCTGCAAGACATACTCCTCAAGTAACACACCATGGCATGGAATCAATGAGAAAATAATTGGTACACCAAATACAAGTGGACACAGTAATGAGGCAGAAGGACTTATTTAAACTGGAAAGCCCCAGACACAGAATAAATAAGCGTCTTGGCAGTGGAGACGGGGACAGACATGAGTGCATGTGGATTTGGGAATGTGCTTCCCTGCCGGAAATCATTCAATTATCAAAATTCTTTCCCCTTGAGACTTACAAACAGAAACCTTGGCCTGCACTCAAATATTAAACATTAATGATGTTCTCCTGATGTTTAAAGAAAAGAGGGAAAACTGTGGTCCATTCTAGCTGTTAAAGAAGCAGTTGTAAGGGAACTTTGGATAGATTGGGGGGGAAATGTTATTGATATCAGTTCTCAGCTTTATTTTTCTAGTAACGTGGAAAGAATTTCTACACACTTTTGGTTCTATTTTGAGATAAGTGATCCCTTGTTTGCTTTTAAGATGGCTAGGAGATTTATTCATTCATCTAACAGATCTTTATTGATGCCTACTCTTTGCTGTACACCATGGGAAATGCTGGGGTACAAGGGTAAAGGTAATCGAGTTAATGCTTAAAATATATAAGATCCTCGAGTGAAGACAAACAAAAAAGGAGAATAAAACAGAAAAATAATCAAAGTTTTCATTAAGGAACAAGGACAAATCAAAAGATTGAAAGAAAGGATAATTGAACAGAGCATTGTATAGGGCAGACACATTGCAGAGTTTGGATTTCATTCTAGGTCTAATAGAAAGACATCAAAAACTTTAAGAAGAGAAATACTGTGATCCAGTTTGCAAAGACCACTTGTGCTTCTGAGAAGATGAAGAGTAGGGCTTGCTTTGAGGAGATGACTAAATCTAGACAAAACTTCAAATTCAAGCAGGATCTTGAAGATTGAATAGAATTTGCTTAGGAATTAGGTGTAGAAACCAATGGAAAGGCACCGATCTTAGAGTATATCTAGATTTTCAGGCTGTATGATTGGGTGTATATTATCCTTTATACTTACTGAATGGTGCAAAATTTTATGTGGGTTTGGGTTTGTAAGAAAGGTGAAAACAATGGGTTTCATTTTAACACCTTGAATTGTAATTTTTTTTATTGTTGGTTGTTCAAAACATTACAAATTTCTTGATATATCATATTTCACACTTTGATTCAAGTGGGTTATGAACTCCCATTTTTACCCCATATACAGATTGCAGAATCACATCAGTTACACATCCATTGATTTACATATTGCCATACTAGTGTCTGTTGTGTTCTGCTGCCTTTCCTATCCTCTACTATCCCCCCTCCCCTTTGAATTTTAGACTATTATCAGACATCATAATGAAGGAATTGAATATGTCTATATGTATATAAAATTGAATATGTCTATATGTATATTGTAAAGCTCTTATTTTCCAGTCTTTTTTTCTTTCTATCAGAACTTATTTTGTTGTAATTTACCCAAATTTTAAAAAAAGTGTATTCAAATAAAACAAAGGAACCACTATTACTGCTATTAACGTGAGAGGTAGTCATGCAACAATACCATTTTTACTAATGAATAATATTCAGAAGCTTCTGGGTGAACATTTTGGGAAAGATTTTAAAAAGTGATACCAGTGGACACCTGCCTCTTTCTCTAGCACTAGGAAGACTGTTTTCTGACTTTGATGGGAAAGATAAGTCTGATTTTAGTCTTAATTATGAATGTTTCCTTTTTTGCTTTCAATACCTTCTCAACTTGGACAATAACATGTATGGTCACACCACCTATCAACTCTTCTTTTCATTTTGTTGGGCACTTGAATACAGTGCAGGATCTTCAACAATCACTTTGTGTCTAATTATAAAGAAAAATTAAAGTTAATCATAAAGATTTTAATCCTGTCAGGTCTGATTCATGGTGCCATGCTTTGTTCCATATGTATATCTCAGTAAAATAGGGAAAACTTAAAACTCTCATGTTGTTTAAGCTAATGAATCTGTATTTTTTTCTTACTGTGACTAACTATGAGTTTACAGCTCAGAAGAGAGACCTCAAAAAAAAAAAAAAAAGCAAAAAAACAACAAGATTGAGTGCTATCAGCATATAAAATAGAGTAGTGCTTAATTCCATGGCCTGGGTGTACTCTAGGTACACAGCGTAGAAAACAGAAATGCTTAAGTTTCAAGACCACAGGGACAAATACAGAAAAGAGCAACTAGCAAAAAAGACAAAAAAATGTCTGGGAAATTAGGCAACAATGATGAGAAATAGGTGCCAAAGAAGCCGTGAAACAGAATACTTAAAAAGGTGTAAGTAGCTCATTGTTGGAACAGTGAGGACAAAAGATGCAACCATTAATTTGGCTGTGAGAATTGCTAAGGCCTTTTAAAAAACATTTTTGTTATGTCGTTCATAGGATCTAGACTAATGTGCAATAAAGTTTGAATAACAGAATATTAGAAAACAACATGAATATTAACCTTATCTTCAGTTATTTTTGAGTGTTTCATACAATGATAGCTATAGTAGGTAGAGGAGATAATAATGGACAAAAAATTGCCACTACTTTGAAATAATTCACAATGTGACTGGATATTCAATTCAGAATATCTTGATTGTACTGTTCAGGTAAATATATTCATTTTTCATTATAGTGACATTAAACATTAAAATAGCTGTGTACTGTTCAAATCAGTTATGTTGGGAGATTAGTTACATATATGAACAATATGACAGACTTTTTTGGAAGGTCAAAAGAACTTTTTGTGTATTCTTTATCTTCTGAAGATGGAATGGAACTTACGGGTTGACAAAAATGATTCAGAACTTATCTGGAAGAATCTGCTAAATGTTAGAATTTGAGAGTGGGGGGATTGAATTTTGGTCTAAAAATATCATGTAAATAATCTATATTGTAATAGTTTTGTCAAGTTTTATTGGTAAAATAAAATTTTAAAACAACTTGAACCAGGCATAATGGCCCATGCCTATGCTCCCAATGCCTTGGAAGGCTAAGTAAGGTAGGAGGATTGCAAATTGAAGGCCAGCCTCAGCAATTTAGTGAGGCCCTAATCAAGTTATTGAGATCCTGCTTCAAAATAAAAAATAAAAAAAGGGTGGGGGATGTGGTTCAGTGTTTTAACCAAATGTCACGTTCCTGGGTTCAATCCCAAAACAAAAACAAAAACAATTTGAATATTCATTAATTAGTTGTTCATTTAGACTAGGAAAATCTATTTAGTTACAATATATAACTCTATGGTATAAATGGTAGCTATTAAAAATGAAATGAGGAAGATTTACTTGTACCAACTTGACCATTTCTATTCTGTATAGGAAAAAGTGACTTGCAAAGTTATATGTCTGTGTTGATTCTATTTTTAAAAGCAAATGAAATCTATTCAAGATGTTTTGTAATCATAGAGAAAAATACAAAGGCAACATAATGAACTACTGTCCGTGCCTACTGTCTCAAGATGAGAGAAGTAGAGTGGATAGGTAGGTAGGCAAATATTAAGAGTTGCTTCCAAAATTCTTCAATGTCTTATTGTTGAGTTCTTAAGTAGTACTTCTTGAAATGTTGTCTAAATTCAGTAAAGTAGTTTATTAATAAAGATATTCAGAGTCTTGGCTGTTGAATTACACAAAAAAGCAAGTTGAGTAATAACATTTTGTATCGCAAATTCATGATTGAAAAATTCAGATTATTCTTGAGAGAGTTATAAATAGGTTGTAAGGAAAATTTTAAAGAAAAGAATAATATTTGTGGGATTGCAACTCTATTGTACAGTATATCTCATAAAGTATACATGGATGAATAATGACTATTTGGATTTTATAGATCTTGGTTAGTAAATATTTCATTAACTTATGGTCATATCTTTGAAATCATTAAACACTAAATAATGAAACAACTTTGTATGTACACTGGATTGAAAAGTAGTTCTCCCCCCCAAGTTCATGTTCATCATAAACTGTGAATGGGACCTTATATAAAAAAAATGAGTTTTGCAAATGTATAAGATGAGGTCATCCTGAATTAGGTAGGTGTCCTTATGACTGGTGTCTGAGAAGGTGGAAATTTGGACATCTAGCCAAGACATAGGGGAGAAGTCCATGTGAAGATGGGAGAGAGATTGGACTTCGATTCTGTCACAAGCCAAAGAATGCCAAAGACTGGTTGCAAATCTTAAGGGAAAAGGAGACCTCAGAAGGTGTATCACCCTTTCAACACCTTGATTTTTGATGTCTAGCCTCTGTAACTAGGTAACAATGAATTTCAGTTGTTTTGAAGGACCCAGTTTATGGTAATTCATTACAGCAGTCCTAGGAAACTAATATGGCATGTAACAATAACTATAAAAGCAATCAGCTTTTATTCAATAATTACTATGTATTGGAAATTCAATGAAAATTTGGGAAAAAAACCTTATTCTATCCATACCATAAATATAGCCCTGAATGGTTGTCTTATTTAGAATTTTTATCAGCAGTTAATAAACAATAAAATATACTTGGCATAGAAGTACAGAGTTGCACATACCAAAGTATCTCATTTATCCACAATTTTTTACATCTAATCCCAGGGAGATGTCTAACTTTAAATTTTATGAGGGCTCTCTCAAACCTGCTGATTCAAGAAACTAGCCTACAGACTTGGATGACTTTACAAGTATGACCTAAATTATGCTAGGACACTTGGAATTATGCGTACATACTACAAGCTTTTTAAAGTGCAGAAAACATTCACACTTGTTTATGTTTTGTACAGAAATATTCATAGTACTAGTTTCTATCTACCCAACACCAAAATAACCATTATATTCAACACAAGTAGATTATTAGAGGTGTGACGACCAAGGAGAAATAATTTGATTAAATACCCTAAATATTTTAATGATCCACATTGGTGTTAAAGGACATGGCCAGACAGATCCAGAAAGAAGTTTGCATGCTAATATGGTCACTAACACCATATGTGCTATTAGAAGGCCCATAGGAAAGCTCCCAATAGCTTGGGCATTAATAAGGACTCTATATTACATTAAACATCATGGAATGAACGAGAAGCTATCTTTGCTTTCACAATAGCACATTTTAGTTTTTACAACACAAGAGTGTGTTCTAATGTGAATGAGCTGTTGGGTCTAGGTAACTTGTTAGACTTCTTGCTAGACTACTTTTGGATTGGTGAAAACATAACGGATGTCTCCTTATGTTCCTTCAGTTTAAGATGGACTCAAAGACTTGATGGGATTATTTCATGCCAATTAGAACAATATATATATATATATATATATATATATATATATATATATATATAGATATATAGATATATATATAGATAGATAAAACAACATTAAAATTTACAGGGAAAACAAAAGATAAAACTGAGTTGATATAGAAGCTAGATCTTCATAAACTATGAAATTCCTGCTAAATCTTAATTAAAAAGGTGAAAGGGGAAGGAAGTAGACAGCAAGGATACTTTGGACTCTAAAACTTGGAGCTTCCCTACTGTCCTATAATGATGAGCATTCTAAGCAGGACTGAGTAACTCATGGATTTCTGTCAAGTGATTAAAGTAGAGTGTGACTATTAAGTAATTTGAGTTCTGCCACTTGTCTCATTATGTGGTTTGGGTTGTATAATGTGGTCTAACCTTCCTGCAATTCAATTTTCTAGTGTGTCTTGGGAAGAATTCTTATCCACCTTGCAAGAAAGCTCTGGAGTAAATTTTTCTTATTTTAGTTATTTTCTTGAGATGTTTTCCTTCACTCCAAAATTGTATCTTGCCTTAGGAAGTCATTTCTTATAGATGCTCATGAAAGCCCTATCTGCAATTAATACATAATTGATTTTTATTAAAACATCTGACCATTTAGCCAAATGAATATTCATAGGCTATGATATGAGATCAATATTATCCCTGACATGAACAATGCTGATATTCTTCCTATATATATTATTAATCTACTTTAACCCTAAGTAATGCTTTGAGTGATAGGAAATTGTGATTTTGTCTTTTGGGTTTCTTTCTTTCATTTGTATTAGACTTTTCATTGTATTTTAGCACTTTTAGATTTCTTTTTACCTCCTCCAAATTTGGACTAAGATCTCTATTCTCCCAGAGAAAGGAAACATGATTATTAATATGGCTGCTTTATGCAAATGGATGACTAAAACAAGATGGAAACTAAGAGATGATATTCAGTCAAGTAAACCTGGGAAACCTGAAAGGCAATGCATTATTCTGACATAAACTTTAGTACCATATTATGAAAGCAGCAGTAAACTTTGAGAAAAAATGCTTAGGCTGAAATTCCAGCTCTCTTATCACCTGTGTAATGCTGGGGAATCTCATTCATTATCTAAGCTCCCCTCAGAGGATGTAAATTTCTCCCATTAAGAATTAAAGCTCATAAAAAACAAAATTGCAGCATGTTTTCTCTGTAGTGCACACCAATATTCAGAGCCATGGCTAACATATTCTAGAAATTTTATTAACATTTGTTGAATCAGTGGATGAATATACTGCACTTCCTTCATTTGCAAGTTGATATTATCATGTTTATACATGGGACAAATGATCAAGTGATGTGAGAACACATAAAAGAATAACTGGTACATGGTAAATAAAGAAAATTGCAATATATTCTTTCAAATGAAAATTGAAAAGAAAAAAAAAAACCCTAATCATTTGTTGGGAAATACTCTCTTCTATCTCATATACCAAAATGAGAATCCTGGATTAATCGAATTTGTGTGTCTCTAACTCATCTAAAGTCAGGATGAGAAAGTGAATTTCTCTTTTCTCATTACTCTCCTATCCATATCCCCAGATGCAGTTTAGCCTTAAGACAAAATGGTATTGTTTTTATAGTTGATTTTACTGCTGAACTAAGTAATTTTCTGATTCAGTAATGGCTACATTAGGCAATCTATTTGGATTGTCAATGAAGTAGTGTTTATATAAGCAAAATTAATTTCTGCATTTTAATCATCAGTGCCACTGTGTGTTCCTACTTATTCATTAAAAACAAATTACTGCTCTGGTTCTCTCTCTCTCTCATAGTAGTAATATATGAAGGGAGATTTCAGTAGTCAGACTCAAAACTGTATAACATAAAACATTAGTCACCTGTCAGCCTCCCCACTTCCCATCTCACTCCACCCCCACTGACAGCAGGAAGAAGAAAATGACTTCCCCATAAGTGAGGTAACATCTGCCTCAGGACTGGTTTTGAACAGAGTCTGAACTAGCTCCTTACCAGAATCTTTCTTGTGGAATATAAGAAAGACATACAGTTTAGTCTGAGGGCTCTTTCAAGAATGGGAATGCATAATTTGACAGAAATTATAATAAATCAAGCATCATTTGGCACACCAGAAATCTGCAGTGAGTAAAAATTTCCAAGGACAATATTCATACACAATTTCCATTCTAACATTGTTTTTTTCTTTAACACCCTGATGATGATAGCAAAACTTTAGGGACTGGAGATTCTTCTGTCCATAAATTTAAATAATGACTTTCTAAATTTTCTTTGGAAACTTTGTATAAATGCAAAATAGTACTTTCTGAGTTTCCTCCTCTTTGGTTCTAATTAAGAAGTCACCCTTTCCTCCCAGCCTGAAAACACATGGCTCATATGTTCATTACCGACCTTACATTTTAAAACGGTTTCAGTAGACGGGCTTGAGAATATAATTAATAGAAACAGCCTAACAGCCTGTGCATATTAATTCAGTTGATTAAAACCACAGAAACTAGTTATAAATTAGTGTTAATAAAAGTTGAATGTTATGTGATTGAAAGGAGAAGATCCTCAACAAATATGGAAGGAGGAAAATAAGAACAGCATTTTATTGATATTAGTATACAACTTTCATTGATATGGCAGATAAAACTGTTAACACTAAGAAAATTCACTAAATTTGTGAATCCATCTAAATTCTGCTAACAAAACACTTGATTGACTCAGAATAGAACTTGTATTTATAAAATGCCTTACAAGTTACAAAGTAATATAAACCTACTCACTATCTGTGATTTATTTTTTATTCTTATGATAACCTAGTGATGAAAGAAAGGCATATATCAGTATCATAATTTTTAAAAGGAGGAATAGAGATGTCCAAATTTAAATTAGGATTTCAGATACAGGAGTTTAAGGTGTGTACTGTGCTATAAGTAGGTAACAGAATGAGTCTTAGTCACCTCTAAATTTCTGGTATTAATCTGAAGCTTGGTACTTGGTATTTAGTAATTTTAGTTAAACCAGATAATATACCTAGACACAGTCTTACTAGTTTTATGAGTAGGCATAACTTGTCTTTTACAAACAGATTGTATCTTTACAAATGATAATTTCTAAGGCCTATTGCATACATCAACTCTTGTTACTTTCCAAAAAATAAGATTGAAGTCATCATCCTTTTATAAAGTTCCTGAGAAAAATAACCCATTACTAAACAAATTCTAAAAGTAAATTGAATTGTGTTCATTTAAGCATATTTTTAGACTTGTGAGAATTTGGGCAACTGATGAACTAGGTATAAACTTGAGTTTTGGACTCATGATTGATTTTTATTAATTCTAGCACATAACAAAGAAAGTTGGAATTTATCATATTTTCAGGGAAAGAAAATCCTTGAAGATCTCATTTTCTAAAAATATCTAGTGGTATTCAAAGTACATATTGAAGTTGATTCTCTGAGGCAGGAGTACAGTAAATTAGCAGATCTTGAAATAATCATATAAAGTGGAAATGCTACTCTTAGCCAGCCCAGAAATGGGAACTTCAATGAATCTCTGGTTGGTTCCATCGAATCATGGAAGCCCCTCCACCTTCTGGTCCAAGTTTGGTTAGTTTGGCAGAAGATAATAGCTTTTATTTATTGAACAGTTTCTAGTTTACAGAAATTGTTCATGTTCCATCAGCACATTTGCTCTCAAAATGATCCTTTGAAGTAAGCTGGAAAGAGAACATTACCTTCATTTTATGAAAATAGGAAACAGGCTCAGAAGGATCCAGTTGGCTTCCCCAAGATCACCTGGCAAGGTAGTGATTGAACTGATATCAGAACAGTGGTTTTCCTATGATTTTCTTGCTGTACCATGATATACTCAAATGTCCCTTTTTAACTTGGATTAATAACCAGAATCATTCTCCTAAGGCAAAAATGATAACTAGAACAAAAATTTAGGGCAGGGAAACAATCCTCTTAGATTCAGACTTGTACCTCACTAAGGATGAAACTTCCAACACAATATGTTTGTTAGCAATGAAAACTCAGTCAAAACCCCAGCTTTATTTAGCTGATTTAGATGATTTTCAGCCTTTGGGCTGTTTCTCTCATTCCAAATAAACTTTTTTTTCTCTCTTGAAATGTGTTTGCCATCTTTAAACATTTAGCTGCAACAACTTCAACCAGATGCTAAATTAAATTCAAAAAGTTTCCTCTGCATATCTAATTTTACACCCTTGATATACTTTTTAAACCTACAATTGACTTCTTTTTATCTTCTTCCTCAGTGCCATATTAACCACTACTGTTTTACTTATATGCTATAAATTAAATGCTTTCTTTTTCAGTTATAGTGTATATATGTGAGATAGGTTTTAATTCATAAATGCAAACAAATATTTATTTTCATTCTAAAATTAAGGCAAAGTATGGAAATGTGATCACAACATTTACTGATTTACTTTGTTGTTTCTCCATTTAATAACTTGAAAATATGATTTATTTCATGTTCTGTTTCTTCCCTACCCCTATCTTAACCTGCTTTAGGAATATGTAAAATATTTGTTTGTTTTTCAGTACTAAATATCACGTTTACATTTTAATTTAATGATATTTATACAAATATTTCTATTGTGTATGTCACGATGCAGGAGCATCAAAGGCTTCAGTGTGAGTTCCTCCAAAAATTAATAACCACACTGGCCTGAAGTACAGTTCGGGATTCAGTTACTTAGCTCTCCAGGCTAATATTCAATCTCTTAAATATGCATTTTCTCCTGAGAGTCATAGAGACAGACAAGCAAAGAGTTGTTTCATTCAAAATGTCAAAGACTGACCCATAAACGTAAATTCTTCTTTAAAAAAATGTAGAGATGCTGCTCGACTTACAATATGATTTTCTCCTTATAAACTCATCCTCAGTTGAAAACACAGTAAACGGAAAATGCATTTAATACACCTAAGCTACAGAATATCATAGCTTAGCAACACAGCACAGTGTAGGGTACTGTCTCTGCAAATGATTAGGTAGTTGACTAGAAGTCCAGTGTGGGCCGGAATCCTGCAACCAGCATCATGACAGAGTATAGGACCACATACAGCTTGCCCAGAAAATGATAAAAATTCAAAGCATGGTTACTATTGAACTGCTTTCACAAAATTGTGAAGTCAAAAGATTGTGAAGTCTCACAATCATGAATCAGGACCTGTATGATAACATGACATTGGGAAATCCATTGCAGATAGATTGCTCAGAACATTAAACTGACACCTAGAAACTTATTTTAAAAATGGTATTGACCATGGAGAAATTTGCTACAAATTTATGACAGCATGTATCATTTTAAAGATATGATACCAGATAGAGAAGTTTGAATAGCATAGAACATCATCATACATATCACTTTTAGAACTTGGCACTGATCTTTAAATATTCAAAACATGATTTGCCTTGAAACTTCACTTTGTGTGCTGACCTTCACATTTTTAGAGAAAGCATGGTGATCTTCTGTATCATAGTCTCTGATGAAAACAATCAAAACAGAGAAGGTGTTGAGGAGGACTGTTTCAATTGTAAAGTGAATTTGTTATTTTTCTTTATCAGTAGGTATGTTTTAGGCCTCTAAGGAGCCAAATCTAACTTCACTTTCTCTTCATCAGGTGATCAAGCTTGAAAGAGTTGTAAAATACATAATTAGAAAGGATGAACAGAAAACAATGTTTAGTAATGTACTGCCTATGGATGCACACACATATATTTAAATTCTCGTAATTTTATTCAAAGAGTTGATTTAGTAGAAATCTAATATAAAGCTATCCTAATTATGCAACCAAAGATCCTCTGGGAATTATGTATTAAATTACTGCAACTTCCTTATCATAATTATCATATTTCAAATGTTCTTTGGAAACACTTTACTTGCTATTTCATGGTGGAGCTCAGAATCATCCTCCTGGACATGAAAGAATCTAGTGTTAATAAGAATAAATATATGTTTATCTATGTTGGATATTCATGTTTGTGCCTATGTATGTTTTCTGGGATCCCAAAAATTTATGAAAAACTAATTTTCTAATTCCTTTGAATGATTCAACCTCAGAATTCAAATGTCATTTATAAAAGTATGTAATGTTTATTTTGTAAAGAAACTTCATTTTCCAAGTTGTAACTGAAGCTTATTTCTTGCTTAAGGAAGATTAGTTATTATATTGTACTCTTTTTTCATGAAATTACACAGTTTTACAGATAGTTGCACAACAATGAATCAGAGAACGAAGATAATCCAATGGGAAGAGTTTGTCAATTCATTGTCACCAATGCTGCCTTCTGCTCTACCTTGAACAGCTTTATTGGATAGTTCCAGACAACTTCAACTTCTGATGGGAACAACCACAATTTTGTTGAAGTGGCATATTAAATTATCTTGGATCTCAAATCATGACATCTGATCTTACAACAAAGCAAACTTCTGAGTTACATGATAACTTATAGCATAATAATTTAATTAAATGCATTAACAATTATTTATATATAACCTAGTAAATTAAAAAAGAACTGTGGTCAATTCTATATTTAATTTACCAGCAATATTCTCTTATAGACGATGTAAGAAATATCAGAAGTCACTTTATATTTATAGAACTGTGGTCAATTCTATATTTAATTTACCAGCAATATTCTCTTATAGACGATGCAAGAAATATCAGAAGTAGTTGTATATCTCATCCTCTGAAATTACACATGCAAGTGATACTAGAAGGAAGAGTTTTTCTCTGTAGTAAAAACCCTGATAAATGTTGAACTAATCTGTTTGATTTACAGGCAATTTTGAGAATTAAATGACTTTCAAGGAATATAGATTTTTTTTGTATGTTACACTGCTATTTTGGCAAACTAAAGGAAATAAAAATGTGAATCTCTTTGCAGAGTCCCATTTCTGTATTATGTAGAAAACAGCTGCTGAAACATGCATTCTATTTCATTTTTATTTTAGGAGTAAACAGCTAGTAGATGTAAAAGCTAAAGAGTATCAGATACTTTAAAATTGGTTGCATATTTTCAGTATAGTGATTTTCAAACATATTGTGAGTAAATAAAAAATATGTTATTCTGCCACAAGCAGACCATCATTTGGGAAGCTTGTGTGACATCTGTTCTGCAATTTATTCCACCAGTTCTCCCCCCAAAATGTATACCAGACTGTCTTACCTAAGTTGCTTATATAATTGGCCAGGCAGTCCTGGTATTAAAATTTTTAATTTACAAACCCCCTTTTATATAAGACACAGGGATTTTGTTTGAGATCTGACAGGGAATTCAATATTTTTCAATTGAAATACTATATATGTCATCAATATCTAAATGAAGAAATACTCTTCTATTTAGTTCCGGAATAATCAGGAAGTGAACGGAATTTCCTAGAGTTATTCCACATTGAATGGACTTACTGAGATTAGCGTTATGGTTTACTCAGGATTAGAAAAGACTGTTCTGGACAAATATGAAGATTGTATTTTGTCTGAGGTTCTGGTATCAGGACAAATTAATTAAGAACCTCCACAAATTACATGAAACTGTACAAATCTAAAAAGAATGATGTTTTTTTTTTTTTTTTTGAAAAAGCCAGCCTACCCCTAACCTGGGAGAGAACAGAACAGTTAAAATGAAGTAAAACAAAACATATAAATGCTCCGATGGATAGATTCACTGGGTGACCCATTTTGCAAACAATATGACCTTTGAAGTCTTTTCTCTAAGGGAGATCACTTCACCACTCAATTCAGTCCATTTACTCTAGAAAGCGAGCAAGAAGTAAGAGGTTTTGAGCTATACGTTCTCATGTACTTTTCCCTCCAAGCCCACTTAAGTAAGTAGGGGAACTAAAACAGAAAGAAAGGCCTTTTGGTAGATAATTTTAGTGTTCCCAATATTGCTGCTAGAATCTCAATCAGTTTGAGACCTTGCGGAACTGAAATGGACAGTCACCTTGCTGACCACTGCTCCATACATAGTGCAAGAAAAGATAAAACTTTCATTGGTTTAAACTCTTTTGTCTTAGGACTTTTGAGTCTATTTGCTACAGAATCAATTAAGATATTCTTTCTGAAAAAGAACTTTTCCAGGAAAGAGATTAAGGAAGAGTGAACTTGTATTTATGTAATGGGAAATAAAATACATAAGACAGTCTGAAAAAAACATGTTTTTAAAATAGAATTAAAGGGGCTGGGGATGTGGCTCAAGCAGTAACGTGCTCGCCTGGCATGCGCAGGGCACTGGGTTTGATTCTCAGCACCACATAAAATAAAATAAAGATGTTGTGTCCACCAAAAACTGAAAAATAAATATTAAAAATTCTCTCTCTCTCTCTTGCTCTCTCTTTAAAAAATAGAATTAAAAAGTTGTGCTCCATTTGTATAAAAAATAAAATAAAATTTTTAAAAAGTCAAAAAAAGGTCTGAACTATTAGAAGTTATTCATTTGAATAACAAGTTTTTTATTTGAAAGACAAAGAGTTTCTTAGAACTGTCCTACATGAAAATCTTTTCCCTTTTACTATAAAAACAACCAACAAACTTCTAATTTTATATACAAGTAATAAAATAAGGAAGAACTGATAAATTATAATGTAATAATATGTAAAATTGTTTGCTAAATTGGGAATTCCAAGAGGACAAACAGCTCTTAAGCTTTCTGAAATGTTTGAGGTGGGGGAATCCCCAATATTAGATGAAACTAAATGTCCTCAAAGGCTTAATTTGAGCCACAAAAGTCCACCAATTATAGAAAAGATGGTATGGCTTAAGTAATTAGTTTTCCTTAAAATCCAAGGTGTCAAAATATCATTCAATATTGTCAAGT
>NW_025999968.1:33676827-33764327 GCF_001458135.2 Marmota marmota marmota | reverse complement strand
ACCCAGTATCCACCATGCTTGGAATGTGGAGGGACAGTTGAAGAATGCTAAGGTGGACTAGAACCTGGGGAAGTGAGAGGACAATGGTGGGAATCTTGTGTGTTCAATCAATCTTTGTTTATTTGCCATGTCTTTGTTGAATCAATTAAAATATTTTGTTTGAAAAGACCCATCTCACTTATGAACACTACAGGTATAATATTAATCTATTTGAAGCTTTTATTTCCTATATATACCACTGTTCTGAGGCAAACCATCAACCCATCTATAAGGAACATGACTTTAGAGAGTTCTAGTGTTGATCTGCTTTGAAGCCTAATGTCGTCCTATTTTTTTTTCTTGTTGCTAATTATAGTAACACCTGTAACTTCATAGTCTTTCTGTACTGTTTATTATTATTTTGAATATAATATTCAATTCAAACTAACTTTGTTTCTTTTTTGGCATGATATAGGAACAGGAAAATTAGCAAAGTAGAAAATTCTGATGAACATTACCCAGTAATTTAAGAATTTAAGCAAATTATAAGATTTATTTGTCATGTTCAAGAGAATCAGATTTCAGGTCAAATTATTCTAATCATTCACTGATGTCTAGTCATGTCCATGAATGGAGAATAAAAGTAGTTACTTTTGAGTGTATTTTTTTTCTTAATGATGAATGTGGGTAAAGAACAATAATCATAGGGACACTATGGCAAGGCTACTTTCTAGTGACTTTGAGTTCTGAGAGAAATTCCATCCTTCACTCATATTGAAGATAAGCCATAAAACAAATTCCATCATTATATTCCTGTCCATACACACCAAAAAATCTGGGTTTAAACAAAACAAATGCATAACTATGATACCACACCTTTATTACTTATGTTTGAAATCGCATTGAAAATAAAATTTAAAGGGCTCCAAAATTTTATTTATTTTAATCTAAGGAAAAATTTTGTTTAACTCTTTGTGAGGGCTAGGGATATAGCTCACTATATTAGGCATAGTGCTTGACTAACATGCTTAAGGTCCTGAGTTTGAGTCTTAGCACGGGAAAAAGAAAAGAAAAAAGCCAAAATAAAAAAATAGCACCCTCCCCCAAAATATACATATTCATGAAATCCTGGCTTTTTCTGAGTCTTTCATCTTTTGGTGCCACTTGATGAAGATATTAACAGTGTGGTTTGACCAAATCAGCTGATTTGATGGTTTTGAGTTGTATGACTTTAGAGACACCATTTTGGTGTCAAATTTCTCATTTGGTCTCAGGCTGATGTTTGACTGAAGTTCAAGGTGCCTTTTGGAATAGATTCATGGCAATGTATTCTGAGAAGTTTGTGTAACTCACTTGCCTTCGCCTCCTTCAGTGGGTTTAGATAATCTCAGAATTGAACTGTTCCAGCAATCCTTGGTCCCTAACCTCACATCACTTTGCCTGACCAATGGTATCTGTATTATCTTATCACAGACACCACTGAATAGGGAATTAGATGAGCTGGGTTTTAAATATAGACCAAAGGGATGCTATTCTGATTCTAAAATAACTATCTGTCTACACATATATCTATTATTTTGAATATTTTTGCATATGTCAAATATTTCCTAATGAAAAGATTGTATAACATTAACTCTTATTCTTTCAGATATGAACTATAACATTCTCTGTAGTTCATTTTTTTTGTAACACTGACCACCTTCAAAAGAATTATATTTATCCAGTAATAATCTAGACCTTCATTAGAAGATGAAATTTCTTCCACTAGACAAAGAAAATTATGTAAAGAGATTGACACCGAAAATTAAATATAAAATGTATGTGATAAAATGAATGTGATTATAGTATTTGAATTTTCTGGATTTGGATTTACTCAGAGCAATGTAATGTTCTTAAAATATGAATGGAAATAATGTAAGGAGTTATACTATTCTATATAATTTTTCCTAGAGAAGAGGATTAATGTGATCTTCATTTTAGGATTTTAAGCATTTAGCGTGGTGCCTATCTCAGAGTAATCCTATATTTTAATGAATGAAAGTGTAAAATTCATTTTACTTGTACCATACAACCACTTTGCAATTTTCTTTTAAACTTCCTTTGTATAATATGGTTAAATAACAGAAGTAGTGTAGGTTTTTACTGTTTGGAGACAAAAGTGAGAATATTTATAGAGCTAGCAGACTGATTTAGTTAGAACAATTTCATTTATGAGAAATCCATGTCAATAATGTAATGACTCAGAAAACTGATTCATCAAACATTTATTGGGCTCATTCTTTTGCATCTCTCTGGTTTCTTAAAGGCAAGCTTCAAGACTTTGCTGAAAATTAAAAATGTATCTGTAAAATCTCAGAGGAATATATGGAAGCTAAAAACGTAATTAACACTGTATTTTAACAAAATTTGAGACTGTTTTCCCCCAAGATACTGTGGAATATGAGCTACAGATGTGTTTACTCTGGCACAAGGCTCAAGATCAAAACAACTTCTACAAACAGAGACTGAAAGAGCCGCTCCCACCCTAAAATCCTATATTCCAAATCTGATGTGTTCCAATGAATATTTCAGTCCACCACTGTTGGGCAGGTGTGAACAGAGTTGTTTTAAGTGGTACACATTTGGATATATATGAATTGTTTCCTAAAAGAGTGGTTTTCTGAAAATCACTTGTAGTAAAAATTGCTAGGGAAGAAATAAATTGCTCATGATACAGAGTGTCTGATGCTGAGTTATAAAACACGTGGCAGCTCATTTTCTATTTTGCTTCCCTTTAGGTGAATAAGCATCTACCAGGGCATGAAAAGTGACAAAATCCAGGGATGATCCTAGGGGAATTTGCATAGGTTGTAAACATGATGCATTCTCTCTCTCATTTTCTCTCTCTCTCTCTCTCTCTCTCTCTCTCTCTCTCTCTCTTACACACACACACACACACACACACATACACACACAAATATAGGATTTTACAGAATTTAAAATTACTAAAGAGAGTTTTCATTTTTATTTTATAAGAGGATTTTAGCATACTGCACAGGGACATGATCTTATCATTAATACTAAGAACAATCAGTATCTCCAAGTGGTGTGTCTGGGTAAGGAATAAATTTAACAATAAGTGTCAAACATTAATAACGGAACAGTTACATGTTTGTATAGTGGTTCACTAAGAGTTATGTAAAACTCAGGTAGGTCTGTTCTATCTAAAGGTAGATAGGCAGTTTTTCTCCTCAGTTCCAAGTCAATGGTTGCCATGAAGGGAGGTTAGTGTTATCACAGTACAAGAGAATTTAGAGATCAGAATTTTGACTTGAAACTAGTGAGACCAAGGTGGCATATGTGTGCTTATGGATGTATTTTTTTTTTACTATTTTTTCACTAGTTTTACTTGGACCTGGAAAGATTTCCATAATATTTATAACATATGAAACATCAGAGTTAATAATATAATGGTTGTATAAAAATATAAAAATATTAATTGAGCACCTCTAATATGACATGCATTTTATTATATTCTCGGAAAAGAAGAAAAATATTGAAAGCATAGGAAAAGAAGAACTTTGGGATATATAAGATCTTTGTATCCAACAGTCATTAGCCAATGAGAAAGAAAGACATTAGAGTTGTGAGTATAATAATGAGATTAAGGACTCTGGAGATTGTGCAGAAACTACATGCTAAAAATATAACACACTTAAAGCAGAGTGTAGACAGGTTTGTAGAAAAGCCCTGAATATGTAATTCCTATACTGAGAGGACCAACAGAGAAGGCACATGAAACACGACTATAACTATTTGAAGGCAGGGATCATAGTTTAAACTAGGATTAATCTAGAAATAAAGAGTCAAGATTTCCTTGTATCTTAACACTACATTTTTTGCCCTTTCATTTTAATTTTCTTCTTAAATTGCAATCTCTTAGACAATGTTTCAAACAATAAAATGATACACTGAATAATAGATTATAAATATGGAATTTCCATTGTAGTTACTCTTTTCAAAAAACACATGTTAACACAATAATGGATAATGAGTTTTTATGTTTAAGAAGTTTAAACTGATGCTGCTGAAGTTTTAAAGCTTTAATTGAAGTAAATATACAGTTTTTTATTTTTTCTTTTTAGATACACATAATAGTAGAGTGTATTTTGACATATTACACATGCATGGCATTTAACTTATTCTAATTAGGATTCCATTCTTATGGTTATACATGATGTGGAGATTGACTGGTGGTATATTCATGTATGACCATTGGAAAGTTTATAAGAGGATTTTAGCATACTGCACTGGGACATGATCTTATCATATTAATACTAAGAACAATCTTAGTATCTGATTTGTTCTACTGTTTTATGTAATCTTATCCATACTCCCTCCCCTTCATTCCCCTTTGTCTAATCCAATGAACTTCTATTCTTCCCTCCCCAACCCTTATTTGTGTGTTAGCATCCACATCAGAAAGAACATTTGGCCTTTGTTTTTTTTTTTTTTTTGGGGGGGGGGGATTGGCTTATTTTATTTAGGATTATACTTTCTAATTCCATCCATTACTGGGAAATGCCATAATTTCATTCTTCTTTATGGCTAAGTAATATTCCATTGTGTGTATATACCACATTTTCTTTATCCACTTCATCTATTGAAGTTTGAGGATAATAGAATTAGCCTCCAAATAAAGAATTTAGAAAAATCAATATAGTCATTTGAAAATAAAAGTTTTTTTTTTTTAGTTTGCTAAAATAATTTTTCCAGTTCATATATTCTCTATCAGGTGATGGGAATAGATTTTAAAATCTTATTCAAATTTGGAGAAATTAAAAATGCAATAGGTGAAGTGACTATGAAAAATAATGCAAGCTTAGGGGAGGCATTCTAAGCAACATAAAGGAGTTTTCATTATAATCTGTGTTCAATATATTATTTTTAATTAAATATAAAATTCCATTAAGTTTTTACTTACTTAGTAATACCAGAAATATAGCTCATTAAAATCTTCATTGCTATGTATCTTAATTAAAATAATGACAGCCTATTTTGCAGATGAGGAAACAGCCTTGGAAATAACAAAGTAGACACAGAGATGTGTCTGAAGTCAATTAAGTTAAATATTTTTGATATATTTCTATATGTATGATACGGGGTCTAAGTATTAACATGAATAAAATATTGTGTTTGATCTTGCACTTGTGGTGGAAATACAAAGGTGAACAAGAAATAGCATTGTAAAGGAGCTGGTGGTCTGGGGGCAGGAACAGATACATGAAGTGGAAAATTTGATGAAATGTGGGATGTGCTAGGAAAAAATAATCTTGATAATGCTTTGGGAACCCAGACATTGAGGCCAATATAGTTATTCAGAGAGGCATTTCTGTGGGTGATGAAATCTTGTTTTGAAGGTCCTGTAAAGGTGAATAGAGTAAAGGACTTTCAAGATAAAAGTTTGAATGAGACAGATAAACTCGTGCTGTTGTAGAGTTTTCATGGTGGGAAACCGTGAGAACAATGCCCGGGTAAGACAGGATGAGAGAGTGAACAGGGGAAGTGTCAGGAGAAGCAGACGATAAGGAACGTATTTGAAAATCATTTAGCCGGTAAAGTGTGCAGAGCTTTTCACTGATTAGATCTGTGGGACAAGGCACAAGAAGAAGTCTGGGAAGAATTTCAGGCTCTGAGCTTGCAGAATTAGGTGAATGTTTTACTATTATCTGAGATATGGCATAAGAAAGGCGTTGATTTTAGATAGGTTGAGGTTTTGCTATATGCCTCAAGAGGGTATGGCCGGCAGGCAAATACACCTATCATTCAGCTAGTAAAAGGGAGAAACAGGGTGAAAGAACAGACATGTGGACATGACGTAAATGCTCTTCCCATAATTTAAAACCTTAAGACCATAGAGCCTGTGAAAGATACCAATGAAGCACAGAGAATTGTTCACTAAAAATTAAAAGTGTAGTTAAACATGTATGAGAAGTCCAGGTTGATTAGAATATTTTAGTATTATTTTGCAAGGGAAACTTATACAACTAACCAAGAAAGGAAAAAGATTTGGGGAAAATTGGGCATCCTGCGTATGTGCCTATTTTTACCTATATAAATTGAGTGACACATTTGAATATGCTTCAGGATAATTCTAAACAACTCTTCATACTCAGTGAACAGGTATGTTCCTCAATCATGCAAGATGGAATCTGTAATTCCTTTTTAGATTTTAAAAATTCTATTTCCTTTCGTGGGTCTGAGGAATTAACATCGTGTCATTCAGATATTTCCATTTCAGTGTCCTAATAGTATTGATTAAATCAAACAACACAGGTTGACATATTAAATGTTTTCAGGCCTGATTCAATTATTGATAGGTTTAGGTTTTACAGTTAAGACATCTTCAGAACTGCTCTTATCTGTACCCTGTTCCCATTCAGTCTGCTAACTCTAAATTGGCTTTCTAATAGTTTTCAAAAATGGACATCAAGGAGAACTCTGGAATTCTTGTGGGGTTTTTCATATGATATGCAAATATATGGTAAAATTTGAAAGAAATGTGTTTATTATGTTTATCCAATTTGTTCTAGATATATGAATGTTCTGGGAGAATATCTTAAGCCATTATTTAATATATGTGTCATTTCTTCTTGGTACCTAGAATCACTACTCAAAGTTTATATGACAACAAAGTATTTCTTAAATGCCTCATTTGAAAGAGCATGGCTATAGAGGACCTATTCTATATTATTTAAAAACTGTATATTCTTATAGTAAAAATATTTTGTTGTATACAATATTAAATTATGTCTCAATTTTAGTAAATCTTATAAAATTTTTACTCCAAAAGTATGTATTGAGAGTAGCGATCAAGCTTTGAAAGTGTAATCTTACATTAAAACTCACATCAAAAATAACATCAAGATGAATGCAAAATTAGCAAAACCTAGCAAACCACTTAGCTGCACCTTCAAGGCTTTCTCTATTAGATGGGGGCTGGGGGAATGTCCCTAAAGCAAATTTAATGACACAGCTATTGTTTAATATCCTAAATTATTGATTAATTATCCTAAATAGCGAATCATTACTGCTAACAGAAAGTGATGAAAAGTGAAAATATAAATAAAAGGGATTAAATGCTACTTGTAAGTTAATTTAATTATTCAAAACATATAGAACAGGTGAGAAAACAAGTCTGAAAGAAGACTTTAGTCATACATTGACCACATGAGTTCGCTTCATGTTATTCCCATGTTAAAATTATTTTCCATGATAACTTACGTGCATAAACTAGACTCACTAGTTCCTTTTTATTTTAAACAATTACAATAGGTACAGTTGAATAACTGAACACACTGAAAATTATTTTAACATTCCTCATGATTTATAAATCAACATGTTTTTTAAAAAAAACATTTATTCAAAAGTCTATATGGCTAGCTGATTGAAGCTATTCAAAGGCAATATTTTAGTTATAAAAAACAGCAAGGAGCAGGAAGAGTTATTAAATCTCACACTCACTTGACTTAAAATCTACAGCCCCCATGGAAGAATGTGAAATCATGGAAAGCAAACCAACCTCTGCAATGTTTTTCTTAACATATTGCCTGCACCTGTATATAATTGTAATTTCCCAAAGCATTACTAAATAAGTCAAAGGTTATAAAGTTACTTCACATAGAATAGCCCTTTCAATCCAGAATGCTAGAGTTTCATTTTAACCATACACTCAATCTGAGCCTAAAATTAGCAATGTAAGGAATGTTATCTGTCCCATCATGGTCATGACTTGCCTGGTACCCAGAGGCACAAAAAAATTCTTGACCATGGGACCATTCAAGGAAGCTGTGCAATAAAAGAGGAAGCAGGACCAAGGAGACATATCAAAGCTCTAATTTTTTTTTTTCCTTAGCTCTGCAGAAGTTTTGTGAAATTCATCCTAAGGGAGAGGATACAGGAAATTGAGTAATATTTTGCAAAGACCATTAAACCCTTGTGTCTCTCAATAACCTAACACATATAAGTCCTAGAATTCCAAGAAGTCAGATAAAGTAAATTTAATATATTAGATCTTAGAGGGAAGATAGGTAAATAAACTTCATTACTCATAAGGGGTTACACTTAAAATGTTAACATTGGAAAACATAACTGCATGAAATAAAAAGCAAGGAAGGATAGATAAGGTGAAAGAAAGATAAAACATAACGATAAAATATGGTAAGTGGGTGGGAAAAATAAAGCAATTTCCTGTGCATTATTTGGATATTGGCAAGTCAATTAGATGCCAGCTATGTATAAACTTGTAAATCATTAATATTTTATCATAAAGTCATTAATAAGCAAGTTAGTCACGAATCAAAGAACTGAATCAATGCACATGCTCCAAAATAATTGCTGTATACTATCATAGTTAATGGATGCAGTAGATGCCCACCAATGTATTCTTTAAACTCTTACTGGCCTTAGTTGAAAAAAAGTGCTTATTTATTTCTTTATGAACAGCAACAACAACAAAAAAAACCCTTTCAACTTTCACATTAAATTGTTTGCAAAAACTGATGTCATCCCTAATATACAGTCCCCACTGCAGTCTCATTACAATTTTCTCCACTTTGTTCAAATTTTGAATAGTTTTTTTAAAAGGCAGTCATACTCCATTTGACTAAAGGTGCTAAAAATTTTCCCTGTATTAAATGCCACACAGAAGCAGATGAAAATCAAGTCCAACAACAAAGGAATGGAAAATTATTTACTCTTAAGTAAAACCCCTTGGACTCCCATGCCCACTAACCTTAAAATTACTCAACTGCATTTAATCTCCTATGTGTTTGCTCTGAGGAATTGAGAGAAAATATGATAAATGAGTGGACTTTAAAATCCTGATGAGCATTTCTAAATAGGAAATTTGTGTGATCTTAAAACGAATGCTGAATGTATGAAGATACATGTACATGTATGTATTTATAATGAACGTAGAGTAACTGGAATAATAATAAAACTCAGACCTCCACAGAAAGCAATTATAGTTGATATTCATTTTATAAATCCCAGATAAACATAAGGATTTCATTATATGGTATATTATTTTTCAAGTCCACATGACTTTTAAAGATAGGTATAAACCATTTTATACTCTGGTACATAAAGTTCAATTATGATGAAATCAAGACACAAGGTATTTTCCAAAAATTCCTCTATCATCTTTTGCATACAAAGTGGTGACATCATTATCCAAATATATCCTTTGGCATATCAATTTTGGGAAATTTCCAGAGTACAATGAGAATGAGTCACTGGATCCCATAAAAAATTTAGGATTATGACATCATGCAGTGGTAACACTAAATTCTTTAGGTTGCTGAAGAGGATGCATATTAGACTTCAACATCTGAATTAAATTATACACATAAAAATTTCTATGTTTGGAAACATTTGGGGTTCATGTAGTTTTGCTCTTCATTGAGGGCATATCCACTGTCCTGTGTCTAGAATGCTGACACTCAATCTGATAGCATAACCAATCAATCTCTCTGCTTTGGCTATTGCCAAGGTAACAAACCTAGTCTAAATCACAGATGGCAGAGGATATGAAGTCCCATGTCACCACTTGACACATGCAAACTCTGTAATTCTCCATTATTTTCTTTGACTTTATATTACCATGTTGATGAAGATATTTAAAAAATGCTATCACAAACATATTGAGAGAGCATATTATGTATTCATTTGCATTTTGGTTTGCAAGTGTGTTTACAGGCATTAGAGAAATGAGAAACACAGTGACTAGTTACCCTCATCTTCAGACATTTTATCCTCTCTAGTAAATATAAAGGTGACACCACCAAAACTCCAATTTAACATATTTTATTCCTAGGTTTGTGAACTACAATTCTGTTACTTCCCTTCTTTACCTGTTTGTTTTCTTCAGCTTCATCATTCACCAGTTTTTATTTCTGCCTACCTCACTTCATTGTGCTTGCTCAATTCCAAAAGAAATGGAAAGTAAATTAAGCATGCTAATATTTGATAACGATGTTTCTGTTTTGTTTATTTAGGTTTTAATTTATAGGGTATGACAATTACAACTCTTTGCCATAATATTTTTGTCTCTTTTTATGTAGTCATTTTATATATAACGTTGATTTGAACTAAATTCAGATACACATAAATGAGAACATCCGGGTCCTTTAAAAATGAGAGTGAACAACACTCAGATCTCAAGTGTGTGTGTAATATGACACAAGTAATCTTAGATAGCAACTTTCTTAATGATTCAGCTAACTACATAGAAAAAGTTAGTTGAGTTTATTTTTTAAGATTTCTAAGTATTTCCCATAGAAGTTTAAAAATCCAATCATCCTCAATTTTCAAACTTTGCACCTGATAATAATACAAATAAACCCCACCATTTCCTTTTTTCTAGTGAAAGTTTAGAAGTCCTGAGAGTACATTCCCCTGACACTTGTAATTTACTATTATTACTCCACTTCTGAAACTAAGGAAATCCATTTGAATGACCTCAGTTTTTTATTCTTTTCTGAATGACTTGCTTTGATGAAGTATCATAACTCCTTATGTTAAATTTAAAGACAATATTTCCAACTTTAAAGCATAAGCCACAGTTACAGTGACTAAAGAAAGTAAGGAAACATAACCCAACATTTCAATCAAACATTGGCATTCTTACTTCATAATATTTCAACTTACAATTTATTTCAATGTGTCTGTATGTGTTGCTAAGTACTTGTGTTTTCCTAATTGCAAACCTCAGCATAGAGTTCACACAGTTGCAATCTCGGTAGAAATCTGGAAATGTTTGAAATCAAGGAGGCCAGATGCAGAAACCCTGTTGAACAATCAATCTCTCCTTTCATTCAAAAACCGTGTTATTGGGCCAGATTCCCTTAGTATTCTGCAGCTGCCCAGAAAATGACCTTCAGCATTCTGTGCCAATATATACTTTTATTGTTAACATTGAGTATTTTGTTTCTTCTCACCTGTTATTGTCCTTTTATTTCTCCACCTTTTCCCCCATTTTCTACTCATTTTTGATAGCACTCAAAGTGAGAAGAACCCAAATAAAAAAGAATATGTGTTGTTTTTCTCTTTAGTATAGTAGAACCATTTTATTACACCCAGAGGAAATGCTTTTTAGTCTTTTAGCCCTTTTGGAAAAAATATTAAATTTTGACAAGGACATTCAATGCTGCTGAAATAAAATAACAAACACGTGCCTTTCTATGAAATCCAAATTGTGATTTGCTCTCAGAGTGTTTTGTTCTGTATGTAAGAGTAAATATTTTAGGGAAAAGGAACAGTTAGAAATATCTAGAATATTTAATGTAAATCCAGGTGAGATTATTTGAAAAATTTCTAGGGAAAATTTTAGTGCTTCCTATGGTGGAAGTACAAGGGTATAGTAAAATGCTCTTTTTTATTAAAATAATAAAAGATAAATTAGACAATGAATACTGATGATAGCATAACTTGTCTCACTATCAAGACTATATTAAAAAGCAGATAAAATATATTTTTATTTGTTTTGGTCCAGAATTTAATAAAGGTCATGGTGATTAGTATTAAAAGAATAAAATAGCAAATCACTTGGTCAAAATACATAGGGGTGTTCATGTGTATGAGAGAGACAGAGAGGTCTGAAATCAGATTTGTTCTGAGGGTTTCATCAGTGGAACCTTAAAACCAATGACATCTTCTTAATTTCCCTTTAGAAAAACATTTCCCTGTTGCTCTGTCCTCCTCAAGACTTTCAGACTGGTAGTGGCTCCTCCCACCGAGGGAGGTATAAGCTTGCATTTAATCTGGGTGTTACACTGGCACTTTACTTAATGTTCACCAGCTGAGATGCTTTATTTATCTTTTCACTGTCTCTCAATTCTCCTGGTTAAAATCATATACATTCTATGGAAAGCCGAAATAACATGGAAAGAATAACTATTGTGACTACAGCGAGAATATTTCTAGTACCACAGATTGAATCTTTGTTCTATGATGTGTTAACCAAATAACATATTTTGTTAGAGTGAAAAGACTTCCCCTTACCAAAAGGCATTGGGATAAACAAGGTGTCATTTTACATAGGCTGAGGTTTTATCAATTCCCATCAACCGGAAAAGATGCAACTTAAATAGTTAAATGGATTCTCTGTATATACACATTAACAAAAAGACCAAAAGAATTTATCTCTAAAATTCTAATGGAATATCCAACCATGAAGTTTTCTCCCTGTCCCTTCTTTCCATATCTAGTTATTTGCCTTCTTTATACTTTGCAGTCTTGTAAGGTCACAGATTTTCAGACCTAATTCCTAATACGTTCGAGTATCTTTCTTTTATTTCTTCAGGTCTGTTTCATTTCAGTAAAATTCTCGTATTACGCAACACAGTTTCTTCTGTTTACCTGTTACTTCAGAGTCCACCTTGCCTATTCAGTCTTAAAGTCCTCCCATGGTGTCCTCTGGACACCCCTGTCTTCTATGAACTCACCTACTTATACATGTCTTCAGGCTTCCCCTAGAATGCTGTCTTTATCTTAGCATTAGATAAGACCAGCCTCTATTCAAAGAATATATAACCTTCTTTTTCTAAATTTTTTATTTAATTTTTAGCTTTTGGCGGACACAACATCTTTGTTTGTATGTGGTGCTGAGGATCGAACCCCAGCTGCATGCGTGCCAGGCGAGCATGCTACAGCTTGAGCCACATCCCCAGCCCCTACTATAACCTTCTTAAACAAGGAGTGATTCAACCTTGATGTGCCTAGGTTCTTGGGACTGGGAGGTAAGGTCTACATTAGTTTTTTTCTGTGCTCCTATTTCTAACATATTACCTTTCCACTTTCACCCCCAAATATTTTTCTTTTCTGAGCCACATCCTATCCAGTTTTGCTGCTTTTTCCCAGAGCTATTATCTGATTCCCTCTTGGTCCCTCCCCACCTTCCCAAAGGACATTGAACTATTTTTTTTTTTCCCACAATCTCCTGCTGATGTCCTGGGGATTTCAATACACTTGTTGAAAAGCTATCCATGACTATGGCCTTTGAGTGGTAAAAAAATGTGAGCCTAAAACTGTGTTTGAAACCTGACATGCAACTCCATTCTATCTTATCGAAATCTTGTCCCCAGTATGTTGGTTTGTTATTCCATTTTGGTTACTAATTTTCTTCAAAATGAAAATTGAGCCCTTGACAAACCAAACCTTATTTTTCCAATCACACCACAATGCTTAGCAATGCTTTGAATTTCTCCATAGTTGCTTTCTTTTGAGTTTTCTATGATAGACATATTCACCATGTTGGCATCTAATTATAGTATACTGGAATTTTTACAGTATAACCCATGTCAGTCTCATCTTCTACCTCCCTCTCAACATTTTACAGTGATATTCTCTAGTTTGTTCTTTCTTCCTTTCTCTCTGGTTTGCTTCTTCTCTACTTCCTTCCTGCCTACCTCTTTCTCTTTCTCCCTCTCTCTTTTCAGTGCTGGGGATTGAATCAAGGGCATTGCAAATACAGGCAAGCACTCTACCACTGAGCTTCACCCCCAGCCCCCATATTATTTCTTTGACATGCTAGACACTCTCCATGATTGCCTGGTATGTCTTTCAAAATCCTCATAAGGCCACCCCTTTTATATATGTTTATATATTTTTATATATGTTTCCTCTGGTTTCTTAAAGATTTGGTACTCCTTCAACAAGTGTTATAACACTTAGCAGATGTGGTATTCTCTGTGAGTATATACTTTGCTTCATCCCTGTGCCCCAGGACCTTTCAGTGAAGAGGCAGGCCTCAAGGACAAAGGCTGTTTCAATTATACTTCCATGGTCAGTGTCTAGCATTGTGCCAGGTTTATTGAAATATTGTAAATATCTTACTCTTGTATTTGTGTGATTTCTGATCACTTTTGACACATTGCCATAAACTTCCAGAAAGATTACTACAAGTTGAAGCTGACTAGATTATCTCAAATTATACATATTCCTGCAAATGACAGTATATTTTCCATATAGAATCAAGAAAGCTTTTAATTTCCAACAGAAGAAGGACAAAGATACTTGTCAGCATTGAAAAGCTGATATTGGTGAAGAAGAGTTGACTCCTGATTCTTATGTTGTTGGCTCAGAATTGCAGAAATAACAAATCATTATTTTTAAAAACTAAAATTCAAAACTGTGATGAAGAAGAGTTCAGATAATTTTGTCCTGGCCATCCCTTTTTATGCTGATGCCTTGAAAAGTGCTTGACACACCAGTAGTTGTTGAAAAGAAAGTTGAATAAATGAATGAATGAATAGGTAGGCCTATGATTAAAAAAAAATCATCCCCTGTAAGTTTGTGTATCTACCTTCTATATTGTTATTTACAACCACCAATAAAATAACAGACATATCAACCTGATTTAGAAGAAAAAATGAAAACAGTTTGACTCTTTTAATGTGTTAGAATCCTTTTTGTACCACTCTCCCAAAATAATAATAAAATAAACAAATAACTAAACTCTAAAGACGGTTGATTTGGTGAATTTAAATAAAGGTGAAACAAAAATTGCAAACGTCTAAATCATAATTTTACCTTTTTAAAACTAAAAAAGTTTGGGGTAATGTGTACATATATAGACGTAAAAAGGAAAAGAAGATTGAGAACAAAGTAACAACAGGTAGGAGATATGACACCCACACCAACAAATCCAATAGCTATTACTAACATCAGGCCTAGTTTTAGGCAATCATATAGAAGAATGAATTCATATTTTAAAACTCATTCTATGTGGGTAGAGGAGGGGAAATGTCCCTCCTATCAAGCTATGTTAAAAGCAAAAAAATAATAAGAGAACTGCATAAAGTACATGAGTTCTGATACAGATACCCTTATTTGTTACCTCAAAATGAAACTCAATAATGCATCAATGATCTGTTCTCCTTAAAGAATACAATATATGAAAAGGAACCATCTTTTACATAACTTCATATTTATAATAGGACAGGTGAACCAACTGCTAGATACAATAGAGTTAAATGATTAATGGTAACATTCTTCGTGAAGACTACAGAAGAATTGCAATTTTCAGATGCCATTTTGTTTCTAGAAAAAAAAAAAAAGGAACATCACTGAGGTAACATGATGTCCATCAGGTTCTGTTGGATCTAGCTTGCTCCATCCTGTACAAGAAATTATGCAGATTCACATTGCTTTAAAATAATTAAAGGCAACACTAATTTAGTTCCTGGCAAAATGTCTACCTGAAGTTTAATATACGGACCACGGAGTCAGGTCAGGCTCTTTTGAAAGAGACCATTTTAATGGGGGCACAGAAACAAAATGCTAGAATCACTAAGAACCATATCTCTTAGCTGTTTTTGCTTCTTAACCTTTTGTAGCTTTTCCAAGATATTTATATTGATATTTATATAAAAAAAGGGTTATAACTTTAAAACAGAAAGCACTACAAATTCTTCTTCTCAGTACTTTTAATGTCATGGAAACTAGGTTTTTAAGTTATAAGTTTACAACAGAGTAATTGCAAACGTTACCATAATCCTTGAAGGTAACTTTAATTTTGAAGATTCATAAAACCCCAATGTCTAATTCTCAGTTATGCTTTTGCTTTAATAAGTTTGCATTATGAATTCTTTATTAAAACAAAAGATATGGTGAGTATTCAGATGAAACTCTCTCATTTACTTCTTTCCTTTGGAAAGAGAAGATAGCATAATCACACATTTTTAGGAACTGCATAAAGTATAAACATTCAAAATAAACTGTTGGAAATATTCACTTGGACTCAATTTCCTTTTAAACAGTCTAGTTTAGCTCAGTGCTCTTCAATGGGTCATTTGTTATGTCAACCCACTATAGAGGACATCAAAAGAGCTTGTCACTAATTGATTACATTTCTCCACCACCATGATTCACAGTGCTATAGGGACAATTACATAACTGTTTGAGTTTTGCAAAACTGTGAGTTTAAGTAAACACAATTCTTTGTTATTATGAACCCTAATGGGCATATGCACAGTAAGTATCATGGTATGTAACCAGATCTTGCTCCATTGTCTATCTGACTTGTGACTCACAAAAATCCCTCTTTTGTGGCAACTGCAGTTCTGGGGAACAGCTGCTGATCTCACACTGAAATTAAAAACATTTGAGTTGTTTTGATTTATGTTAGCTCCCATGGGAAAAGAGAAATGAAAAATGGATGCTTAGTGTAAACAAAATACCATTTTTTCAAATTGTATGAAGCAATTTTTCTAAAGACTCTTGACATATTCCTTTTATTAAAATATGGGGAGATCCCGTTAGTACAATGTTGTTAGAAGGGAAAATGACTAATAGTATTCTAATAAACCAACTGCTTGGATTTGCTTTAAATCAACAGTGTTCTGGAGCTGCAACTTTATCATCTTACTTCTGAAATCCAAACCTGGGTGATAGAGTTTGATGTTGTAATGGAATGCAGCTAGCAATGAACATCATTGACGTGATACCCTTGGGAAAGCCTAAGCAAATCAGTTTTTCTTTTTCTATAGATGTTCTCTAAAGAGATAATCCAAAGTCTTAAACTCCAGTGTTTCACTGTGTGTGAAATATTTTGAACAAGGCTTAGTGAAATAGCAAAATAGTGTTCTTATGCTGATAACTGCTTAAATTAAATCCACAAGGATATATATATATATATATTATATATAAAATACATATATATATGTATTTTTATGTCAGTTTACTTTTTATACCTCTTGGTGAGGAGGAGCAGGTCCTTTTATAGCTAGAATTCTCTTAGGATCTGTGAAAACAGATCATCAGGCGTAACCTATAACCATGCCAGCTGGCATGATTGATTGGCAGCACACGAAATCCACTAACAGAACAGAATGCCTTAGGGTTTAAAGGTACACACTCCCCCCAAGCTCATTCTACACTTCTTATTCCATTTGTTTTCTGTTTTCTTAACTGTCTCTGACCCTAGTGCAATTGTGAGGGGTCAGGCACATTGCAGGGTAAGAATACGCCTCCCTGCAGGAAGCAGGGTCTAAGAGTCAGAATTTTTCAGTAGTCTATGCTGTCTATTTCCTATTTTATGGTCCCTTGGAAAAGAGAATGTCCCATTTTTTTTTAAGCAAATAGTAATGAAATATTACTTTAACATGGGAATAAAATTTCCTTTCCTATCTTGGGATGTTCTGAGATAGGATGTCAGCTGATTTTTAAACTTGTTCTATAGTAGTTATAAACTCAGCTGTCAAATATGTTGTTTTGGTTTCTTTTGATGGGTTACAGATATGTAAATCACATCTTAAATATTTTAAAATTAATAGATATTAGAAGTGCAAGTTCGTCGTTAAAGCAGATAAACAATAAGTTTTGAATAAGCAGGAAAACAATTAGGATTTTACCTATATATTCCACTAACTGAATAATCTACAAAGGATTTTATTTGAAATTTTCCAATTTTAGTTGAAGAAGGAAACTACAGATTAAAGTCCTTTACTGCCAAATATCTGACTGACTATATCATTCCAATGGTTTCAAATATATTTAATACAATAAAAATCTAGTGGTTGCATGGGATGTGAACAGCATCTTTGAATTCATTGTACTGAGAATACTACCTTTATATCAAGCAAATTGCCCCAAAACAGTGAGGCTGTGTACTTTGTTTCAGTGCAAAATAACCTTCCATTCCTATACATTATTCTAACATAGTATAATTTGAAGTAACATAGCTATATTCTTCTCATCACCAAATACATATTTTCAGGTATTCTGAAGATTAAATTACACTATCAGAGACCAATTTTCATGATGTCAAATAATTTCTTTATATAATGTGGAATTCAGAGGAAAGAGTATAAACTTGGAAATTATATATACACACTTTGCTTTGCAATTTCAACTTTGACTAAAGTGTGATCTTTGGTAAATTACTTAAGTCGTCTCTGGGCTTCAAATTCCTTCCTCACCAAGAAAGAGGATTAATACATGGTTTATTGGGGATTATGAAGATATGTAAAGCACTTCATGTCCCTGATACATGGTGAAGGTGGTTAGTACCATTGATTTCTTACAGAAATAAGTCATGTATAATAGACACTTTTCCAAAAGTTGTAATAAAAATTTTAAGTCAATATTATTATCATTGCTTATCTGACGATTTAAAAATAAAATGATTATAAATGTGGTTTTGCTTATAAATTTATCACCTATTAAATATTAATTATATAAGAAAGTAATAATATAGAAACTAAATTAAAATTTCACTTTAGAATGATAAATTTCTTTTAAAGAATACATGTTATTAAATGTGACAGAGTGTACAAATTTGTAAGTTGTGAAGTGAGATACAGAAACTTACTTTCTACTAGAAGACTCAGGCTTTTCTTTTTTCTTCAGGTAAGTTCTATATGCTAAGGAACACATCTGATTTGTAGAAATTCAAAATTCTAGTTCTACTGATAAATTCCTATTGTAGTTTTTTACCCTCTGTAGGATTCTTATACAATGAATTGATATTTTCCTCTCTATGCTTCATTAGCTCACTTAAAACCATCATGGGCATACCAATAGATGAAAACATCTGACATCACGAAACAATAATAAAAAATAATGATTTTAATGGGAGGAAATATATAATAATCATTTCAAAGCAATAATAAAAAAATAAGAAAAACAACTCTCCCTTTTATCATTCAAAGACTGAGAATTATCCTTTAACTTTATTTGATAATGGCATAACTGAAGAAAATATGTATGGGCTATTAAAATGGCCCTCAGAATACTTTGAAGAAAAAAGGATTTCTGGTTTCATAAAATATAATAAAAATATGATAAATTCTAGTTTACAAGCATGGTATTTTAGATGGAGTACATAAAATGTTATTTCTTTTGATTATGTCAGTTCTACCCACTCACTCACCAGCTACAATATTGTTTTTGTATAAGCAGCATTTCCTAAGACTCCAATCAGGAGATAAGTAAAATGGCTAATGAGAACAGATATACCACACAGGGTTTATTTTTGGCCAAAGTAAAATGAAAGAGCCAGACAAAATTCCAGGAACTGAATGTTAGTACAGGAACTGTACACGCCATACACATGTTTGAGTAATCTAATCAACCCTATTCTCTTTCACATACACAATGCTGCTCCCTTCTGAGCATTTCCACATTTCCACTCCTCACCACCTGATATGGCTCATTAAGTCAAAATAGAGTGATGAGACTTGAGAATGATATTCTCTACAATTTCTACTCTGCTTTTGAGCACATCCTTAAAAGAAGATTTTTTTAAAAAACCAGACAATAATCCTTTTTTTGTTTTGTTTTGTTGTCTATTTGGTTCATGTAGCTGATTACAGGTAGGTATGCCATAAGTGTATTCTTCAAGAAAACCCATTTGCCCTGTTATTTTATACAGGATTGGAATTTTAAACAAAATTATGATGTTACACAAAAGAATTAATTTGACCATTCTCTGTCAAGTTCACTTTGATTGAATTAGTGGAAGAAACCAGCTTATAAATTTAGACATTAAAAGGAGAAATCATTTTAAAATTAGTGATATCAAGAGAAAAGAAGCTAAAGAATTTCCTGTGTTCTTTTAAATTGAATATGTGTCTACAATATGGTGTATTCTTCTATAATGGTAGATAAATAACTTAGAAAAACACAAGAGGATACATCACTTATATTATCCGTCACTGCCTACATTGGAAGCACTTGAAAAATGACAAAGAAACTTGGGAAATGTAGTATGGGTAATTAAGTGTTATGCTAAATTTGATTTACAGTTCTCCTTTTATACTAACTATAGAACCCAATCATGGATATGTTCTGCTTCATCTGTAATTACAGAGAATATATAGTCCCTTTTTGTGTGAACCAAACTACCTCAAAGTACATATCTCAACTTGGAATGTCAGGGGCAGAGCTGTTTAAAAAAAAAAAAAAGAAAGAAAGAAAACTCCTGTCTTTTAGTCCCAGGAGAACAACAAAATTCTTCTAGAATGATGGTAGACAAGCATTTCTTGACAGTCTTTAGTTGTAATGTTTTTGAAAATCTCAATTTTCTTAAATTTTAAGTATAAACATTCTATTGACACTTTAAAGCATTAGAAGAAATTAGGAGTTAATTAAAACAAAAGAAGTTCGACTCATTACTCAACTTTTTTCTCTGACGATTTTTTTCTATCCTGAGAGTAGAATAGTATAAAATTAGTAGCCAATTGGCTTAGTGAATGAATTAGTTACAGAATATATTTAATTTGGAATGAAAGATAGAAATGTATGAACATCATGGAAAATAGGTAAGAGTACATGCAGCAATCCTACATTTCATTAAAAAATAAACAACCATAATGAAGTATAATTGACATACAATAATCCATGTATATTTAATGCATATAATTTGGTAAGTTGTGACTTACATATACATCCATGAAATCTTTACTATCATCAAGATAATGAATATATCCATCACTTCCAAATATTTTTCTATGGCTTTTTGTATTTTGTTCTCCTATTCCTCACTTCTTCCACACAAAGCAGCTACTAATCTACTTTTGTCGCTATACATTAGTTTGCATTTCCTACAATGTTATATAAATGCATTATATAACATATATTAATTATTTGCCTGACTTCTTTTCCTCTCTAAAATAATTTTGGGAGATTCAGCCATGATATAGTGCATATTAAAGGTCATTTCTTTCAATTGTTGAGTAGCATTTCACTATAAAAATATACCTTGTTTAGTCCATTCTTATGTGGATGAACATTGAGTTGTTCCTAGATTTGAATTCTATAATTATAGTTCTTATGAACATTAATATATATTTGTGAATATTTTTATATGGTCATATGCTTTGGTTTACCTGCAATAAATAAAAATGAAATGAGAAGATCATATAGTAATAAATATTTTCCTTATGAAACTACCAAACTGTTTTGCAAAAAGTTACCCTCCCTACAAAAGCAAATGAGAGTTCCAGTTCTTCCACTTCCTAGCCAATATTAGGTATGGGCAGTGTTTTTCATTTCAGTTATTTTATTAGATATGTTCCTACCTTAATTTTTCTCCAGCATTTAAAGTCTCATTGGCAATGTTTACTGACCAACTAATCCTAATTTGTACTTAAAAACAGGTTGGGTTTTAATCCTTTCTTTATGTTAAAGAATCGAAAAAGATGAGCATTCTACTTTTGCAAGAAAAAAGAAAAAAATATTATAAAACATTTTATACATCTGACTCAATAAATAAAAATAATTTGCTTTATTGTATTAAAACTTCAAGACTTCATTGTACTTCATTTGTTTAGTTATATATGGCAATCATGTGAGATAAGAGTTATTATGAGAAGATTATAAGGAAGTTGTGGCTGAGAAGGTTTATAAACTTGCCTAAAGTTTTGATAGTAGTAAAGGAAGAGTACAAATGAAATTGTTCTACTATTAGTGTTGACATGAGACTAACAACACCTAAATTTATGGGGAAAAAATTGTGCACTCTTGGCTCTAAGAAATACAAATAATTTTCTTTATCAAATATATGTTAACATTTTAAGTGTATGTTGATGAAGGTTGAGAAAATGGAAGTATTCCAGGATAGCAGCTGGAAGACAGGGTTAAAATCAGAATTCTGCATTTATTTTGCAGAGTATTTAATTTCCAAAAGGATACTGAAACAGATATGCAGATGCTTAAAATTAGTAACAGGATATAAATCTGAGATAGTTTTTCTCAGAGGAATAAGCAAGCTGATCCTTATTACATAAATCTTTTTAACAGTAAAATATACAAAAATAATAAAGGATGTATTGATGATGTCTTCTTGGAATTTATCATGCAACATTTTTAAGTTTATAATTTTGAACTTGTCTTTCAAAATAGTTCTAATGGTTCTCCTACATAGTCTTGAGAGTGTGGTGTCTGGTGAGGAGATGGATTGTAAACAAACACCATAAGTAAAACTGACCTAAAATTTTAGAAGTTTAATTTCAATCTCCAATATTGAAGCTTAATATTTGATCTTCAAGCACCATTTTTTTGAGTTGATATCATTATTTTAGATATCAATATGCATTATTTATTCATTCCCAGGACAATTACAGTATTCAACATATGTGATAAGATAGTTTAATATTCTCAAGATGGGCTCCCAGTAGGAATGGAAAAAAAAATATTGAAATAGGAAAGCCATTTTTATTTACTGGAACCCATTAAAGGGTAAAATTTAGCCTTTATTAGAAATATCATTTTAAATCACCTTAACTCTCCATTAAAAAATATGAAAAGAGTATTTCTACATTTGTCTGGCCATTGGGACCTTCAGTCTGGTATTATGAAAGATTACTCAAGGTAACTTTGTCATATGGTTTAGTCATCTATTCTTTTCTCTGATGTAGGAATGTATAGGAAAGAAAAACAAGGAAGAATTTACCAAAACAAAGGAAAGAGAATGTTTATTCCCTTCATCCTCAATTCTTTAGGAAAAAGAAGGGAGTGGGGTCAAGGAAAGCTCAGAATTCAAGGAAGTGCTTGCAAGTCATCCTCTGCCTCCCAAGGCATTTCCTGTTGGAGAGATGGGGAGCATTGATCAGGCAGTGTTATCTGAGCCAATCTGTTTACCTCAGATTGTAAATCATCTCTGTGCATGAGTCTGGACCCCTCTGAGATGCCCAGTTCAACCTATAGACATTATCCACTTACAGGCTTTGCTTTTCTTCTTTTTAAAGGTGAAATGAAACCCTCTGCATTTCAGAAAGAAAGAAAAATACATGTTTACATAACCAAATGATTTCACATCTGGTGAAATTTAAGCTGCCATTCTGGAAAAAAAAAAAAAAAAAACCAGCTTTAAAAAGTGTGTTGATCAGAAAAAGAGTACAGTACCTTTGAAATAAGCCATATATTTCGGGATTTTAATGGTGGGCTAAATTTCTTAACATTTCTTTTAATTTGTTGCTTTGATAAATCTGTTTGTTAATATTATTTTTAAGAGAAAAAAAATCAGAGTTACTAGAAAATACATTTATAATGTAACAATCTATTAAATGTTATGATTCTATATTAGATTCTTGGATAATTACTGTAATGATGGATTTACAAAGAATGAGAATTTCTTGGAAATATGTCAAGCAGATAGCAGGGTAGCCAGAGAAGGGTAGAAATTAAAAATAGAATAAATTTGTTTTTCCGTTTGGGTTAAATGCATTAGGAAAAATCTATTCAGTGAATTGATCTACTTTGGAAGTAATGGTTATAGTGATATGAATCAAATCACAAGGATAACAAAATAGAAATTATGTTAAGTAATAGATATTCATGTATGCCACTTTAGTTCTCTTTATAAAACTGAGTTCCCTGACATGGGTAAAATATTTCTAGAATGTGTGGCTAATTTCACACCTATAAATTCACAGAAGTTAACTGCTACAGGGAGGAAACCATCTCCCTATCAGGTTTCAGGAGCAACAATTGTTCTATCTCCTTAAGCACGTTACATTATTTTATTATAGTACTTGTAACAAGTTTTCTTTTTTTTTATTTAGAAATATATGCACTACTTAACTGGTAAGGTAGAAATTGCATAATTTTTTGTTTGTAATAAAAGAATATAGTTGTAGTGAAAGTAAAAGTTCAAATACACATAAAATCAACACATCAAATGACTCTATCATTTAAAGAACTTAGGTTAAGGACCAAACTGGGACAAAATCAAATCATTCATGCATAGGAAACATGCATGTTTGTTTTTGTTGAAAATGCATAATTTTCATTCCATGTAGCCAACATTTACTTTTCACAATGAGCCATCAAATGATAGGCATTAGCTTTGCATTCCTTTGACTCATTCATTTATTTGATGCATTCACTTGGGTACCTAGAGTGCACCTGGAACTATACAAGTTAGTCTGGAAATAGCAGTGGGTAAAACGAAGTTCCCTTGCACATAGAGGGAAGCAGACATTGGGAGCATAGGCATTAACATGTATTTCATGTGATGAAACGTTCTATAAAATGGAAGAAAGCAGGCTCAGTAAGAGGCTGGAGATGTTTTATCTACTCTGATTGGAAAGTGCTCTCTGACAAAAAGAAATTGAAAGGAAACCAGAATGCACTGAGGAAGCAAGCATATTATTTATTCCTGAATCTGTCCCTTGATATTGTGAGTTCATCTTCTATGGGATCACACTGCAAATTTATAAGATGACAAAATAACAAAAATTCATAAATCTTTATGGTGTTCTGCACTTTTTACTATGATTACTAGAGAAGAAACACATCTATTCCCAACCCTCATTAAAAGGAAGAGTTGAGAAATAGTCCAGGTTAGCTGTTAGTACTGCATTTTAGAGAACAGTTTGATAATCTGAAATCTGAGATATTTCTTGATGAATATGCAGTTAAAACTTGTCACAGGGACACTGTCCCAACTCTAATTTAGTAGAGTCAATGGAAAAGAAAAAAAAAAATCCACAACTTTCATAGTGTTAGAACCAGAGTAGTTTTAAGAATCAATCACCAGTCTGTATTAGTCAAAGATAATTTAAAAATGATCTCTCAGCTGGGTGTGGTGGTGCATACTATAAGCGCAGCAGCTCTGGAGGCTGAAGCAGGAGAATCACAAATTCAAAGCCAGTCTCAGCAACTTAGTGAGGGACATAGCAACTCAGAGAGACCCTGTCTCTAATAAGAAAAACATTTTTTTAAAAAAGGACTGGGGATATAACTCAGTGACTAAGCACCCCTGGGTTCAATCCCTAGTACTCACCCCCAAAAATGTTATCTCAGATTGTGAAATATGAATCTCTTTTACAAATTTATTAGAATACAATCTGGATAAGCATACTGCTTCCAAATTCCAGATATCAGGAGCATTTGTTGAAACACATTATGCCAAGCAAATTGGGCAATTTTTTTTGACAGTATAGAATAATAGCTTCACATTAATAGTAGATATAAAGAA
Organism: Marmota marmota marmota; assembly: GCF_001458135.2. NCBI lineage: Eukaryota > Metazoa > Chordata > Mammalia > Rodentia > Sciuridae > Marmota > Marmota marmota. The sequence continues at coordinate 33,739,384 of NW_025999968.1, read as the reverse complement.
AAAAATCTTAATCTAAAATTTAGGCACAACTTTGAATCACATGTAAATGGCTATGATTTTTAAAATTGTGCTCCTTTGAACCATAGTTAACTCTTATCCTACTTGCTTAATTTTTTAACATAACTGTCTAATTGAGCATTCACAATCTAATAAGGTACGCACCAGGACCCAAACAGGCCTTGTCTTAGGCCCTGAAGGGTAAAGGTTCTGTATCACTTCCAGATTTTCAATTAGATCCTAATTATAACATGCCTCATTTAAAGCTACAGGAATCCTGACCCTGTCAACACTACAGGACCATAACATGTCTGTCTTAATTAGATCTGATTAGTTCTGGGCCCAGCTCGCATTGTGGACCCTGACTCTCTTCAAAGCTGCTCATCTGTTCGGCAGCTGCTGATGTGGAAGAAACTTATTCATCATGCTGCAAGGAAGTATGTTCCCTCACTTTGCACTCCTGGGATGCTAGCCCTTTTGTTGTCCCATAGCTCCATATGATGGGTCAAATAATGTACCTCACTTATCACTGGCAGTGTGATAAAGCTGGAAATGGAAACCTCAGCTGCTGGGGGCTACTTACTGCATTGTGAGCGTCTCCTCCTCTGTCATCCAATGCAATTCTAAAGGGCTATTTTAAGTTTTCCAGAAGTTTATTTATTCATCCCACACATTCCATAAATAGATATAATAATAATAAGGTTATATGAAAACAGCAGTTGTCATGCATTTTTTGGAAATCCATTTTCAAATATAACCAATAAGTGTTACCAATCTCATTGATACATTAAAAAAAGAAACTTTAAAACACTCATCCAAAGTGCATAGTGGCATCTGTTAGGGTTTTCTTTCTTTGTTATTTGCAGTTGGTTTCCAAAAGCCTTCAGCTGAAAATATCAGTATTGATTTTCTTTTTTCCTTATTTGATACACTAAGCTTGCTTCATTGCTAATGGCTCACAAGCCATAGAGACATCTTTATTTACTTGATTTTACATCAGGGCAGAATTTTGATAATGGTTGACTTAACTGGACATTGACATCTTTATCTGTAGTTAATGGAACTTCTCATTTAGTTGTGAACAGTACCTAAGGGATACCAGATTTACTAGGATTAGTGAGAAGAGTTGTCTTCACAATTGTAAACTGGGAGTTCTGGAGAGGAAAACACCTATTCTATAAGGTATGTAGCTACATTGATTATCATAAGGAATATTCAAAGAACTGTATATTTAGAGTAGCAAAAACAAATTGTGGGCTTTTTAAATTCCACTGTATGCTAATCACTATTAATTTCTGTATCAAATTCTTTTAATCCCTAGATATTAAATCTGTGAGCTGTTTCCAGTGGGGAAATCAAATTGTTTCCTTTTGTAAAAGTTGTTTTCTGTATCAACAATTCTATGAACACATTGTCAGGTTAATCATATAGATAAGCAAATAGAGAGAGCTAAGTCCTATAGACATATCATCTAATAGGCTGGTTGAGGAATGCAAAAAAAATAGAGAATTAGGATTCTATTATTTGTATGCTTTCCTTTCCATAATTATGGCCACAAATAGTAAAATCAGTAATTTACATTATAGACTTACCCTGTGCTAGATTCAGTTTAATTGTTTTACATACATTAATTTAACCCATAAAGCAACTCATCAGGTTATCCATATGGGTATAAATCATAACTAGCATGAACAAATATATAGAATGTGAAATTAAGTAAATTGCCCAAACACCAGGCTATGGAGTTGCAGAGATAGAATTTAAATCTCTTTTTATGTGATGGGCTCCCTATAAGATTTGTTTAGCCAGGAATTTAGAAATCTAGGAATTTAGAGATCTGGACATAGAGAAATGATTTTTTTTTTCTTCATTTATGTTAGGACTAACTTGTTAAATACAATGTACAACTATATCTTCGCTCTTAATTGGTATCCACCATTGACTTGCTCATTAGATTCCAGCTTTCTTTTGATTGCTCACACATATCAAGTGCAGGTTTATTTTAGACCTGTTTCCCTAGTGGTGCATTCTTCATGGAGAGCTGTAAACCTGAATGAATATTTGCAGGGTGCCTTTCTCTGGCAAATCTTCTCACTAATCTCTGTTTAAATTCACGAGTTCAGAAAAGCTTTCTCTGACCTCCTTTTCTAAAATATCATCTAGCTACCCATCCATTCTCTCACATTATTCTCTACATATTTATCTTTTCCAGGGATAACACAACCTCCATTTATTCTATTTAATCATGCAGAGTCCAATAAGGTCCACGGTAGTAAGAGTTATTGATTTTATTCACAGCGATATACCCTGAACTTGGAAACATATTTGTCACAATAAATATTTTTATATATAGTCAGATATCCCACAAAAAAGCTAACAAGATTACACAAGAAAAATGTGAAGCCTTCTAGTCAAGCAGTCATTTATCCAACCTAAAGGAATACAGCTAGAATCCTCAGTCAGAAAGGTTGGCTTAACTCAATGAGTCCCAGTATTCTCACAGTGAGGAAAAAGAGAGACTAGATCATGAACTCCTTCACCTTGTTCCTGAGATCTAGCTCCTGAACTGGAAATCAAAATTGGATGTATGGTTTTCAGGGTTGTTGCTCTTACCTAACACCTTGCCTTAAAAATCTAACTAGTATACCAACTAATCTAGGATAGTTATATTAACTTGTTTCCATTCCTCTCACCCATTTCTACATTGCCAGCATATTAAGGTATTGATGACCACTACTGATCATCAAAATGAAGTTTTGAGCATTGAAATTTTGTTATTAATTTTGATGATGACTCTTACTCAAGACTGCCTGAATTTCACATACTTCTTGCTTTTCTCCTCCTACCTAATATTTAGAAATTGCTACACTCCAGGACTCCATAGCTGATTCTCTGCCCTTCCTCACATTATTATATAAAGATAGTCTCTTCTGATTCTCTCCTCATCTTTATGTTTTCCAGACCCCTTAGCTTCACTTCAGACCTATTTATATGATGCTCACATAAAGAAATAGAATTTCAAACATTATTCTATTTTCCAGGCCCTTTACCAACACTCACTGCAATGACTCCAGACCCCTCAAGCTTGATTTAAAAAATGTAAATATTATCATCATGTTCTGTAAATTCTGTTTCCAAAAATTTCTCATATTCAAACACTTTCCACTATTTCCGTTGATGAAATTGTCATTCAAGCAATTATACTTGTTCTCTTGGAGAAATGCAACTGCCTTCCCAACATCTGCTCAATGGAGACCTACAGAATGAGGTCTTCCCTGACCTCCACAGTGAAATGTAGACTCCTATATCATGAATATTTTCAATTTTATTTACTTGCTTTATTTACTTCAAAGGAAAAATTCTATCCAGGGATCATGTCATTTATTTATTAGCACACTTGTTCATTGTCTACGCAAAGAAATATGAGGTTCTTGAGATAAGTTCCAAAACCAAGAGCAGCTACTGATGGATAATTGCTCTATTATTCTTGAATAAATGTATGAAGAGATGTTATATTCAAAATTGTAACTCTACAAGATAAGTTACAATGCTCACATCAAGATTCTTTATGTAAGTAGAATCATACCAGTGAAATTTGTACCTAACCATCAATCATTCCCACTGGTGTCTTTAAGTCTCTCTGAACTTGGAGGAGTAATTTAGATTCATATTGAGACACTGACAAAATTCAACCTGTCCCCAACTTCACCACACATATATTGGTAATAGTGTATCCATTCATTCATTTAAAATGTTTTGAAAACTATCCTTTAAAAAACTGGGATTTTAAAAGAAGAAAACAACATAGAACATCTACCCTTTAGTTTTCCCATCTTTGAATGTGATGGTTCCTAATTTCAGCAGATTAAATATTAAGATAAATAAATAAAAACATATGTACATAAAACACACACATATATACATAACAGAAAAAGAAAACTCATTTAATGAGAACAATGTTGCCATTCATATCCCTCAAACATCATTTAATTTTCCAAAATTGTGACATTCCATAAAAATTCTTGTAAAAATTTACATACATAAAGATTCAAGAACATCCTAGGAAGATTAAAAACTATTGGCAGAAAATATACTGAAATTCTGTTTATACCTCTTCCCGGGTAATATGACAAGGGCTCAGATATAGAAGCAACATACTATTCCACAAACTTTCATCCCTACTTTTAGTGGGCCACCCCTGACACAAGTAAGACTGATAGATTGTCTGCAGAAAAGGGATTTATAATATAAAGCTTGGAAAATTGTATTCTTTCGTTCAGTGCTTCTGGGAGCTTTCTTGTGAATTTTTAGAAATCCCTTCTACATAGTTCAAATAGAAATGACTGCCAAATTGTAGTATTTTTCAATATCTGATCTCCCCATCAACAAAATGATTATGGCTAATCTTTCAATTCTGAATTATGTGCAGAGAGAGAAAGAATCCTAAGGTCATTATGTAGATGAAACAACCTTCTTTTCTAGCCCCATACAGCTATATTCTGACAACCCAACCCATACATAGGGGGAAAATAGGCCCTGAGAAGATTTCATTTCATATGTTGCTAAGTTACTAACCAGTTAAAGAAAACTAGATGTATAAGAAAGATTTTGAAATGGCTTTTATGTTGTATCATAGGCAGTATGCATCTATGAGTTATATAACAGGTATTTAAATTTACCTTAGAATATCAGACACTTGTGGATCAGAAATGAAGACAAATGACAGAAGACACTAAGTTTTAGAATTGTATTAAGTTTTAGAATTGCACTAAACTTAATAGCCTAAATTCACAGGCATTATTGTGAAAATCTCATTCCTTTTGTTGGCCTTTTATTGTTGTTTTACCCAAGATTAGGATGAGATACAGCCTAAATTTCAGGTATTGAGGTAATATCATAGAAAGATAAGAAGCTTTGCTATTTCATGAAGAAAATGGATTGTCCTTCCACGACTTCTGATTTTATCCAACTCACATATTCTAAGAAAGGTTAAAATTAAGGCCCTATTATCTTTACTTTGATTTTGTTTTGTTTTTTTACCCCTTCAGACTTACATTTTAATTTTATTTTTGAGTTATGAGTTTTTAATAAAAGCCTTACACACAATTCAGAAAATTCTGCTCATTTATTCTTTCAACAAATGTGCATCATGCTCTATGAATTGTGATATCCTCTGGCAGGTCATACACTCTGATAGGTGCTACAGTAGAGCAGCAGAGAAAAGACAACCCCAGTTTATGTTTTAGTGGAGATAGTTAACACAAGATAAACAAGTAGGTATATAATTTGCTAGTGATAAATATTAACAAGAAATGTAATATTACACAGGTGAAGAAAAATTAGGAATAACACAACTGAAAAATGTGATGCTCTGGAGTATAGCTGAGGAAATTCTCAATAAAGATGGCTTTGAGTATAGGTAATGGGGGACAAATCATGTTGGTCTTTATGAGTCACTGTAAAGTCTTTGCCTTCTATTTGGGCATGATAGGATGTTACTGGGGTGGTTTTGAACAGAATGATGATATAGAGTGGTACATATTTAAAGTAAATATTTCAGACTCTTATGTTGAGAATGTATTTAAAGGTAAGGCTGGAGGCAGAAGACAAATTTAGGAGGCTGACGTAATATACCAGGCAAGAGATAATAGTGACATAAATTGGAATGGTAGCAGGGGAGGCAGTGAAAAATAGTCAAACTCTGGATATATTTTAAAGGTCAGGAAGACAAGATTGACTGACAGGAAGGGTAGCATAAGAGGATGGGAGGGAAGTGGGAAATGAACAAGTGGAATTGATGAATCAAAGATGACTCCTTGATTTGTTTGCCTCACCAATGGGGAAATGGGGTTTCCAGTTCTGAGATAAGGAAGAGCTGGGAAAGCATTTAACAGAACCTTAATTTGAAATATATTCTATATGAAATATCTATCAAATTCTAAATTCAGATGCTAAGTAGATATATGCAATCGTCTGAAGGTCTGAGGAGGGATCCAGTCAGAAAATAAACTTGGGCATTGACCAATAAACACATAATTGTGAGATCTTCAACAGAGTGATGATAAGGTGAGGAGAGACCCATGAACAAACTGCACGTACTTGAAACTTCTAAGGCTGAGAAGAAAAAAAGAAGGTGACAAAGAAGAATGAGATGGAGCTGGGAACCAACCTGGAGGAAAATCAGAAGGCAAGTGAGGAAGTATCAGTAGTCATCAAACTCTATCAAGTAAGGTGATGACTGAGTCAAGGCTTTAAAATAATCTAAGATGAGGCTTAGCGATAGTGAGATCACTGGGTTTGTTTTCTTTCCTTCTCTGGAGATTACTGGAGATTTAATCAATGGGCACTTAACCACTGAGAAACACCCTAGACCTTTTTTTTATTCATTTTTTAAATTTTTGAGACGAGGACTGGCTAAGTTGCTGAAGCTGGCTTTGAACTTGAGATCTTCCTGCCTCAGCCTCCTAAGCTTCTGGGATTACAGGTGTGGGCACCATGCCCAGCTAAGATCACTAGTTATTTATTAATTTTTTTGACAGTAGCTAATGTGTTAGAGTGGTAAGGCAAACCCTACCTATATGTTCAGGAACGAATGGAAATACGTAACCTAGAAATGGTGATATACCACTCTTTGAAGGATTTTGGTTAAAAATAACAGTAGAGAGAGGGAGAGATTTCGAATAAGGGAATTAAAATTTTTTATTAGTTTATTACAGATATACACAATATTAGAGTTCATTTTGGCATAATTATATAAGCATTGAATATAATTTTCTGCAATTTGGTCCTCTTTTCTTCTTTCTCTCCTCCCTCTTCCATTCTTTCTTCTACTTGACTGATATTTCTTTTATTTATTTATAATTTTAAAAAATTAGTGCATTATGGATGTACATAAAGGTGAGATTCATTGTGGCATGTTCATGTATGTATTTAGGAAAGTCTGATCAGATTCATTTCACCGTTCTTCCTTTTTCCTGCCTCTCTTCCCTCTACCTCAAGCAGAGATTTTTCTCTGTGTAAGATACGGAAAATATTATGATTGAAGTATGTTATTACATTTTTTTATATTAGGAAGAATATTTTGGAGCATAATTTTTGATTATGGAAGACTAATAGTGAAGAGAATTTGCAGAGAACACCCAGAGAAGAAATGGTATTTTGTATTAAAGGCAGCTTTAATGAGAAACATAGAAATACTGTTCCTACAGAGCTACAATTTGACCCAGTTGTCCCATTCTTCAGCATATAGATCCAAAAGAATTAAAATCAGTATACAACAGTAACACAGCTATTCACAATAGCTGAGTGACAGAACCAACCTAGATGACCATCAATAGATGAATGGATAAAAAAAATTGTGGTATGTATACATAATGGAATATTACTCAGTCACAAAGAATAATGGCTTTCTGACATTTGCCAGTAAAAAGATGGTTCTGGAGAATAACATGCTAAGTGAACTAAGCCAATCCCCAAAATCAAAAGATAAATGTTTTTGCTGATATGTGGAAACTAAACCACAATAAAGTGGGAAAAGGGGATAAAGAGAAGTTCAGTAGATTAGACAAAAGGGAACAAAAAGAAGGAAGGGGTTAGATTTAATCTACTATAGGAATAGGAAATACAGTAGATTAAATCTAATAATTTTCCTGTGTACACATGAAATTACCTAAATGAACCTCACCATCATGCCTACCCACAAGAATGGGGTCGAATTTAGAAATAGATATATTGTATGCTTGTTTAATTTTATGAAAATAGATTCTACTGTCATGTATCACTAAGAAGAACCAATAAAATAAAATAAAATAGCATTCCTAGTAATGGGAAAGTTACTCTTTAATGATAGAATGTAAATAGGCAGATATGTGGATGTAGTAATGGCATCTTATAGAAGTTTTTTTTTTCTGGTTTTCAGAGATAGAGGTTGAGCGTTTTATAAATAATGTAAACTCAAAGGGAAAGAAATTGTTAAGCATTTGTCTAGAAGTTTGGGAGAGTGAAAGGATTAAGGAAATATAATGTTTATTTGAAAGATTTAGACATTCTGTAATTTAACATATCAATAGCTAAAATGTTTGTCAAGAAGGCATGTGGCTGTTCTCTAGAACAGAGCACATTAGTCATTACTTCAGAATAATAAGGAATAAACCAGGAAAAAACAGTCACACACTTACTACATATTAGAATACTAAATGTATTGGAACATATATTTTTTTCTTCACATAGACAAATTATAACTTAAGTTTCAAAAAAGTTTTATCTTTATGATGAAATTAGAAATATTTTTCCTATGAATTAATTCCTGTTTCTTTGTCAAACTAGAATAAGCATACCTAATTACCAGAAAGTCACTTCCTAGATGTGTATGCATGCATATATAGTCACATATTTTTGTGAAGGCTGCCACCATCTTCCAAAGAATATTTTTCAATTTCCATACTTCCTACTTCTTCAACTTTCTTTCTCAAACCTTACCATGTTAATTCTTTTTCTATTTTCATATTTCTTCTCCATCAAGGTCCCCACTATCCTGGCTTACATAATTATGGTGTGCAGATTTGGGAGTAGTCTCTTGGCTCATTGCCCCAGCTTCTATGTATTCATCTTTTATTGTATTTTGCATAGCCCTACAAAACTAATTGCCTAAAACTTATAACAGTAGAGTAGTCAGATAATAGTAATCTACTAAAAAAATTCTACCTGCCTACTAACTAGAAATAATTAAAAAAATATTTTTCTGGAATGTAAGGGCAAAGTGAATCATCCACTCATGTTCTAATCAAATTCCCTTTTGGTCATAAGGGGTTTTCAAACAAATTCTTTCATTCACTTATTCATCAAATATTTCTGAGGTCTATTGTGTCTGACACTCTTCTAGGCAGTGGTGATATGATCGTACCACATAATACAATAAAATATAACCTGATATAACTTACATTTTTGTAGATGAATATGTACTGGGATTCTGATATGTGCTAACATTATACAAAATGTTGACTTGATTATCCTTTCAAAATTTAAGCTACATTGTTAAAGTCAGTGAATTGCCTGCTTCACATATATTTGGGATTTTGAAGCTAAGAACTGATGATATTTTGTATGTAAAACTATTAGGAAACAAAGGCATATAATGGGATTGATTTAGCTAAACTTAAGTATTTCTCTCTAATAAAATATGTGACTGCTCGTCAAATTCTAACCTCCAAAATAAAAATATTTAGGATCTTTCCCGTTGTCACTGGCAGATGCAAAATGAATAAAAACCTCATTATTTGAATATTATTCATTCCTAAAAATAATGAAATGCGGTCATTCATGACAATGAGAGATCTCATAGAATTTGAGAGTAAAATGGTGGTTTCCAGAAGCTAGAGAAAAGAGAGGGGAGAAGGGATGGGGAAAGGTTGATATAGGTACTAAGTTTTCAGAGAAAGAAGATACAGTGTACTATTGGACTCTAGAATAATTACAGACAACAATAATGTTCTTTATATTTCCAAAAGCTAGAAGTAAATATTTTGGAAGTTTGTACCATAAAGAAACGATAAATGTTTAAGCAGATAGATGTGATTACCCTGATTCAGACATTATCCAATGCATACATGTACCTAAACATTATATGCACTTGACTAATATGTACTATTTTATGTTTTTGTGTTTCAACTAAAAGATAAATTTAAAAAATAATCCCCATTGTCATGCCTTTTTTGCAGATCAACTTGTAAGGTTAATTGAAGGGGACAATAAAAAATACAATTTTTTTTCTTTTCAGTTCAGAAGCATCTAAAGTTGTAAATACATTCCTAATGTATTTTCACGTTAGAGGGCATTTACATTTGAAATGTTTTTATCCACACATTTTCCCCCTGATTTTAGATTCTCTTTTAAATATCTAAATTATTTGTGCTAAAAAAAAGTGAACATTTGTTGAACACTTACTCTGTAGCAGTCACTATTCCAAATATGTTACATGTACTACCTTTTATGCTCATCATTTATTGTTTTTCATTTATTTGTGATAGGATCATCTTTTCCTTTAAGAACTAATTTGCTTAAATGTATAATAGAGTGTTATAATATGAATTCACTTCTTTCAATACACATTAGTTCCTTTTCCCTTTACTCATTTATTCAGAGTTAGTTACAGACTGCAATTCAGCAAGAACTACAAGAGGATGAAGACTGAGGTTTTTCTTTTTGAAAGCAAAACACCATTATTACACACTAGCATGGTATGAACCCCATAGTAAGCAAGTTTGGAGACAAAGAAAATTCTATTTTTAGCTTAAACTGCAAATATATTGTTTCCTCAAGTAGAAGTGCTTTCTGTTTCAGAAGTGGATCAAAGCAGAGAAAGAAGGGCTGGATGTTTGTGACTGTTCTTCCTAGAAGGCATGGTTCTACATTCATTAACAAATACTAAAATTCAAATCCCCAATTTGGAGACAAGATAGTATATTCATTATAGTCCTTATTTATCATACTTATTATTATTATCAGAGGCTTCAAATTTTAGAAGGTAGCAATGCCACCTGATTTTTGAGCACTACTCTAAAGTTTCTGATAAGTATTACTGAATTTGGGCTTCAAGTATTTGCATTTCTAAAAAAGTACCAGGATGTTCCAGGTGCTGCTGGTTTGGGATCACAATTTCAGAACCACTGGCTTAAATAACATGCACAGAATTTGGATGACTAGCTGTTGTAGCTATGTTTTGCTTGAACAACAACAACAAAAAAAAAAATGCTATAAATCAGACTTAGAGTAAGTGCTTAGGAGGTCTCTATACTGGCTATGTGAATGACTCGCATCGGGCACTTTAGTTAAAGCATATGATATATAAATGGTCTTCTTCCCAAAGAAGCCTTCTACTTGGAAGATGAAATCTCTTTTTCAGAATTAGATGGGGAATAAACATAAACCATAAATACAAGTTAACATACATGTCAGTGCGTTAAATTCCATGAACATACTAAGCATTATGGAAGCTTAAATGGGAGGTAACCAGCCTGCTCTGGGAGGTCAAGAAAGGCATCAAAAATGGCAAGATCTTGAAATGAGTTTTGGAGATTGTAGGATAAATACACATCACACCCACTAGAAAAAGGGTCATACAACTTAATACTATTCCTGATGAATGTCCACACTATCAAAAACAAAACAAAACAAAAATACAACTAGGCCAGAGAGCATAATGGGATCATCAAAAAAACCTTTCTCCTTACTAAAAATTACAGCTCAACATATATCTTCTATTTATTGACCTCAGGCAGTAAGTGACCAAGTGACCCTATGTTGGTCTGGTTGCCTATTAGATGTTTCTGAGTATGGAATATCTTTTTTTATTCACATTCTTTCAGATAGAGGCCAGCATACATCAAGTACTAAAAAAGAATATTGAATAAACAAAGAAACAAAAGACAATATATTAAGCATTAAAAATTATACCTTTTAAGATAATTCTTAAAACAATTTCTAAAAAAACCAACAACCAAAGCAAGCCAAAAATATTGTGCATACATTTCAAATCCACATCAATTTTTTTCTCCTTTTAAATTTATTCAAACTGTGAAATAAAATGTACAGAAAAAATGTTGATTACTTACAGTATCTTTTATTTATAATTTTAGAATTCTAATGTGTCTGCCAGATTTCTAGCGTCCTATTATTAAAAGAATACACACAGTTGAATTTACAAGTTGTCTAAATCTTTCAATGATGGTATAGAATGGTACCATGTATAACAATTTTTTTAGAAACTTCCTTTTTGGGGTTATTTTTAGAATCAATTTTTAGGAAAATCAGGCTTTCATTCCATAGGGAAAGCCTATGTATTTCTGCAACAGTCAGCCCATTTTGCACACCAATAGCAATTCAAGTTCCAAATTACACATTTTCCTTAGCCAAGAAGTACAGATGCATGGCCTGTGGTAGTGTTAATCTGTTTATTGCTTTAGTAAATCCTCAAGTATTTGTCCAAGTACTGTAATTCTTCTGAGAAGACAAGTTCTTCTTTTGGAGGAGTGATACTAAATATGAAACCGGAATGGCAAAAGAGAGTTCTGGGGGTGGAGAGACTTCCATCAGGAGAGACAAATAAAAGCCTTGAGGTAAGTTCTAAGCGCTGGAGCGACAGATGGATATATAGCCAGAGCATAATGAACACAAGACAGATAGTACCAGGTAAGATCAGATTGGAAGTCAGTATGCCACACCTTTTAGTCAAGTCAAATATGTGAATTTCAAGCTTCCCTCAATAGGAAATCCCAGAGGATTTTGGAATAGGGACTTTCATTTTCTGATTTATGCTTTAAAAAAATCATGCTTGGCTTTTGTGCACAGTATGGCACTCAGGGAGATGAGAGTATGAATTAATAGATGTCTTGATAGTCTTCAAGGTGAAAGGTGGTGGTGGCTAGGACATGTGAGGTAGCAGAGGACAGAGTAAAAGGAGGACTGACTGGGAACCCATTTTAAAGAAAAAAACTAAAGATCACTCTTTAGAGCACTTATTGAGTCAAGTGAAAATGTTGGTGTAGATTCTTGAAATTCTAACTCTTCCATCATATTTATAAAGTTATTATTATTATTACTTTGTTTGCACAAAAGTAATTTGTACTTAGATGTACAAAGTTAGAACATATAATATTATGAATGTTTTCTAGGACCTAGGTTCTGATAGTCAGTTTCCCAGAACTCTCATTTGCTCCTGGTTTATAAAATCCTATAGGATGTTTCAAATGATTTCATGCAGTATTACTACACATTATTTTATTTCATCTCCCAGCCTCCAAAAAAGTCAAGTGTCAGATTGGGGAAACTATAATGAACCATACAAATAAAACCTTGAAACTCTAGCAAACCTTTTCTAAAAAAGGTAAAACAGAGTCATCTCATTGTCAAAGAGCATCTTCTGGTTAGAAATCATGTAAATATTGACACATGAAAGGGAATTTGAAGGAGATATTAATGTTTGAAAAGTTAAACATAAAGGAACATTTTAGAAATAACAAGTGAGAAATATTAATGAAGAAAACCAGTCAAAATTGTCGGGTATATCAAGGACTCTCCATAGAGGAAACTGGACAATTATTTTTTCTATTTCATCAAAAAAAATTTTATTAATTTAAAATCATTTAAAGCTAAAAGTAAATTTGTCCATTTTGGATTAGTGTATGATTTTGTGGTACCAGAAAATTATTTATGATCATATTTCTCAAGGACAAATTTATCAAAATAATTTTTATATGTGTGTGGCAGCATGATTTAGGGGACAAGAGTATTGACACTCAAGCTGAACTAAGGTTCAAATCCCGGCTCTGCCACCTGTGGTCTGTGTTACTGCCATTTAAGTTCCCCGAGTTTCCCTTTCTTTCTTGGTACACAGGGCAGTTATGATGCTCAAAAGAACTTATTTTATGTACAATACATAATACATAATTAGTACTAAAAAGTAAACTGTTATTATTTATGATACAAATAAATAATGAAATATGATACAAATAAAAAATGCAACAGATAGAAACTTTAACAAAGATAATTTAGTCCAGAAGTATTTTCAGGATTATGCTATTTCTGAAAAAAAATTGTTACCTATTTCGTTCTAAGAGAAATATTATAGAGAAACCTAAATAAAATAGAAGTCAGTGCTTGTCATTTTTAAATATAAAATGTATGTGAATATAAAATGCACTGTATCAGATGTAAACACATTTTGACAATTGAATATTGACTTAGTAAAATACACAACAATTAGAAATTTATTTCCACTAGGAGAAGACTTTAAGTGGGTCATCCTTGTTGGAGAAAACACACCAAGCATTTTTTATGCTTGGTTTTATTTTGAACCTAAATAGAACAAGAGCTCCAGAGTTCCTCAACTTTATCATCTTACTCAAATCATACGAACATGTACTGCAGCTGTTAATCAACATTCCATAACTAAAGATGGATTTCTCAAAATAAATTTTTAAAATATGTCTGGAGAACAGAAAAGGATATAATGATGTCTTCTATCCTGTAGGAAATAAATCATCATTTGCTTCTTTTGTGTTGTCAAGCAATAAATTTCATAGTCCAAAATTAAGAAAGAAGGTGGAGGCCCTGTACTCCATTCTCTAGTCCTCACCAGTCCCCAGCAAAGGGCTCATTCTTTGGGAGTGATTCATAGGACAACCAGAAACCAACAGACAAAATCTGCTTCTTTTCAATTCCTGCCAACAATGCAACTATGGAAATAGTACAACTCAGAGCAACATGGATCTGATCACATTTTCATTGCTTTGGTGAACTGGAATAATTTACATATTCTACATCATAAAAATAGACACAATGAGGAAACTAGCTTTGTTGTTGTAAGATCTCATATATAAATTAGAGCCTTTAACCAAATGAAGTTAATCAAAAATTTCTAAAACTTGTAAAATGCGACTTATTGCTTTCTTTACAACAAAATCTGATAGATTAAGTAGCAAAGTCTCTTTCCATAAAGTGAAAGCTTCATTACAAATAGCATCATAAACCATTTTGATCAAAGGAGTCAGCAGAGGCTTTTCTTCAAGTAAAAGTGTCTCAGGCAAATATCATCACCTATATCAATATATGCAGGCTCCCTCTGTGATATCCTCTAATTTATGTCATCCTTTAAAAAATGATATTTAAAGAGGGCAGTTGACAGTTCTAGTAAGAAGATTCATAAGAAATCAACCTTGTTTTTCTTAGTTGTCAATCTTAAGTATGGAAACAATTTAATAGCTTGAATTAAAACTAATCTAAATCAGTTTACCATGAATTTTCAAAAAGTGCAGGCAGAGTATTTGAGTCAAAGTAATGCTCAGGAGTCTTACTGAGAGAGAATTTTAAAGTAACACTCTTGAAAACTGTGATGGTATTACACAAACATAAAACCAGTCTACCTATTATTTAGGTTCAAACTCATGTCTAAAAATATTCAGGGTTATGACATTTTGGGGATAGAGACAGATTTAACCCACTTTGTTCCATTGTCCCAAATTGGAACACATATAAAAACTAAAACATAAAGCAACAGATATGTTACTCTTGGTAACTTTGAAATAATTATTATGTTTTAGAGATCTATTCTTTTGAAAAGAATAATAGGAGAGTGATTAGAACATTTGGAAAATAATATATAGTTCCATCTTTACCTATTTATTTATCTAGTATATATAGATATACATGAAAACTATACAAAAATACATGAGCTCTAGATTGTGATTTCCAACCTATTTAAATGCAATTGCATAAATTTTGTTCAGATTGTTCAAAAATTTTGTTCAAAATTTGTTCAAATATTCACAGAATTGAAAACTTGAGACTTAATGGAATAAAAGAAGTACAATAACTACTTGTTGTGAGAATCTCCTCTCTAACCGAGGATTTTACAAGTTCCAGAGAAACTTGTTCTCTCAAAAATAGACCATTTCACAATTATCATATGTCATTGGTATGAATACTTCCATACATTTTGTCAAAAGCTATATCCTCATTGATTACAGTATTCTCTTCTGGGCTACAAAATAATCTGCATATGCTCTTTTCCACATGACAAATCTTGAAAAAATTTTGGAGAATTGTGGCATAAAATTTTAGAGAATTGTGGCATAAAATTTAAAAAATTATAACTGATAACATGTTAAAAATGTAAAAATGTGGGATAGATGGGTTGTTTTCAATCCTTCTGTATTCTCTTAAAGATTAATTCAGTTTTTAAATTATATTTGACTGAAAAATCCACTCTTTACTCATGAACTACTGACATACAATGATACCCAATATTTATTCAGAGTTGAATAGGTTTCAAGCTATTAGTGCTTCACCTGTAATATTCTATTTAATTGGCATGATCTTTTGGGGTTAATAAAATTAACTTATTTTCTATATTAAAAGATTCCTAATCTGAGTTTATATGATTATATTTATACCTAAAAATAATTTTTCCCTGATGATTGATGATCAATGTTCTGTGGATCAGTGTACTCAAATTATTTTTAATTGCAAATTACTATCTTACTACTATTCTTACAAATAACTTCTAGAAGTCATATTTTTTGTGTATGAATTATATTAATATGTACTAGTATACTAACATGCAAATTAATAAAAGTAGTAATTTAGAATGGATGATCTAAATTTAAATGAAAATTCTCAGACTTTCTTAGTGGACTAGCCTGTGCGTGCCCAGGTGGTTGGCCGAACACTCTGAAGCATCCCTGCTATTGCTGTATGTCAGGGGCTAGTGAGCTGACACCTAAAGGCTGAATTTGGCTTACAGACTCTTTTTGCAGAGACCATGAACTCATAATTGTTTTTATATTTTCAAATGGTTCATAGAAAGAAAAATAAAAATACTATTTTTGATATTTGATGATTACTTCCAATAAAAATTTTATTATAAAGTTTATAATATGAAACTCATAGGCCCACTCGTTGTTTTTGTTGTTGTTTTTTTTTTTTTGTAGTTTGTCTACAAAAAATTACTTTCATGTTTCAACTAAAGATATGAGTATATAAGACAAAGATTATGGTCTGTAAAGTCTAAAATATTCACTGTCATTTAGAAGAAAAAGCTTGTGACCAATGAAATCCCATTTTTATTAGAAGTATAGAGATTGTCATTGGAAATAAGACATGGGGCAGTTAGGGGAACTGGCCTCACAGGTTGAGACTTAGGTTGCACTCCTAGTTTTGTCTCTTGTTAGATACTCATCGCTTGGAAAAGATATTTGGTTTTCGGTTCTTCAGTTCTGGGTTTGTAAAATGATGACTGGACCACGTGAGTCCTCTGTGGTCCAATGTTCTTCAGTTTTATGTTTCTGAACTGTGCTATGAATCATTCTTAAGTGCATATTACTGATATGAATGAACTACAATGAGAACCAGACATTCATGGTGCAAAAAAATCTTTCTAGACTTGATGGGATAACTAACTATAGCAACAATAAAAATAGATCCCAGCATTGGTAATACAATCGGCATCACTTAGTACAGGACAAAGAAATGCTATTTTCAATGTTATGCTTGGAAGAACAGAACTGCAATTGAGGAAAATGAATGCTTGAGCATAAGTAAATTATGACCTCTAAGACCATAAAAATGTAAGCCCAAATTTAATGAGGAATTAAATACACTAAAATTTTCCATTAAATCAACAATTTGATTTTGAATACCATAAGGTTTATCTCTCCTTTTAAAGTGTCTTATAAAACGTTTTCCTAAAGCCTAGGTTGCATTCTAGATTTATTTTACATATTCAGTTTTGTTTTTTACTCCTAGAGATACTTAAAATAATTTGATAAGCAAAATTAGTGTCAAAAATATTAAAAACAAGTCACTTATAGGGCTACTGATATTTTTAATAAATAGAAAATGTTCTTCATTTTGTACCAAGTAGGTATTACAGTTTCTACATTTTAGGTTATTTCTGAGGATTAATTTATGAACAGTAGTAACAAAGCTTTTAGACCTGCTGGTAGAAAACATGCAATGGTGATTAAGTAATTTTTCACCCAGAGCAGCTACAGCTTGTAAAAGTGTTACAGGACAAGTATGCCAAATAACATAGGTAGATTTTCCAGATGCCTAGGAAATCCCCACTCTGTGTGAAAAACATTTGGAATCTAAATAAACTCTTCGAGGACAATAGGTTACCAGTTTCTCTCCTGCCTTATTAAAGTGATTATCTGAGGAAAACTTGTTGGTGAGAAAGAAAAGAAGCATAACATTCTCAGACATTGAAATTGTGATTATTGGTGTGGTGACCTAATTTCAGAAGAAAAAAAAAATTAATATGCAGGTTCTAACAAGCACCAACATATTTTGAAAGACAAGGAGTCAATGTTTACCGGCAGGCTTGTCACAGAAAATCTAAGATGTGCAATTACAACATCTTTATGAAGTTTGAATGTGAATCTTAAAAATGCATCTACCAACACACAGCTGAGTTTGTATCACCAACTCAAATATTCCAGGGCTTGCCCTTGAACAATGGCTTTACAATCAAACAACAGAAAGGGAATGAGATGAGAATGAACAGTCTTTAATTTCTAGAGGGAAAGTGTTCCTTCTAGAATACTTATGAACAGCTCCTGGGTACATCTTTATTCCTTTTCCATTTCTACATATTACCATGTAGAATCATGACTGGCATGTAGTGTACACTCAGCAACTGTTGAATGAAATAAGGGAGGATGTTTCTGCTTCACCATTAAAATCAAATAGCCTGGAATGTCTATACCATCTTAGTGTTTTGGAGATGGCCACACTTTCCATGTTGTTTCCTGGAAATAGAGAAATTAATTGATTCCTAAATCATTTTCGAGATCAATTCTTTCCAGGGTGTTTTGGTCTTGGAGATAAAGCCACATTAAACACCACATGGATCTTACATTCTAGTGGGGGAAGTTTGGAAGTAAATAAAGGATAAAATATTACCTTAATGCAAACTATGGACTTTATGTGATAATAATGAATTGATGCAAGTTCATCTTTTATACATATTATACCACTGTGGTGATAGAATAGCAGGGGAGTTAATAGCAGGGGAGGCTATAGTTATAAGGGCAAAGAGTATATAGAAAATCTCTGCACTTTCCTCTTAAATTTGGCTATTAATCAAACTTGCTTTAAAAAATTCAAGTCTATTAAAATTCATAATTAGGTTAGACGGTGATATGTGCATTGGATAAAAATAAAGAAGGATAAATAAAATAGAAAGCATAGCGGAATAAAGAGTACAGTATGATCATAAAAATTAGCCTAAAAGTTTTATGTATTTTTCTTGATTATTTTTAGTTTCTTGCCTTTTTCTCCAACCCTAAAAATACCCTGGTTTTGTTCGATAGACACGTATAACTAAATCAACAGCACATATCAAGCCTATAATGACTTTCTATCACATAGTCTCTGATTAATCTACAAGGTTCTTCAAATTCTGTATCCTGCCCATGACCTGCTCCCTTCCGCCTTTCCTCCTGCTGGCTTTACCCACCCACATTGTCCAGGAAGGTTTCCTCCAACAGATCCAACACTTGAATACCTTGGGCATCTGCTGTTATGCCTGGGATGTTTTGGTTGTACTTAAGCACCTCTTACAGACTCTGGAAATCGCCGGCTGGGTTTAATCCTAGCTCCATTGCTCTGAGCCATGATCTTGGCTAAGTTGCTATTCCTCTCCGTGTCTATTTCCCATTTGTAAAATGGAGTATTACCTAGATACCTAGTTTACAGGCTGATTGTGAGAATTAAATGAGTTAATGTATACAGAACACTTGAAATAGTTTCTGGTACATGATAAAATTAATCTTACCCCAGGTTGGTGCAAAACTCTTTTACCTTCTTCATGTTTTTACTCAAAAAGGGCTACTTCCTTTTTTGATATTAGAGCCTCCCCATCACTTCCTCTCCTCATTTCCATTTTGGTTTGGCTTATTGACTTAATCACCATCTTACATATTACCTGTTGTTTTCTTATTTATTTTAACTATCATCTATAACTAAACTAATAGATCATGAAGGTAAGACTATTCTCTGTCACTGTTATGTCACCAGCACAGCATGTGATTCAAAGGAGACACTCAATAAATCTATGTTCAGTGAAGGAATGAAAGATTGTGTCATGGAGCACAGTCAGCAGGGGAGACCTGACCGTGTTTACAGATATCCTTGATTTAGTGAACCCTGCTTGAAAGCTTTGTGGCATTCAAATATTTCAAATTGAAACAAATTATTCACTTAATTACACTAAAAAAAAGTTTTTTCCTGGATTGTACTGAAGTCTGCAGGTCTATTACTATACATAAGAATGACAAGACCATTTTAGAACTAGAATTAGTTCTAAAATTAGAATTCAAAAAATATTTTATCAGTTCACTACATACATTAATTTTATTCTCATGTAATTTGTATAGCGCACCATAGAAACAAATATCTATTCTTGAAATTAATACAAGGAGTTGGAGTGCCATTATGATGCAGACAATGCCTAGGAACTATTTTCTCATAACCATATCTGATCTAAATATATTGAAATACTTATTTAAAAATTAAATACAAACTAAATAATGTGCTTATATAAACCCATTCTATACTAAAATATTTGCTGAAGCTTGTTCTGAAATGATAAATAAAAGGAAGTTATCATAGAAAAAATATGCAGACTTTTATAATTATTTTAAAGGGTTTAATACAATGAAGAAATAAATTTTTAATTATTTCTTAAAAGAAAACAAACTAAAATGTTATCTCTCATTAATTTAAATAATACCTACAAGATATGAGGAAATATTATGCTATTATGTGAAGTCAGCAAAAACTATAATGAAATAACATTATATACTACATATGTAAAAGTCAAAATCAATTGTAGTTATTAATACAGACCTTCTTCTATACTTCAAAAATTACAAATTCCTATTCTTTTTTATTTTGCAGTACTGGAAGTTAAACCTAGGGGCATACTATCACTGAGCTTATATTCTTGATCCCTCTTTAATTTTATCTTGAGACAGGCTCTTGCTAAGTTGCAGAGGCTGACCTTGAACTTGTGAGTCTCCTGTGTTGCTGGGATTACAGATTTCTCCCAAAGCACCCAGTTGAATTTCTAATTTTATCTAATAAATAATCCCACTAATTACTTGCTGTTATTTATTACTTGTTCACTTTGAATTTTGATTAAATAATCTTAAACCAACCTACCAGCACATTAATTTATGAGATTTCTGCATGCATGACATGGATGACCATCTTTATATACTGCATTTAATTTTCTTTTGCCTTTTTTAAACAAAAGTAATCATGTTGTCAAATAGATTTTACTTTCTCTGCAGAATGATTCTTGATAATTTACCAATTTCATTACTGAAGCTGCATACTGTATATCATTTTACCACATATATTATGATCACTTTTAACAAATATTTGCCTATTTAAAACTTTTTTTGCCAGAAAATGACGTCAGCTCACTAGCAGATCTGGAATAAACTATATAGTTTCAAAGTGTGCTTGAATTTTTAGTTTAATGTAATTCAATAAATATTCTGAGGACCTTTGGTGGGAGAAGTATTAAGGGAGGCATTTTATGAATATAAAATTTAGAAAATAAAGTCTTTCTGACAGGGAAGACTGTACCTCAATTCTGATGAGTTAGTCATGTAATAATTCCCTCACAGAATGTTATAATCCAAAATAGTCTAAAACAGTTTCCCCTCAAAAAAATGATGACGATGCTATGTATGTGAAACAAAAATGTAAACCTCAGTCTTCACTGCCTAGAGCACCTTTGATGATTGAAGCTAACGTTTTATTTAGAAATTAATTAATTAATTCAATTGGGATTTTTCTTTATTTTCAGGAAAAATCACTTCAAGTAATGTGGTAAAAGAAATAGAAATCTAATTTTTTCATATTCAATAAATAATAGTGATTTTTATGACATTTCGAAGACACTAAAAATACACTGGTCAAGATTAAACATTGCAGAAGACACCATAAAAGAACTGGGCAAAATTTAAAGAAATATTTTATCTTAATTGGTTACAACAGGAATTAAATTGTTTCTATAATGTATTGTTTGCAAAATTTGAGTGGCTACTCCTTGGGAATTATCTCCATAGAGTGAACAGGAACTGAAAGACAGCCTTATCTCTGCAGGTACACATGGCTTTCCTACAGATGGAATTATACTGCTTAACCGTATTTACAACCCATATCATTGACATCAGCAAAACAAAACAAGGCCACTAATAATTTCCATGTTGCTAAATCCCACTCTTAAATATTAATCCTTATATATGTTTTTCTCCCATTTGATATGTTATATTCACTTGGATATTCAGGCATTTGTCCATATTGGTTTTCTTCCTACATCTCTGCTCTTTTGTGGTCTTATTTGATAGTAACTTCTCAGCTTCTCAAATTCTAAACAACCTCTGGATCTCTTTTCTATCTCTATACATACTAGCTTGTCTATCTCCTTCAGTCTCAAATTTAAATACCATGTTTATGTTGATGGTTTACAAATTTATCTCTCTATTCAGACTTCTCACTTGAACTCCACACTCTTATATGCAGATGCCAATTTGACATATCAATTTGTCTATCTAATGAATATCTCAATCTCACTATATCAAAAAATGGAACACTTTATACCCTAAAGACATTCTCTTTTTCAATAAATGCTAACTCCATCTTCAACTTATTCAGGACCCAAACATTGAAATATATCTTGAATCATCATTTTTTCCCTTACCCTAAGTACAATTTTCCAATTTAACAACTACTATTATGGATTATACCTTCAAAATATGTTCAGACTCTAAATACTTCTTGCTGTTGTCTACTGCTATAGCTCTGATCTGAACAACCAACTTAGAGCTAGTTTATTTTAGTAACTTACTGATTATTCTATCTCTATCCTTGCTTTATCCTCAATCTCTTCTTAACACAGACGAAAAAGTGATCCTGGGTAAGTCAGCTAACAATATTCTTTTGTTCAAATTTGTTTCCCTGGAAGTATGAACCAAACTCTTTGAAATGGGTTATAAGTCCCTACTTGACCTTCCTCATTCCTTTTCATCTCTGACTTTGTGTGCTCTGTCTCATTTTTCTCCACCATCCTGACCCCATTGCTTTTCCAGAAATACAGTATTAATGCATCGGTATGTATAGGTCTCTGCATTTTCTTTTCCATCTGAAGAGAATGCACGGCTCATTCCTTCCCCACCCCACCCACTGACTCAGCTGGCATCTTTCCTAGTCAGCACATCAGGACTCATAGCCTAATCCCACTTCTTTGACACTCCCTATTTCTCTTTCTTGTTGTTTTGTCCTTCTACCGTAGCACATCAATATCTGACACACAATATATGTTATTTATTTACTTGTCTTTCAGCCATCTCTTTTCCCACTAAACTGTTACATAAAAGTCAATATTTTTTTCAGTTTTTCTTACCGCCATTTTTTTTGATTGACTCAGCACTCAAAAATAATCATGAACAGTGAAGAAATAAGTACAGTTTACAAGTTGTGTAGTTTTGTAAAAGGATATATCTTGACTTCTGCTTTGTGTCTTCACCACTCTTGTTTGTCTAGGTCTGGAATATTTCTGGCTCTTGGCTGACTTTAAGCTCTACTCCAGTGACTTTGATCTTAAAATTAAATGACAGGCTATCTAATTCCAACTCTCTATATCATTCTTTCTAGATTTTCTGCATCTTGATCTCCCAATCAGCAGGTAAGACAGCCTGTTTGCTGTTGGCCTTGCCTCAAGTCACTTGCTGTAATACCGCCCAGTATCTGTCACTCATTTCTCATTATCAAGCCATGCCAGTCTGGCTGGACTTTTTCCCATCAACTTTAATGGATTGGTTTCTCTTGCACCTGGGTGTACCCAAAAGATAGGACCTGCCTCACCCAAGGAAAGAAAAGGCATGCCTGACTCCATTTATCTGTCTTTCCCTGTCTGCTTCATACTGTTGCAATCTTCCTCAGCTAGACCACAAGATAGGGCAAGTACTCACAGTGCCTGCCTCCCATTCTGGATATCTTTACTCTCTCCATTATAAAGCAACTCAGGTAAACTCAGATTTGGCCTGGATGAGGGCATAATGAATTTCTGGAGCTCAAAGAAATCTATGTCAGTAGCAAAAGGGAAAGTTGAGGCCTCTAGGTAATGAGAGGACAGAACTGTGTGTTGTAAACCATTCTGAGTCTGACAGACCCATTCAGTGGACCCCCAATGATGGCTTGTCTTAGACCCACTCATGTGAAAAGATGGAGAAAGAGAGAAAATATTTTATCCTCAGACGATAGTGGAGATGTAGGTCAATGGAAAAGTGCCCCTGGGTTCAATCCCCAAAACTGTAAAAAAAAAAAAAAAAAAAATCACTACTGAATATATCTTGGATCACCTCATCCCATGCACTTACTATTTCTTAGGAGCTAGGGATGCAAAAGTTTTTAATTTTTTGTTTGTATCGTTTTTCAAAGACCAGATCTTATGCAAAAAACATAGATATAAACAGTATTCATAAACTGCAAATTACTATAATACAACTATGCACTTAAGTATATTAGAGGTTAGCATGTGTGAGGCTTAGGAGGCTAGTAAAAACATGGTGTTTTGTGGTGAATTCTGTCGTTCAATGTGGCCGATGTAGAGTGATTATGGAGAACTGATTAGAGATAATATACAGTAGTTAGACAAATGTGATTAGGAAATTCATAGGGTATCCAGAATGGCTCTTTGGTATATTATGGGATATACAAATTCCTTAGTAATTATATAAATGCAAGTAAAGGTAAAACATGATATCATAGAGCATATATTTGATAAATAGAACTTGGAAGGTGGAAGTAAGTCCAAGTGTCCATAAGGGCATAGCAAACAGAAACATTCATGAATTCCTAATGCAGTACTGGCTGGACATAAACCTGGCTGTACTGAACAAATTAGTGTGCCATTGGAATGGCATCCCTGGCAGAGTGGTTTTGTCTCGCTGGCTCAGAACATGACCACTCTGAATAGGACAACAGCTTATGGGAAAGATTTAGATGATTACCTGTACTGAAAATCAGGGTTTCACTACTCACTTATTTCCATCTGATATCATACTTTGCCATCAAATTCATTCCAAATCTTCTTGTTCTTCATTCTAATCATTCTTTATTTTTTTTCCTGATTGCCATTTTTTCTCCACTACCCTATTTACATTAAACTTTACTTCATCTGTATTTAATAGTTTTTAATATACTTTTTTCATTAAAATTCTGATTGATATTGCAATAATTTGTTTTCAAAAGTCAATTGGAAAAACAATATACTTTTCCTACATTATAAGAGGCTACTTTTGTAATTTTCACCCCATATGTATTATAGTTTACTGTGATAATTTTGATTCAATCAGCACAATTAATAGGTGGAAAACTTTATTCAGGAAAATTTTTCTGAGGTAGGTTACTTGGGAGCAAATATTTATTCTGTGTTGGAAAAAATGAAAGAGGAAAGCATTCCAATTGATGAGGAATTCAAAGCCACACAAGTAAGTAGCATTAAAGAGTGGAAAGTTGGCTGGATTTAGCTGGAGGGGAGAGTCAGTCTGTAGTGGGAAAAGATAAAACTAGAGAGGTACAAAAGTGCTAGTTGACAGAGGACCTTGAATTATAGGCCAAGAGTTTAGACTTGATATGTCAGGAGTAGCTGATTCTTGAACAGGAAGGTGATGTGATAAAGATGGCATTTGCAGAAGATTATTTTAGAAGTTTACAAAGGAATAATTGTACCAAAAAGAGACTGGCATTAGGATTGCCAGCAAAGAAGTTATTGTATGTCCTGTGTAAATAGAATCAGGCTGAAATCATAGAAAAGGACAGAAAAGAATATCTTAAACAGCACAAAGCAAGAGAGGTTCAACACTTGGTTCCTGAGCCCTCTATTTCAGAATTACCTGGGATGTATGTTAAAAATGCATCTTCCTATCCTATATGCTAAAATTTTTCAATGTAAATTTTTCAGTGTAAGGACTGGGAAATTCCCTATGTAGATTTTTTTTTCACATTAAAATCTGCAAAGTTATGCTCTAGAGAAAAAATGAAGAGAACATACTGACTGTATTTACAGTGATAGAGAAAAAGTACAATAACCACATGGCAGCCAATCTAGTGTTCAGAGAAAATGATAAGAGTCATCAATGAAATTTTAAAACACTTTTTAAAAGAGTACTTTTAGATTCATAGCAAAATTGAGCAGAAGAGATTTCCCATAGACCCTCTGCCCCCGTACATGCTCAGCCTTCCCCACCAGCATCGTCTCTGACTAGAGTCCTGTCTTTGTTATAACTGATGAGCCTGTGTTGATACATCATTGTCACGCAGAGACTACAGTTGCATTAGGGTTTAGTCTTGGTGTTGTGCATTCTAAGGGTTTGGACAAATGTATGTGATATACATTTACCTTTAAATTATTAGAGAGTGGTTTCACTACCCTAAAAATCCTCAGTGTTCCACCTATTCATCCTTTCTCTTTCCACCTCTGACAACCATTGATCTTTTTAATGTCTCCATTGCTTTGTGGTTTTCAGAATGTCACAGAGTTGGAATTATAGAACATGTATACCTGTCATTTTGGCTTCTTTCACTTAGTAATATGCACTTAAGTTTCCTTTAAATGTTCTCACAACTCAATTCTTTTTTTTTTTTTGGGGGGGGTGGGGGTGCATACTGGGAATTTGAACTCAGGAGCACTTGACCACTGAGCCACTTCCCCAGCCCTATTTTGTATTTTATTTTGAGACAAGGGCTCACTAAATTGCTTAGAGCCTCACTTTTGCTAAGGCTGGCTTTGAACTCATATTCCACTGCCTCAACTTCTCAAGCTGCTGGGATTATAGGCGTGCACCATTGTGACTGGTTTTGTTTCTTCTTAATACTGATTAATAGTCTATTGTCTGGAAGTACCATCATTTGTTTATCTATTCTCTTACTCAACAACTTCCTGGTTTCTTCCAATTTTTGGCAATTATAAAGAAAGCTGCTGTGGGCAACCATGTACAGGGTTTTGTGTAAACATGTTTTCAATATTTGGGGTAAGCACTGAACACCTTGACTGCTGGAGTCACACTCTGCCCTGGAGTGACTGTATCATTTTGTATTCTCACCAGCAATGAATAAAAATTAATAGGAATGTGAAGTAATGAAACTGAGTAATTATGCAAAAAAAAAGTGCTAAATTGCATGGTCAGCCTTGTAGAATTAAAGTAAAAAGAAAAATCCTCATAAAAATGGATTTGGTTCGATGAGAAAGATAGTAGAAAATGAGCCTTAAACATAAACATGGAAAATACTGCCATATTGGTGATATCTGAAATCATTAAATGCCGAATGTTGCTTTACATAAAAAAGAACAGCTAGGATTTAAAACATAAATATCCCTAAATTTAAGGATTGAAAAGTAAAACAAAGGAAGATGTAGAAAATTCAGAGCAAATAAAGATGTAGAAAAGAATCTATGACTGCACTTTGAATAAAGTCTGGGAAAGAGAAGCATTTAAAACAATTTAAAAGGAGAGGAAATTTTGCCAGCAGTCACTATCCCAACATCCATGGATTTCATGTCATAAGACCTAATTGTTTGTTTCCCAAACTTAATTTGGGAGAAGGATCATTTGATACACCTATAACATTCACAGATTCCCAGGCCCAGTACAGAACTAAGTTGGAATATCCAGAGCAGCCCAGGCATTGGGATCTGGCAAGTTCACAGAGATTTTTTTTTTTAATTTTAATTTCTATTTTTTTTTAATTTTTCAGAGGCTGATTCTTCCTGATGTAGACTCATCAAACAACTACAGACTTCTTCCTGATGTAGTCTCATCAAACAACTACAGACTTCTTCCAGGTATGACTGGGTGAAATTACATAAAGTGCTGACAGAAGTTCTCTTCTAGATTAAATAGAACATTAGTTTTTAATTCAAGGTGATTTTTTTTTCCAATGTTAAATTTGGCATCATTTGTAAACTATCATGATTGTCATAAAACAGGGGTGGGGTAGTGCTGCTGGCTTTTAGAAAACAGTGACAATCGATACTGTACAAGATCCTATTATGCAAAGAACAGCCCTCACCTCTAACCATAGAAATGTCTATTGGTGAATCATGTCAATCTTGCCAAGATTCAGAAATCACAAGACAAACAGGAATTATAGTTAAATATGATGTGTGAATCAAGTTTGAATTACAATTTAAAATTAAACAAAACAAAACAAAAGTAATAGCTATAAAAGAGAGTCTCAGGATACTTAAGAAGAATTAGTGCATGGGCTAACTAGGTATAATATAAAAATATTTTTATTATTTTTAGTGTGATGTTATTTCAGTTGCAAAAAGGATGCTTTTATTGGTGTGTGCTTACTGAAGCCTATAAAGTAGTTTTAAATGGTAGAACAAAGGAAAATGTTCACACACATACATGTATTACTAGATACCATGATACATATTAACAACTTTTAGTACAGGAAAAGGTACACAAATGTTCACTTATTATTTTTCAATTTTTTGTGTGTTTTAGAATCCTTGAAATTTGTATAAAATTGTGTATTTTTTTGAACAATAAATGCTTTGGATTTGGACAGATTGGTTCCTTATGCTTGGATTGATTCTAAAATTGATTTCCACTTCCATCTTTATACTGCTTTGGGCCATTCCTACTACTTCTTGTTCTTCATCATTTAAAGACTCTGAGATGCATTTCTTGACAGGAGCAGAAGTGTAAGCAAATGACATGTGACTCTGTGAAGAATCTGACAGTTCTGGCCAGTCTCCCTTTTTCATTTCACTTCTCTTTCCTCTTTCTTTTTTTTTTTTTTTCATCTCCATGACTTTTGCTCTCTGGGAACAAATGATTCCAGACTGCTTCTTTCTCTTTCACTTCTCACTGTTGGGTCTAATGACCCGTGTGATACCTGTGAATGGGAAACTACCCAGTGGCTTTACAAACTGTCCCTTCAGGCACACAAAAAGGAAAAGAGATAAAGCCCCCACCCTTTGGCTTTCACTGGAATTATCTAAACCTTACCACAGGCCCTTTCTAATCATGATATGATAGCTTGGAGTGACTAAATTCCTACCATGGAGAAGTTGTAATCTCTCTCTGCTCTCCCTCCTTACCCTGCCATACATTCCAGAGGAATGAACAAGGTTGCTCAAGCATGCCTTTGAGCTTTGGCTAGTTTCTAAGTTGCTGCCACTTGTATTAAAAACACTGTTGCCTTTTCTCTCTTGCTAAACACTTAATCATGTCATTTCAGTATGTCTATGCATACTAGTGCTATGCATGCTAGGATACTCTATAGATAACTAATGAGTAGACAGAGCACAGGTTTTAAATATAGAATTTTTCTCCACCTGTTCAACATATTTAAATATTACTGAGAAGTTAAGATGAGGAAAATTCATAGAGTAATTTCTGAGGAGAGTCTAATTACAGTTTCATGTACACTAAAACATAGGTAAAAAGATGCAACGAACAGCAACTCATTAAATTTACCTTCTTCATTTACTTTGATGTAGATGACTAATGGTAGTTATTGCTTATGTTCATAGAGAAACACCATGCCTGATTTTTAATTAAAATTAAAATATAATACATTTCTACAAAACAGGGATGATGGTGGTTTAACAAAATATGGTTTCTGATGATAAGATTATGGCTGCATGAGAATTTTCTGGCTAGAAGTGAGGGCTTTTGGGGATTGGGGTTGTAGCTCAGTGGTAGAGCATTTGCCTAGCATGTGTGAGGCACTGGGTTCAAACCTTAGCACCACATAAAAATAAAGAAAATAAAGGTATTGTGTCCATTTACAACTAAAATATATATATTTTAAAAAAGAAGTGTTTTCTGCATGCTGTTTTCTCATTCTTCTAACTTTTTGGAGATCTGAAACTCCAGGTGAGACAGTTAAGGTGTTGGAAATCCAGATGGAACTGATGTCTCACTTGCAATTATGGTGACATAGAAAGCTGTCTTAAACGGGCTTTTTATTCATTTTATGAGTTTTATCATAATCCGAACATTTTCTTAACTCTTCAAAAAAAGCTATAATTTTTTTCTTACATCTGTCTGCATATATTTTTAGGAGAGACATCTAAATGAACATAGTATCTAAGTGACTACTTTTAGGTTTAATTTTTTTTTTCCCTGTGTGGAGAGATCAGAGTATTTCTCAGAAGTTTTTGAATGATAAGTTAGCATCAATTGAAGGTTGATTCTTCAGTAAACCTTATTTTATTTTATTTTAATTTTTTGCTGTTGGGGATTCAACTCAGGGTGCTTTACCACTGTGTTACATCCACAATCCTTTTACTTTTATTTTTTATTTTGAGACAGGGCCTTGCTAAGTTGCCTAGAATCTTGGTAACTTGCTGAGGGTTTTGGTACCCTGTGAAGCCCAGCCTTGGAATTGCCATCTTCCTGCCTCAACCTCTCAAGTTGCTGGGATTACAGGCATGTACCACCATGTCCAGCAAAAATCTAAGCTTCTTTAAAATATTAGCATAGATGTTGGATTGAAAATGTTTTTGATGACAGTCAGGATCATGTATTAACTTGCATGCAGCACAGCCTGAATTCCTTACTCAAGTCACTATCTCAAATAAATATACCATGAAAAAAATGCCTGTTTGTTACTAAATTAATTAAGGTTGTAAATTTCAACCTGGCTGTGAGTCTCAAGAGAGTGACAAAATGTGCTTGATGTTTGACGTGTTAAGGAACTTAGCTATATTTGACTAGAGACAATAAATAGCAGCACAGTATTAATGGTAATGGCATCTTGGAACCTTGTAGAGAAGAAAGAATCAGTGAATATCTAACAAGCAGGTTAATTGCCAGAAGACACTAAAAGCAGGAGAAGAATAATTTCTTGTATTTTGCTAAGGTGCAATAATAACTGCAGTACATAATATTCAAATGTCAAGGAAGAAAAATAGCTTTCTTACCATCCCAAACACACTAGTCAGAAATAAACAGGTTCATTTTGAATAAAGATACAGACTGAACCATCAGCCTTTACAGTAAATGTGGTCCTATCTATAAAATTTAAGATGCTGGACATGAGGAATCACACACACAGACTCAGATAGAATAGAGAAATGACTGCATTATTTTTCAGACACACATGTATTATTATAACATGAATATCAGAAAAATCTTTGATATTGGCCAAAATGACAATAAATCATGCTAATAATTAAATGACTGTATTAATTAGCTCTACTTACATATGAGTTAGTATCCTCTGGCTATGAGCAGAAATGAGGAAAGATTTCCCTATCAACATTCACAGTCCTTTTGGAGAGAGCAAACCAACAAAACAAAACAAAACAAAAATAACAAACAAAAAATATAACAGAGGGAAAAGTATTATGATGTAAGTGTACACAGTAATTTGGAGGCAGATGATCTAAACTAACCATGATTAGGCTATGAGGAAGGTACTTCCTTGGAGGAAATGTATGTGCTGGGCTTCAAAGTCAAATTATACACAGTTTTTTCTTTCCCATGACAACTGTCTCATGTAGGCATTTGAACGACATATTTTTCAGAAAAAGTTACCAATATAGAATTCATTTTTTTTGCTTTTAAGTGTGGAAAAGATACCAGTATTTCAGATAATTCATATGTGTATGACAAAGCTAATCTTTGTATGCCTCTTCCCATTTCCAAAACAACAAAACACAGGAGGTATAAAAAAATAATTCTGAGTTTCCTTTTCAAAACAGACCTGGTTCTAACTGAATAAATATGCAATAAAATCCAAAAGGATTAATTGAAAAGATAAAATCAATTGAGTGTATTAATATTTCAGTGCTTTGATGACATTCAAATAATGTACTGTAGCTCTATATCTAGCCAAATATTTAGTCAAATGTTTCTGTTTTGATTTTCTGGAGTTTCAAATTCTGAGGATGCTTGAGAAGGTAACTGTATATTATATCTATAAAATAAAGCCAAGCATCTGTGATAACCCTATGAAGATTCACTGGAAGTAGGTACTTGTTCATTCTCACAAGGATATTACAACCAGGAGAATTCCAATACCTTGCTCATTAGACACAGAATTAGCTAAAAGTTCCTCAGGGTTTAGCACCTCAATAATGGTTGGAAATTTCAATATCGTACTATCAATAATGGATAGAACAATTAGAAAATCAACAAGGAAATTGAAGACTTGAATTGCACTGTAAACCAACTAGGCCTAACAAAGGAATAGCAGAAACAACTGTAGGCCAGAATATTAAATATATTTGATGAAAAGGACAAATTCCTAAAAAGAATCATTACTGAAACTGATATAATAGAAGTAGAGAATCAAACAGACCTATAATAAGATATTGAATTAGTAATTTAAAGTATCCTAAAAGAAAAGCCAAATCCCAGGTGACTTCACTAGTGAATTCTATCAATGAAAGAAAAGTCTGTCAATTCTTCACAAAATCTTGTAAAATATAAAAGAAAAGGGATAACTTCCCAACTTTTTCTATGAAGTCAGCATAATGTACTCTCAAAACTAAACAAAGACATGATAAGAAAACCATACATAAATACTTCTTACAAAACTGGATGCAAAAATCTTCAAAAATTCTCATAAACTGATTCTAGAAACATATTTTAAAAATTATGTACCATGACCAAGTGAAATTCAGCCAGGAATGCAAGGTTGGCTTAACATTAAAAAAATCAATTAATGTGACACACCGTATCAATAGAATCAGATGGAATAAAAAGCAATCAGAATAAAAACTAAAAGTACATGATTGCTTCTGCAGATACAGAAAAAAATCTAGAAAAAACCTAACCATTCATTATTTTAAAAAATGTGAATGACAATAGGAATAGTAATTCATAGAAAACTATTAGAACTAAAGAAGATCAGAAGGCTGCAGAAAATAATAACAGTATAAAAATCAAGTGTATTTCTACACAATTTTAGAACAATCCAAACATGAAATTAAGAATATAATTCTGTTTACAAGAATAGCATTAAGAAGAAGAGGAGGAAGAAGAGGTGGAGGTGGAGGAGGAGGAGAAGGAAGAGGAAGAGAAGAAGGAGAAGAAAAAGGAGATATAAAGAAGAAACAAAACTATTAGCTAGGTTTGGACAAATGGATAATTAGAAGATGGTGTCTTCATATGGTTTCATGATATTTGGCCATGCAAAGGAAAATAGTACAGATACATGCTACAACATGGATGAACCTGAGAACATGCTAAATCAAAGTGGATAGTCACAAAAAACCTCACTTATTGTATGATTACATCTATGTGAGATGCCCAGAAAAGCAAACTGAAGTAGATTAACATTTGTATAGGACCAGACAATTGGAGGGTGTGAGAACAATAGGTAAAGGATACAGCATTTATTTTTGAATTGATGAAAACATTCTAAAATGGACTGTGGTGAAAGTTGCATATATGTATGAGTTAAAAACCATTTAATCACACACTTCAAAATGCATTAATAATAAGACATCTGAATTACATATAAAATAAACTGTTAAGAAATGAGATTTGAGTTCTATATCAGACATATGGAAATTGTGGTTCAATAAAATAATTTTACTTTCTAGTTTTATATTGCCTTATGTATTTTAAATATATTATCTTATTTTATCTCAGAGACAACTGTGAGGAATAAAAAAGAACTGCATAAAGTAAAGTAGTTTAGGCGGCTACCAATGATAACTTGAATTTGTGCTAAGATTTACTTTTAAAAATCAATTTAAAAAATTGACATTATTTTAAATATAAAAGGCTCATTTAAATTTAACTTATCTACACAGTTGATAGCAATTAAGCACCCATAGATTTTTAGCTATGTGTTCAGATTAACAGTCTTTGTTTTTGAGTAACAGTGAAGTAAAAACAAAAAAGATTTTACTCCTACAAAATCAAGGTTTTTTTTTTTTACCTTAAGTTCCTATTTCCCGTAATTCTTTCCATACAATATTTTTAGTGAATATTATTCATTTCATCCCTGTTCAATTCAACTGTTTGAATATAACGACTATTTTTATTACAAGTCTGGTCTTTCTTTATTCAAGGAAAGGCAAAGCTATATAAAAGCTAACTATCCAATGATTATCTCTAATGAAAGGGATCTGATTAAAAAAAAAAGAAAGAAAGAAACAACTACTTGGAAGTTAAAAGGATAGCACTGTATGTCCTTCAAGCACACGCCTGTACTAGTTTCCATCCCTGGGAAGATGATTTAAAGTGAAGTATGCGCAACCTGTTTTTCCGGTAGTTACAAATCAAGACATATGTCTTTGCAATAGGAAGAAGCTAACTACCATTTTAAGCATTCCTCTGGCCCTGCTTAGTTAATTTAATTACACAAAAAACCCCAACAAAGGTCGTTTGAACAGAGTATCTTGCATTTGGGTTTTCCTGTTGCTGAGTTTCTTTTAAAGCACAGAATTGCTAACTAGGAATGGTAGTATCACATTAGGCTTTTATACTTTCTTTCCTAATACTCAAATCTTCCCAGAAAGTCAAGGAAGAGAAAAGAAAAAAAGACATTTCTGTGTGATGTCTGGGAAAATTATATTTTGCTTTTTGCTACTTTGCCTGATAGATGCATATTCATTACTTTTGTGACAGATTAATTTAACAAATATACATAAACCGTTTTAAATTCACATAAACAGAATGTAACTATTACCCATATCAGAGGGGACTTGAGTTACTTTTAAATCTTTGACCCTATACATATTCTACCCTATAAAAGGAGTTAAGGATCAAGATTAACTTTTGAAATTACATGTTTTGTATAATATGACATCTTTTATGATCTATAAGTACTTTATTACTAATGAACAATTATCCTAAAAGTATTCATAATCTAAATGTGTGAAAATACAACTATGTGTTCAGTTGAATATATGTATTTTTTAATATTCAGAGTGTAGCATTCACTCATTTGTTCATTCTCCAAATGTTCAGTTAATCAACATTAGAGATAAAATATTATCTGAGTCCTTGAGTTAAATTGTTAAGAAAGTGGTGGGGGAGACAGGCGTGTTCCTGTCTGTGGAAAATGCTATGATAGGTATATGATAAAGTAATTTAAAAAAGAAAAAATTAATTCTGACTAGTTGAATCAGAAAGAATTTTGCAAGCAAGAATACATATGTATGCACACACACACATATTACACACATACACACAAATAATTTCCAAGTATGGAAATCCAAACTTGGAGTAGTCATGAGAGTGTTTCTATATTACATAAAGATGGGTGATTCAGTGTGGCTATAGACAATGGTATACCTGCTAACTCCCTCAGCCAAGTATGTGGACATGTAGGAGTTGGGGGAGAACTCAGAGGGGTCTTTTTTTTTTTTATCTGCATAAGTAATTTTCATTTATTTTAGAGCCAATAGGGAGCTAAGAAAAGTTTTATTCAGAGGGCTATGGCGACAATGTGAAAGATGTATTACAAGTTAGATTCTGAAAGAGTAAATTTGGTGGTGCAGGAAAGGCACTAAACTACCAGTGTTGCTGCTGCTTCTAGTACCACTCTACTTCAAAAGGTGAAAATGTATTGAGGACTTACCATGTCCAAAAGTCTCAAGTGTTTTTTTTTTTTTTTTCCTTTTGTTACCCGGGATTGAAATCAGGAGCACTCGACTACTGAGCCACATCCCCAGCCCTATTTTGTATTTTATTTAGAGACAGGGTCTCACTGTGTTGATTAGTGTCTTTCTCTTTATGAGGCTGGCTTTGGACTCAGGATCCTCCTGCCTCAGCCTCAGGAGCCATTGGGATCGTCTTAATTTTTAACATGTAAAATCTGACTTAATCCTTGTCACAATTCTCTTTGGAAGTGAGAATGATAACCAAAGTACATGTATGAAGACACGAATTGGTGTCAACACACTTTATATACAACCAGAGATATGAAAAATTGTGCTGTATATGTGTAATAAGAATTGTAATGCATTCTGTTGTCATTTTTTAAAAAAATAAATTCCAAAAAAAAACCCAGTTAGAATTTCTTATTCTCCCCATTCTTCCCCATTATGTACCAGCCACTTGATCTCTAGCCCTTGCCTTTTTCCTCATGTCTCCCCAGCCTCCTTCTGACCTTTTCTTCTTTTCTATCATTTAAAGGCCAGAATTACCATGGGAATTGCTCCTACACTAGTATCCTTGATTACTTTGCATCCCTATCATTCCTTGAGAACTGCCCAGCAGAATTCCAGCCTTGGAACACTGCCCTAGTCCTCATCTTTGCCCTGCAATTATACAACTGAGCACCTCTGGGTTATAAAACTCAAATATGTTGATGGGCATAGTGACAATTTAAGCATAGCAGGGCTCTCAGCCCCACGGACTAGCCTTTTATAGATTTGTCAACAGATCTGCCTCTTACTTCCTGGGGTGTCTAGGTTGACACATTTGTCACAATTTACAAGTCATCTATTTCAACAGCTAATATACAACCCTGCAACAGAGTGCAATTACTAAACCTAATTATTTTCTCCTACTTAAAGCTCTTAGAAGTAATAATAATAATAATAATAATAATAATAATCCATCACATTTAGAGAAATAAATTTTGGAGTAATTAGTTTATAGATATTAGTAGAAATCATCTGAGCAAGTTGAACCACCATTTAGATTTCCATTAATACCAGCAATTATCAGAAATTCATTTTTGTGTTTTAAAATTATGAAGGCCCCACAGTATTTAAATTTTTATTTTAGCAGAGGACAAATTGTTTATTATTTCAAAAGTACAGCTTACTAAGTTGATCCTGGACCTAAGAATTTACAGCAGTCTTAATCATAACTCATCAATAGAGTAGAAGTCAACATGTAAACCTAGCATCTTTTTAAAATTCCTAAGATGTTTCTGATTGAAGTATGAATATCCCTTCCTTCTGCTCACCTCATTTTCAGTCTAGGGTATTTCAACAGTGAACATCCTGTCTTTGGGTTCTAATCCTTATCAGGAACATATCCATCTTAATTAAACAAAATGTGCATGGTAACATTTTTCCCATGATAAATAATATATCTGACATTATGGAGGGTAAGGAAGCTTAAGATTCAGTATTGCTCAGTCTTTAGTCTAACATTTCCCTGTTTTTATTTCTTCATTTATGCCCCCACAGATAACACTATCTGAATTTGCTTCCATTTCTGCAATCCTGACATTTGCTAGCAAATGTACTAGTTTGTAGTTTGTCTTTTCATTTGTAAAGGAAATCATTGACAGAAGAGATTCTCAAGGCATTCAGGACAATTTCATTACACCAATTAGGAAACCAGAATTTATCTAATTTTATAGAACTTTTCAAGGCTCCACAAGTTTCTTGGAAGTTAAATTTTAGCTAATGGGTACCAGTCTCTTTTGTTGTATATTGATATAAGATGGGCAATTCAGGAGACCATAAAATAGTAGGCCAGCTAAACTTCTAAATTCATTTGATTTTTCCCTTTGTTTCTACTTCTGGAATAAAGTTTATCTTCACTATCATCAATATAGTGTAGGTTTACACAGGACAAAATTAAGAAACTTTATCCTACAATGTTTTCTACCTTCAAAAAAATCATAAACAAACTCTATTACTAATTGTTTTCCTTTACTGCTCCTAACAGGTAGTAAAAGCAAATGCTTGAGTGATGTTACTTTGAATTTACAAAGGAAACTAAATATTCAGAGCCTGCCCTGTTGTTAAGTGAAGAGACTTTTATATACACTTAGGGGCAAAAACATTGTTAGCTCTCCATCCCATCCCGTGAGCAACTGCAATGTGTGTTTCATGTCAGAGTTAATGGAAATGCCTCAGGTATTAAGTTAAAAAGTGAATCGTTATGTCAATTAAAAACATTAATTGGGATAATTACAAAGAGATCATAGTTTATAGAGAATTTAGTTATAATTTATACAATTATCTTCAGTTACACTGGAAAAATAATGAAGCTGTTTATTTGCAGTATTTACCTAACTGAAAATTGCAACTTCAGAGAATCTACGCACACACACTCAAAATGCCCATTTGAACTGGATCTGCTACATGAAGAGTTGTAAGCTAATGAATTTCCCTGAGGACAGGGTGGTTTTGGAAAGAACACAAAACTTCTAAAAACACAACCTAGTGCCAAATCGGATTCCTTAATTTCAACTTTGTTTTAAATGGGTCTCCTTTAAGTATAACTGCTAACCTCCAGCACTAACCACCTCCAGTTGAGGAGCCAGAAGGTATTCCTGTACATATAAAACTTGAAATCTGTTTCCTGACTTTCTCAATCTGAATAACTAGAATCAAATTTTACCTACAGATCACTATAAGCTGGAAATAAAACATGAAATTAAAGCGGAGTAGGAGATAGCATTTCACATACAAATTTTAAACAACTTTTTTACATTCCCAGAAGAAATATAAATACATTTAGAGTCTGTCTAAATCTGTGTTTTGTTTTGTTTTGTTGGGGTGGGGTTGGAATATTGATAACAAGCCTGATCTCTGGAGCAGATTTCTTTAGTTTGAATTCTGGCTTCATCACTTACACAGCTGTGTGACCTTGGTCATATAAGCTATTCTCTAGCCTTGGTTTCTTATCTGTAAAATGAGACTGTGAAAATTCTACTACTCACCCCTTAGGGATGTCACAAGGATTAAGTGTCTTAATACTTATAAAACACAAAGTATAGTGTTCAGTATAAAATAAGTACTATATACCTTCAGGTATTATTGTTGATATGGGGAAATGGAGTATAATTCAGGTTTCCATGTTAAGTCATCAGGGAATAAGCAAAGGTCAGAGGAAAGATTCTACCCAAGTGGTCTCTGTCTTTTTGGATTGGGTTTAGAAAGACCGATAACCCATGGCATCATAATGCAATATCCCAGAAATCACTTTAGCCCAATAATGGTTTGTGATGGGAAATCTCTCCTTTATTTTCTGATCCCTCAGATAATACTCTTTGTTCTTATAAATCGGTCTTGAGATTTCAACACATGCATGGGAATCCCAGGTGTGTCTGAGTGCGGTTAATTACACATTCCCATGCCGGAAGTTTCACTAAACATTTAACAGCACTTGCATATTTGTGACCTGTGCCATTTCAATAAAAAGAGACAAGCTCCAGAAATGCAGACATTTAAATTAAGTATCTCCTTTCTCAAATTTGATCTATAATTTTTAGAGTGAAATAGTGAAGGAGGGTTTTCTGCATACGGAAAGGCAGAAATGATTATATAAAATTACACTCATTCACACATTTTGCCATTACAAGTCAGTAATGTACTAAACTATTTATCATGCATTTCACTGTTCTCAACATTTTTGGCCATGTAAATTAAAAATAACTGCAAGTTGGGCAACATATCATGGTTTAATATCAAGTAGGAGGTCTTTTCCCTACAAATATCCATGTATAAATCAATGAATTGCCATTTAAAATGTGTTTTTTCAGAAACTAGTCATATCATGTCCTTAGTGGTATTGTAAGATTACCTCTTTATTTATCTCTGCTGCTAAGTTAATTATAAAAATGCTTGCAGTGAGTGAT
The DNA here is from genome assembly GCF_001458135.2 of Marmota marmota marmota. NCBI lineage: Eukaryota > Metazoa > Chordata > Mammalia > Rodentia > Sciuridae > Marmota > Marmota marmota. The sequence goes on along the minus strand of NW_025999968.1, from coordinate 33,700,285 downwards.
CATTTTGCTTGCCTAGTCAGCATCTTAAACTAGATTAATCTTCCAGCAACAGTTAATGGAAACTAAATCACACATCAACATGCTATAACAATATAATGATGCAACAGCAAATGAATCATTCAATTAACTCTTTGATAAATATAAAAAACATACCTTGCTGCTATAACTTATAAAGTCAAAGGCTTTCTATTTTCTTTTTGCTTACTTTCAAAAATGACTACATTTTGGAGAATAGATATAATAATATGCATTTTGCATACATGATCAAAATATTAAAAAGATTGCCTATTTTCAATTATTGTCTGGACTTCTAAACAAAGGGCACCATGCTTGATATCATATGTTGACTATATATTATTGCTTTCCAAAACATTTATTGTTAGCTGGATTCATTGTTGATGTTGACCTTGTTTAAAGGGTTCTGTTTACCAAGTACCCATTTTCTTGATGGATCATATTTTCTTTTTCATTATAAATACCAGATTTCACTCACTCTGCCCCAATCTATTCATTAACTATAAAATCAATACTTTATGTCTCAGTTGTTCAATACATAATGTAGAAGTTGCCAGTTTTATTATTGTAAGCCTATCTAGGATTATACAATGATCCTAAGGCAGAAAAAAAAACTATAATTATCAAAATCATGAATTTCTGATTGGAATGCCCCCAGAAGTCCAAAAAGCAATGGTAATGATGGGCTTCAGAGTACATGGATTTAGAGTCTGTTGGGAGGATTTTTGGAATTGGTGATACTTGAGTTAAATTTGAAGGAAGAACAAAATTTCAGTCACCAGATTACAAGAGAAAGATAACTTTAGGCAGAGAAAATTGTAGCATGCACTTTGGATTCTATTTATGGCAGTGGCACTCACAATAGCATTTGAGATTATAGTATTTGTGCTCTGACAATGTTTTGGATGGAGTTCAAATATGCCCACCTTCGACTTTTAGCAAACTTTACTCACTGAAAGAATCTTTTCAAGAGTATATATTTGTAGTTTTAATTGCCTGAATCATCTCAATGGATTGGTGACATCAGAATATAAATTACTATACATATAATATACTTAACTTTTTAACTTTTATAAATAAAAGTTCTGGATGAATCTAAAATAAAAATTGCAAAAAAAAAAGATTGAAATAAACTCTTGATTATCTATAGTGAATTTTCTATAGTTATTATTAACTATTGAAGTTTTAAATTTATAAGTTTATTGTGTATCTACACATAGAGCAACTCTATTTCTGCACAGTAGTAATGACAGTGATGTTGATGATGATGGTAATGATAAAGATGGCAGCTTTCACCTACCTAAGGCTAAGTTTCAGGCACTTTACATGGATTAGTCCTTTTGCTTCTTAGAACACCTCATATAAGACAGATGTTAGTTTTGTCACCACGATATAAAGAAAACTGAATCACAGCAACATAAGTAACTTTATTCAGGTGGCAGATGATAACTGGCAGAGCTGAGACAAATCCATCAAGCTGGATCCAGATTCCAGAGTGCTGCGCCAGGCACAGGATATTTTAACAAATAATCTTCAACCAACCTCCTCTTTGAGGAACAGTAGCCTTTGTCCCTGACTTACTACAATTTCTCTTAAAATTTTTAAATAATATAGATGGCTAGGCTTGCCCCAACAGTTTCTGATCCAATAAATAGATTTGTGATGGGGCTTTGGTTACTGTAATTTTAATATTTGCACAGGTAATTCTGATTCACACTTCCAGAGTTATGAAACTTTATGTAGATTCTTTCTTTAGCCTGAAGCATTGGTTGTCTAGTGAACATGTCATATCCCAAACTAAATTATTATATAGCATTTGAACCTACTTTTAGTTTAAATAAAGACAAAGTTGAATGACCCAAGACAAATATTTTCTTAAATCTTAAAGGGTAAAAATGTCTTTTTTAACAAATAGAATTTTCTAGGTTGGTGTTGTGACTCAGTAGTAAAGAGCTTGCCTAGTATGTGTGAGGCAAAGGGTCCGAGACTCCGTACTGCATACAAGTAAATTAAAGTAAAGGTACATTGACAACTAAAATATTTTTAAAATTAGAATTTTCTAATTATACTCCTCTATAAAAGATTGAAATTAACTTCCTGTTTAAAAAGGGATTCAGACTGAATCAAGTAAACATAACAAAATGATATATTCTTATTATGAGATTATTGCAGGTTATTAAAGGAGAAAAATAAATAAGTAGTTTTCCCCCTCAAAAAATATTAAAAGAAAAATTTGTATACTAAAATCTATTAACTTAAAATTTTAATTCCAGCATAGCCATTTAATATAAGCAAAAAAGAATGAATGATTTTAATGAAAGACATTAATGAAGATTTAAAAGACTGAAAACATTTAAGTTCATTAGTGAACTCTATATTTTCTGTATATACTGTAATGATGGCGAGATGAAAGTGTCAGTAGAGAAAAGAACATTGTTTGATCTCTTAAGTTCTTATTATGGCTCCCCCCAAATGCTATTAGCACACAATAAAAACTCACTGCACAGTTAAAAATATTTATTGGTTGAGATATAATTTATATATTTATCAATTAAAATAAATTATCTTTTTAAAAAATATTTTTTTTTCCTCAAGCAAATCACTACCAAGAGAGCAGTTTCTAAAGGCAGGTCAGTGCCATCTAGTGGCAAATCCAGGTAACAACTTATCCTTCCTGATGAAATTTAGAAGAGTACTTTTGATATACATAGGTCTACATTTTTAAATGTATGTTTAACTTCCAAAGAAAATTTAATTGAATGTATTCTAGTGAGACAAACGTTATAATTCCACTAAAATTAAGTTTAACATTTGACAGTTCCATAAGTAATGAGAAATAACATGTGCCTAAGACAGAAATGTGTGTGTGTGTGTGTGTATATATATATATATATATATATATATATATATATATAAACTTTAATAATAGCTTTAAAAGAAAAGCAAGACCTTAGATGTAGAAAGGATAATAAGTATTTAAATGAATAATATGTCAAGCTTCTCTTTAGTTTCAAGGCATGCTGAAGGTTGTTATAAATAACAATTAAGAATGAAAAGGGGATATTTGTTTCTGTTTCCTTATAGGGAGACTAGGCAATAGTTGCACAAAATTTCAGAACATTATTTTTAAGCTAGATAAAAGGTTACTGAGCAAAACACTTGATAACCATGAGAGTTTACGAAAGTCTATAAAATTCCTCACTATAGATTCTGGCTAATACAGTAAGAAAGTATCCTTTTAGAAATATTCAGAACTCTCTTACCTTGAGGGAAAAGGAATGGACTTGATGAAATTAAGTTCCTTTCAGGCTTTAATTGTATTAAAAGCCAAGTATACTCCCTCATAATTCATCTTTTTGGTTTGGAGATAATATGCCTGTTTGACCTAGCTGAAATTCTGCCTTTTGTTAGTCCTTTTTCCTGAGACTCCAATTAACTTTACAAAATTTCTCTTCAGGGAAAAAAATCTAGGCAAAAGGATTAATTTAGCTAACAATGCTATAATAACAATAAAAAAATCTCTGCGGGAGCTTTTTCTGACCTATTCCAGGGACTCTGCCAACTCCAATGCTGGAATGATAAAAGAGCTCTTCATAGCCAAGGAGATAAGGAAAAAAAACCCATCCCATCAGACCCAATTGCTCTTCGAGGAATTCAAAAGAATCCAAAATAGTCTTAATGTCTAAAAATGCCACACTTTCTACCTACAGTCTAAGATCCGAAAGGGTACGTAAGGTTGATTTATCAGTGAGGTAATTTTCTCAACCTGATGAGGAAAGCTTTTATATGTTCTAAATGAGCTATCAGAAAGGAGAGGGCCATTCTTTTTCTCAGCCACTCACAGGAAACAATATGGTTTTATGAAACACAGAGCTATGAATAGGAAGAGTCATATAGCTTTTCTTGCCCCCAATCTTCACCATGATGAGTTTTCCTGTTCTGCTCTGAAATGGAGAAGCAGCTGTGATTTCTTTCCTTTTCTGTATATTACTTAAAACCCTCTCCAGTTAGGCATTTCATTCCTTTCTTATCTCTTATTCAACATGACCATGAAATGAGAAGAAAGCAAGCCATGTTTGGAACTATGATAATGTTAACTGTTTATATTTAAATTATTTTTAATTTTCTCATTTATGATACCAAGCCTTTTCTAACTTTTAAGAAGTTATTTTTATATGGAATATCCTTGGAATGCCTGTCATGATTCAATTATTGTAATTGAATGTTAATTACATGGTTTTGGTTACTCGACACATTTTTCCTGGAAGACCATATTATTAATGTGTGTGTAAGTAAATAATGACTACTAACACTTTGCAAAGAAAAATATAGTTTCACTGAGTTCTAGGCCTGCAAGTAGACACACTTGCACAGGCACAAACAAGAATACTCATATACATATTCATGAACACAATATTCTGTATTTTACATACCTGTATACACTCATGCACACATAAGCCCATAAAAGTGAACAAACACAGATACACATTCACCCTCTTATAACTTTCTTCATCCTAACTTATATGTTCAAAGCTACAATATCATATTTACCATAAAATAGGAATCATAGTGATACTTATTATTACCATGATCAATCATTGACCAAGAAGCAATTTTCAATTTATGGATTTGGTCCAGACTCTATATTCATAAGAATATAATAAAGACTATAAAATAGCATTTATGTTCACTTTAAATATTGCGATTTTTTTAAGTTCCAGGAAACAGATATTCTAAATTGTTGATAATTATTTATTTTGTCATTATCTATTTCATTATCTATTTCTCTATTTCATTATCTATTCTCTATGTTTTGACAACTGACAATTTTGATTTTGTCATCTGAAATTAATTGCTACTTTCCAGAAAGATTTCTATTTGGTTTAATAACTAATTATGTGCCCTCATGTCACTCACACGCTTTTACATATTCTGCTATTTTTTTCTTCTTTCCTCTAATTTTAGCTTTATTTGGTTACTCATGGCTAATTAGTCTTTTCTTCTCTATCATTAACCTAGTACACATCAGACCTTAACAACACATTTCCTGTTTAGATGGTAATGTGAAGCAGTTATGATTGCAATTTACAGAGGTTAATCAAGTTTCTGTGTAGTTTTGGTTCTTAACTATTTTTTTTTTTGTATGAAACACTTTTCTTACTCATAAATGTCTTGACATCAAGTACTATAAAGAAGTATTTTTACAGCTATTCCTATTAATCATATATCAGAAATCTTTAGTTTATCTAATGTTTTAATGAGCATGCATACCTCCTGAATGTGTATTTTTTATATTTCTTTTCTAAGTAGTCGACTGAGACATACTGAGTTATCTGATGCAAACCTGAAAGCGATGAGATTACCTTTTTTAGACATAGTATCAATTGGGTACAATCTACTCTTCTAATACCTAGGGCAACTTCCATTCTGGCAGGACTCTAAAATAATGTATCAGTCAACCTCAATAAATATAGCCTCTTTATGTTTTTGTCCTCTCACACGATTCCCAAATGTATGGATTAAATCAGAATTTCCTAGAGAATCTTCTGCTTCTAGCTCATCCTTAGTCTCTCTTTGCTTTTCCTCTCACAATGAAAATCCATAGCTCATCCATGACTACAGCTTTTCTCTACCAGCATTCTGAAGCCCATGTACCATCAACCTTCTTGCTCATCTGCTTGGCAGATTTGTAACTATGCCTTAGTCCAGTTCTTGGCTTACAGTCCTACAGAACTCACACTAATTTCATTACTAGCAACCTTAACTTGGCTCTAAATAGAGTCAAGCCAATGCACTTCTGTATTTGCTTTCTCTCCTTTCCCCCACGGTGGACACTTTGTATCATTTAACTCTCAGTAGGAAATCTTTCCTCCTTCATCTTTCTGCATTATCATCAGAGGACCTCTAACTCTCTGAAAGAAATAAAAGTCGTTACTTAAAAGTGCACTGAACTGCTTTAGGGACTCTTATCAACTTGTACCTGTATTTCTACTTTTCTTTCTCCCTTCCTTAAATGGTGCTGCATCGGGGCTTCTGTCTCGACTTCTGCATTGGTTTATACTCACCACAGACTTCTCTGGACATGAAGGTTTAGTTCAGGCTCTCTCCTTCATGTATTAGTTCAACCTATGGAGTCATTCCTGGAGTTCATCACTAGTCTCATGAACTACTAACCAAGCAATTCGGGGCAAGATATGGAACCTCTCTACACCTCACTATCCTTACCTTATGGAGTAAAAATAACAGATACCTTACATGGTTAGGGTAATAAATAAATGAGAATAATGGATAAGCATGAGGACTTTCAACAAAATTTTGCTATTTTTATACTTCTCACAGGGACTCAAATAAACCTGCTTCATTGGGGGTATAGTAAGAAGCAATTCCCCTTAACATCAAAACCCTCTTTTCTATTCCAATCATTTTTTGTTGGTTCCTATTAGTTATATATGACAGCAAAATCCATTTTGACATAATTATACAGGCAAGGAATATATCTTGTTGTAATTCAGACCCCAGTACCTCTCCTTTCCCTTCCCTTCCCCGACCCCTGCTCTCTTCCCTCTATTGAAGTTTCTGCCATTTACCTATAGTTATTTTTTAAATTAATTTTCTTAGTACTTCAATTTTTTGCTTCACTAAGAAACTACTTAACAGAGATGCACTTTCTGCTTCACTCTGAACTCCCTCCCAGACTATACTCCCTTTGACTTTGACATTCACCCCTCCACAGCAAGCCCTCATATGAGTCACTGACATCAGCTCCCTGTTGAAGACTCTTATCTTAGTTGCTTTCTTGGCAAAACTTAGCAATGTTGGACATGCACTCCTTACTCATCCCCTTTCTTTTCTTGGCTACCTTGGGCCCTACTCCCTTAAGAATGTTTAGCACTCGATTGGCACATAATGGCCACCAAAAGATATGTGTTCCTTGACTTAGCAACTAACACAGGAATCAAAGCTCCCAGGTCAGAGCTGCCATTGATGTCTGCAGAGTTTTCACTCCTCTCAATGTTTACTTCCCTGAAGAAACAGCTGAAGTCCTGAAATCCACCTAAGGCCATTCATTTCACATTAGATTCCTGGGAAGAGTCCAAACCCACATTAGTCTCTCAAGTAAGCTCTATATTTAGGATGTCCTAGAAATAGGGGGAAGCCCTTAACTTAGGTTTATATTAGATAGCTTTTGTAGCTATTGCATTTGGTCAGAAATAGGAAACAGAAATGGTGAAGTACATTTCCATGATGGCTCAAATTATACTATTTTGCAATGTTTAAAATTTGCCTGTCATTATCCATAAATTACAGCTATACATTATAATTATTTAATCTACATTTCTTGTTAAACATCTAAATTATGTCACTTCACCAATTTACAGGAATTATGTGATTAGGTGTAATTATCCTAAATAGCTGAACACAATTAAAAAATCTTACATGCAGGAAGTGTCATATATAGCATTTTTTCTTTTCTTTTTTTCCCTCTTGACTTACTGCCCTTGGTCCCCATCACAAGAAGATAAAGGCTAGCTCAGTTCAAATGGGAAAAGGGAATTTCTAGCTTTCAGGTACCCTCTAGTTGAGGGGCCAGTTTCAGTAATTCTCTATATTATGCCCATTTTCAGACAATTCCTGCAGATAGAGTTCTCTGAAGGTTATAACCAGGAATATCAACTGTAGTGATGCCTACTCTGACATTCTGTGCTGTTTGAAGATCCAGCAGATCTACGCAAGGCTGTGAGTTCAATGTTTATATGGAGATTTCTCTGCTTAGGAGGCTCCCCCAACACTACCAGATTATCATGCCTCCTGCTTTGAGCTACGAGGCAGCAGTGTGCGAGGGCTAAGTGCTGTGAAGTCAACATAACCCATTCAAATCCTTTGTTCACTAAACCTGTAACTTTGGACAGTCATTCAATTTCTCCATAACTTTGTTTCTCCTTCAATAAAATACAGATGATGATAATGAAAAAAAAATAATGTGAATAAGGTGAATAATAAGAGCAACTCCCTATTGTCACTTAGTACACATAGTAAGTACATATTACTCTTCAGGTCTCAAGGTTAAACATCACCAGCTTAGAGGCCCTGATCAACATTTTTCACTTTTCTCACAATTTAGAATTGAGTATTATGAGCTTATGAGTTTAATATCATTCTCCATTATTAGGCCATGCATTTCATGAAGAGCAGACAGTCAGGCCTCTTTCTGTGCCTAGTGCATGTGTTGCCTGGTTCTTAAAGAATGATCAACAGAGGAAAGAATGATGCCTGCTTTCTTGGCCTGTGTGTGTGTGTGTGTGTGTGTGTGTAGGTGTAGGTGTGTTTGATACCCAATACATTCATTCATACTAAAGTTCTAAAGACCATTTGCCAAGAACAAAGAGAGATTGCATGAAAGGCACTTCCTACAAGTGTCTGCTAACTATCCTGCCAGTGATAGAGCCAGCACTACTATCCATATGTTAAAGGAGAGTGGAATGTGATTGCTGTCTGTGGAAACAGAAACTGGGTGGGCTCAGTGACCAGCCCAAAGGTTGGAGGAGTTTTCTGGGGGCTCATAAAGCCCACAAACCAACGTACTAAAGTTTTGCCAGGTGTGAGGCTCTGTGCCTGAGTACTAGACTTGCCCTAACCACAGGAACTTGTTCTGTTGGTGTAAACATCCACTTCACTCTCTTCCCTCAGGCACCCTCTTTGGCTTGTCTCACCTTGCTGTTGTTGCTCCCCACCCCTAACGAGGACTCTGATTTCAGGGTGTGGCTCAAACTACTTGTTCTGATTTTGTCTCCTTCAATCTACTTCCACTTATTTTTGTTCACCCAGAAAGACACTAAATACACATAGGACTTTTAGGTACCAGATACCTACAAATAGATCAAAATATTATTTCAAGTGGACTTAGCAGCAATGCTTTGAGTTAAGGTCTACTTTTTTTGTGTGTTTTATATCTAATTTTATTCATAAGTGTTTAAAGTACAGGTAATGTTGCAAAAAACACTGATTGTGCATAGCTAATGTCTTTAAACACCTTGTGAATTCAATGAGAGCATTCACGAAAGTGAGACTTTATAGCCTGTGGGTCAATCTAAATATAGGAAAGCAAATTAGAAAATTTTGTTTCATGTATGCAACATCAAAATGAACAGCCTTAAAAATCCAATGGTACAGGTTAATTTACATACACATGAGAGCCACGAAACTCAATGCTGGAAGATACTGTCGTTTTTCTTCTTTCTGCTTTAAAATATGGCAAGCTGTAGACAATCTGCTAATCCTTAGTCACATAGAATATAAATCTCTCATGTAGAAAGAATAAAATATGAGAGCAATTCAAATAAGTTCCATGTGTGAAATCCCTTTGGCCTACTTACACAAGTAACTTCCCTTACAGATTTTGGGAAAAGACGGCTATAGTATTTACTGAGCACCAGGGTTTAAGTCTAATTTTCAGAATATTGTGACACAGAAAAGACACCTGAATCTGCCTATTGAAATCTGTAGATCAGAAGGAAAACAACTGGAAGTGGCTTCTCCCTCTTCCTCTTCTTCCCTTTCTCTCCCTCTTTCTTCCTATTCTAACCTTAGATAATTTTCATAAAAATGGCTTAGTTGATCCTTTGCTTTGAGATACACACACACACACACACACACACACACACACACATATATATATATATATATATATATATATATATAATTTTTTTTTAACCAAGCACAATGAAGACACATCTATTTCCTTTTTGTTTGTTCTGCCATCTGTGGGTCAGAGAGCAAATTTCTCACAAAATCTTTTATTGAAGTGTTAGATTTTCTTCAACCAATATGTGAACATTTTTCACAGTCCTGTTTCTTACAAATTTTAATGAGGTTTGTCCTTTTTATAATCTTAAATAAATTCTCAGACTTCTGGTCTAACAGCATGCCATTGTAGAAAGGAAAGGCCATTAGAATAACAAAGAGTATTTTACTTATTGTCCTTAAATAAGTTCAGATGAAACTGTTATCTTAAAAAATAATTTGACAGTTCTAAAACTTCTGCAAGTAGTTCCTAAACTTGAAAGTTAGGTGAAGGCCATTGTAAAAATATAAGGTAAAAATATAAAAGAAAAATGTAATGTACTTGAGGGTAGACATGCTTAATTTTTTTTTGAATGCATAGAAGTAGCAGACTACATTTTTCAAGTTCACATTTCTTTTGAAAGAAATGAAATAAATAACTATAAAACCTATTCCTATGCTTTCTTGCTTTTTGAAAAACAAGTAAATTTTCCATGGCATTTTCATGTATGGTGCCTCATTTTCTCCTCATAAAACTCTATGCATGAGTCAGGCAGTTATTATATAACATTATATATTTTTATGATATAGCATTATAAACTCAAAAAACTCAATGGCCAGCCTAAGGTTATGCATCTACAAAGTGACAACCCCAGAACTGATATCTAGGTCTTTCCAGAATAGTACCATGATGCCTTGTCACCTTCTCTGTTTCTCCAAATGAATGTTATAATGTCAATTCAGTGGAAATAAACATTTAAGCAACCTGCAAGATATACCTCCTGAAAACATTTGAATATCTTTTTCCAAGAGATGGAATTTGAAGTTTCAAATGAATATAAGTGGATGTATCCTTTAGAAAACATAGAGACCTATAAATGGGATGAAGTTTCTGTGTAGATACAATCCAGTTACTTAGAAAATGGAAAGTGATGCATAAAGGAAACAAGGCATTTAAGAAAAGCCAGATCATTCATACTAAATATAAATTTGGCTTAGGGAATTTTGAATTCATATAAAGATATAGAATATCAAAACGCACATTATATATACAAAAAAATCCATTTGTTTCTATAATATGAAGTGTAAGAGGTGATAGGCAACACCGAGAATTAAAGAGTACATGAGAAGAAAGAATGGGTTTTGAAACTGTTATGGACTGAGTATATCTCTCTACCCAAAATCTACATGTTGAAGCCCTACCCACCAGTGCGGCTGCTTTTGGAGATGAAATCTCTAAGGAAGTAATTAAGACTAAATAAGAGGATAAGACAGAACCTGATCCAACAGAATTAATGTCCTTATATGAATAAACATTGTCCTCTTTCTCCTTTCTCTCTCTCTCTCTCTCACACACACACACACACACACACACCCGCCATACACAGAGTTCACATCTCCACAAATTTGCCAGCATCTATATCTTCATTTTGGATTCCAAGAACTCCGGAACTATCAGAAAAGACATGTCTGTTTATTTATGAGATATTTATGTTTAAGCCACACACTCTGCATTATTTAATCACAGAGGCCCAAGTAGACAAAGGCTGAAATTGTATTTGAAATTAAACTCTAATTTTTTTAAAAAAATATACAAATTCTGTTTCCTTCATTTTCATCAAAACAACTGTTCAACATGTATTTAAAAAATTATTCAATATTTATAATGAACAAGAACCAAAGCTAATGATGTCTAATTAAGTTTGTTTCATGCTTAAATTATCTCACTTCATTGTTGAAATATAAAATACTTTTGCTCCTCTATGTAAGTTATCTGTCTCTAGAATGGGTCCCGTGTCTACTCTTTATTTCTTTATTTTGTCTTACATCTGACCCAGAATATATGTAGATGATGAACTATGGACTATGATTTCTTTTATAACATTTGGGTGAATGCCTTATTAATCCTGAACAATTTAAACACAACAGGGGTAACAGATCACAAGTGTTTCCCTTAGCAAGCCTCCCTAAGCAGGAAGCTAGTCATGCTTCATTCAACAGACACACACCCAAGGACTGCAATTTTACAGAGAACAATAAATAACTTGTCAAATTCTATATTGCACACTGAAATTCTGCCATTTCCCTAAAATTATGGCTTTGTATCTGATCTTTAGTATTTGTAATAGGATAGCCTTCAGCTTATTTGATAAAGATCTTTTGAAGTGAATTTATGGTGTCTAATTTATTCTAGACCTTGAATAAATGAACTTACTTTTGGGGATTCAATATGAAGCAAAGAGGGAGCATAGCATTCTTAGGATCTTTAAGTCCAATAAAAGCTCCCAAATGCAAAATTTAGCATTCTGGGTCACTATGTGGATTAAAAATATCCCCTGGAGAACCTTAGATCTATAAGCCAATCAATTGATTACCCTTATCCATTTATGCTATTTTCTCTTGTGCACTACTTCCATCTGGTGTTTTAATTGGCTTCTTATCTTATATTGACTGTTTAATAGGACCATTATTTTTATATTTTATTTAGCAATTGTATCATGGGTCTATATTGAAAGTAAGTCTCAGTTAATTGTTGCAAAACTGCATAGAAAAATGATGTGGATAAGAAAGGCTTTTAAAATATCTGAACAAAAGAAAAAGTGCCAGTCATGGACCCTTTTAGGCATGAAATTCAGAGCTTTTTCCTTTGGTGAATAGAGGCTGATATTTCAGCTGAATTTGTCACCCATTTCCAATGACAGTTGCAAATAAATCAGTCCCCTGTGGAATATGTAAATGAATGTCTAGTTAAGATTCTGAAAATAATTTCACAGACACCTGGATAAAAATGTAATGAAGTAAGTATTCTTACAGCTCCCACATTCTTTTACACGGGTAAGTTTAAAAATACAGTAATAGGAACACACTTTAAAATGTAGACTGTAATTCTCTGTTTTTTAGAAAAAGCTATTTTATGACATTAGTCAATGAATACAAAAAAGCTTAATCTATGTATTCTAATTAAAATTATTATCCTACATTAATTTATAAACTAATCAAATTTACTGTGATATTTCCATGCATGTGTACCTAGTGATTTGATCATGTCTATGTACCCTCTCCCTCTACCTTCCCACCTGCTCCCCTTCCTAATCCTTAAAAATCCCACTTCTACTCTCAAGCCATCATTTAATTTTTTTTTAAATTTTGGTTTCCATATATAAGAGAATATATATCATACTGTTCTGTGTCTGTATGATGCCCTTCAGGTTTACCCATTTTTGTGCAAATGATAAGACTGCATTCTTCTTTCTTCTTTATGGCTGAATAATACTCTATTGTGTATGTATTCTCTTCGTTCATACATAGGTGGACACCTAGGCTGATTCCATGTCTTGGATGTTGTGAATAGTGCTGGAATAACTATCTTTTAAAAGAAAGAAAACCTAAGGTCTTTATTTTTAAAAATTTTCAGTTGGACAGTAATTAAAATAAACTGTTTATTTTTGCAGTAATAGGGATTGGACCTAGGGCTGCATACATGTAAAACAAATGCTTTAAAACTGAGATACATTCCCAGCCCAGAATCATTAATTCAAACTTAATACTCTTTTGAAATTTAAGATAGATATATATTTAAATGGCTACACTTTAAAACAATTGGCAACATATAAGCTGACGTGTGCTGCGCAAGCCTTAAACACCTATAAAATAACTTGTTACTCTGTTTATTTTCAATACCTAGTTTTAATATAGAGATGTAGCATCTAAAATACAAGATTGTTTTATTTTTCCATTCAAAAATTTGATATTGTAGAAATCATTTAAACTTGACTCTAATTTGTAACAATAGTTGATGATATATTTCATTTTTTTCCTATTCATACTAACAAAATTAAACTACAAAGGATAATAGCTCTACCAAATATACTTTAGCCTACAGCATTTATAATTACTCAAAAGACAAACATTTAATGAGTATTCTAAATGTTGTTTTCGCATTTGTCTATCCTTTTATTTATTTGTTCAGCATTTAATTATGCAGTGGCCGGTTTACACAAAGCACAGTGCTAAATACCAAAGGAAGACAAAGTTTGTGTCTTCAAATCTAGTACTGAAAGTCATGTAATCAGCAAATACCTACCTTATGAAGCAGGGTGAATAAAGTGGCTTAATTGGTTATGAATCTAGAGTGTAGACATGAGAAAGACTCCTGTTATTTGGAAGATCACGGGCAACCTTATGGAGTCCTATGTGTTTTTAAAATAAATGCAGGTTGATAACACTATTGTGGAATTGACTAAATGGAAAAAAAAAACAGTGCCCAAGGGGATGGGCTGATATTAGAGCTGCTATAGATTATAACTATTCATTAGCTGAAAGGGTGAAATTCATGGCAATTTAGAACAAAAGCAAAAGGCTCAGTAAAGAAATTTGCACTTTTCATTTTGAGAGCTCAGGGTTGAAATAGTCATCAACCAATGGCCCTAAGGAAACTGACAGAGACTATTTCTTCAGAGTAACCCAATGCTTCTTAAGGCCCAGCCAGGGATGCAATTTGGACTGGTGCCAAGACAGAAGTTTCCAAGGGGAACATAGATGTACTGAGAATACCACTTGAAAAAGAAAATGGAAAAGCTGAAGTCTGTAAAGTATTAAATGGAATAGCATCAGTTTCATTTACTCCTCATGAGCAGAAAGCAAAGAGCTTTCTGAGATATGCATGACCACTATATGTGGCATTGTCAATCAGGTATGGGCCGGAGCATCACAAATGTTCACAGAAGTTAGAGGCTAAGTAACATCTAAAGGATCAGGAGGGTTGGCCACCATGGTAGCAGGATCTACTTTGTATATCATTTCCAATTCGTGGAACCTGACTATTTTAAGCTTAAATAATTAAAACTGTGCTATTTTAACATATAGCTGCATTTTTTTTGCAATATTTAAAGAAATGTTTGATCTCTGAATTAGAAGAATCAGGATTTATAGCATTCAACCCACTGAAAATAATACAAAAATTATGCAGTCCTTATTTTCCAACTCTCTGGATCTTCTATCACACTACTTATATCTAGTTACTAATGAACTGTCAACTAGGGGCCAACATTATGCCTAGATATCTGTCAAGCTTGTTTTCAGAAGTCTTTACTCCTTAGCTCTTCCTTACATATGTCTTATGAATGCCTCGAGATCCATGATTTAAACTCATCTACTCCATGGATAAAATGAAAATAAATAAGGGTAGTACTTTGATCTTAGCAAAAACGAGTTTAATAGTGCTTTTCAAACATTGTATTGAGGAAAACATGGAATGAATGAAGACATTATCTTCAAGGGAATCAAGAAATCTCAGATAATCACTTCCTACCTCTCCAACCTTCATTTGTAAGGCAAGAATACATGTAAGTAGCAGCAGCACTGTTTGGGAGAAATAAAAATATATAATTGGGTAATTAACCAAAATGTCTGGCAGAGGTCTAAAATGATAAGATAATTAAGAAGTCAACCTGCTGAGAAAAGCAAGTTTTTCATCTGACAGAGCAGACCTGATGGCTGCTTATTGTTTGTGGCATATATATATATATATATATATACATATTCTTTTAATCTTTCTGTGGTGACAGCCATAATTTAACTAAAAGACAAAAAAACACACAACTCTTTCAAATAAATGTCAAGCCATATTTAAAGATGTTATTTAATCTGTTGCCAGAGTATTAAAAAGTTCATTATTCTGACACCTTAAGTGTTCTGGCAGAAATTAAAAATTTAACAGCTTTTCTCCAATAAATTCTTGACAGAATATAACATTGTACAAATAATCCAATCCTGCCAAATATCTTTGAGGAAATAGCAAGGGTATTTAAATAATGTTTCTACTTATATAATTATTCAAATATAAAATGATTTTTAGTAGTCGTTGGGGAGCTAATTGAGCAAAGAACAGAAAAACCATCACAGAACCACTTTCCATTAGTAGAATTGCACCTCCTTTATTTTAAAATATTACAACCTACTTTATTTCTAATTAATTTATTGGATGCAGTTTTTGCCCAATATTTATGTTTATCCTCTATATTAGACTTGGTGTCATATATTATTTTGACCGTAGATTCACCTTCTAATTAATCAGGGTCTGCACTAATGAAGAAGGGTGGTCATTAGGGGCAACCAGGAACTGTTCACTTGGTAATATGCTTTATCTTCCTAGTGAGAGTCTGACTGCTCATGGTGTATGTGTTCCAGCCACGCTGTACGCTGTACTTTCCTCCTAATTTGATACTGAGTCATGTGTCCTTGCCAGTGCATCAGAGAAGATAAACATGAAAAACACTGTGAATGTTTAAAATTTGATAATCCAACTCTATAGACAAAGGATTTGGCTATGTTAACAAAGAAGATTAGCAAGGTTTACATGACAAGGCAAAATACTGGTTAATTGGAAGGGTGGTTCCAGTGTTCTTGTTCATAGAGATCCCTCAGTATCTCTCTAGCTCCTGCCTCCACCACTGTCTCCCATTATGCTACTATAGGCACTTACATTTTTTTTATTAGAGATGTAAATATTTGATGTACTTAAAGTTATGTATTTGTTTAAAGCACATACTAAATCTCTCTTTCCCCTCTGTCTCTGTCTGTGTCTGCCTCTCTCTCTTACACACACACACACACATACATATACACATACGCACATGCATGCATGCACATACACACATACATACAAACACACATAAGACATTGTTCACTCTAGGCTTTACGTAGAACATGCTTTAACCATCCAGAAGTGAGTGAATAGCCTGGGAAACCTCCTTCCCCATGGCTCCAGCCTGGTCCTGGGCTAGTTTTCCTGTATACCATATGGTTAGGTTACACTGCCCCCAGCAGGCTTGACTTTCTAGCTCCACTTTCTACACCACATTTCTTTCATCCCATCCAAACTAATTAAAAAAGAAAAAAGAAAAATAAAACTTTATTGTTTGTCATTTAATCCCTCAAGATGTTGTTCTTTGTTCATCTTACATATAAGCTCATAAACGGGGTGAAAACCCATGACTGCTTCTTCTAGATAAACTATTTCTATTTTCTAACGTGCACTCCAAATATTCTTCTAAAACCCTGATTATTAAGGTTATTTCATTCAGGCTTTCTAATCTCTTTCTCAGTGGAATTCTATTATTTATTGCAACTAATCAAATATTGCCTTGGGAGAACTCTTCTGTTTTCCTATTTTTAAATTGCATGCATTGTTTTATATTTTTATGTTTCATACCTTATACATGCAGGAGGAACGTAAACTTTTTGGAGAAATAACCTTTTATATTAGATTTTACATCTTCACACTGTATAGCATGCTACCTTAGTGCATAAGGAGAGAAATGCTCTAGTTTGAGCTCTGTGCCTGTGTAAACTTGAACATGAAACTTCACCCTGAGATTTTCTTTCCTTATCTGCAAACTGAGTTTAATAAAGACCTCCTTCCTACCTCCCTAACTATGGTGAAGATCAAAGAGCCACAAATATTTCCCTACATGCTTTGAAGACACTATATCAGCATAATAGAATAAACATAATAGTAAGTTTCTCCATCAATAATTTAAATTTTCTGAGTATGGTCTGTTAAACTCTTTTTTTTATAGGTCATCCAATAGAACACTGTACAGACATAGGTATTTAGGTAAAGCTTAACTATATTCCTAAAGTAACATATATTTCTAAAGGAAAAGCTGACAGATGTTACAAGTCGGCTAAGCCAACCCTTTACAGATGAAGATAATGTGGTCTAAAATAGTGAGATGTCTTTCAGGACGAGATACTAACTGATGCCTTAGGTGATTACTTCTCTCAGTTACTTTTTTATTCTATCTCTCAATGGAATAACATACTCTCTCTTTCCTGGTGAGGAGTAGACTTCCCTACCCCTGTGGGCTTGGTCAAGAGGCTTTCTTTAGTCAGCAGGAGGTTAGAAGATTTGTATAAATGAGTCTGAGTTTTTGTGTGCTCACAAAGGCTCACATAATGTCCATAAGCCCAGCATGCTCCTGTAGGTATTATCCCTTTAGGTCAGAAAGAGCATGAAAAAATGTAAGCACTGACTCCAAACCTGAGATTGTAGACGCTGAATCACATTACTAAACCTTCAAATGCAATTGCTGTTTACTTTATGTTCTAATCATCTAAATGCTACTTTTTAATAATTCAGACTTATAGAACTGTTCATAATGTGCTTGAGGATAATACTATGTTTTGTAAGGTAATACATTAAATATAGCTATTTTATTTATATTTACTGAACATCTAATTCTTTAAAAGACCACTTACCTGTATATTATACCAGTGATTTTCAAAGTAATACCTCTAAACCATACATACACACAAAATTAGACTCATCTAGATATTTTTTTTTGAAATACAAAATATTAAACCTCTCTGTAGATCTTTGGATAAAAGCAGCTCTAGGGGAAATTCCAATAATTTGATCTAGCACATGTTCTAGCTGATTCTGATGCATGCTAGAGTTAAGGCAGCACTTCATGACATTATCATTTATTTCATCCTTTGTCCAGTAAAACAAGAAAATGTGCCCTTCTATTCCCATCAAAGTGCTCCCTCATTTCTTGTAATTTACCTCCTCTAGTTCCCTGACTTGAGAACTCTAACCTTTTCAATTTTCTTCAGTTTTCAATCTCATCCTGTAGCACCATATATTGTGTCATTTCTTTTCATTTCTTATTGAGAATAAAAGGAAATTCCTTTCCCTTCCAGGTCTCTCACTCAGTATGTTACTTTTTCTAAACCCACCCTTCATTGCTTTCCTTCAATTAAGGAAAGGATCACCACTATTTATTTCTAAGACTACATTCTTCCTAAATATATACCATTAATGCCTCCATACGAGCTGCTAATAAATCTTTGTCTCCTCTCCTCTACTTCTTTGGATTACTTCAATGTGTAACTAACTTTAGATTACTCAGTGTAACTCATGGTATCTCACTTCCTAGCTATCATGTGGGTACCACCCCATACTTCAATATTTTACCATTGTCTAAAATTTTGTTGCTGTTTAATATCTATCTCTATTACTCTACTGGAATTGTGCAAAATCTCCTGTGAGCTTTCTGGGAAAACTTTATGGCAGTGTCTAGTTTTTATTTTGCTAATCTTTTCTCAAGTAATTTCATCAATTTGAAATTTTCTCATGTAATCTACCATAATCTATTGTAATCTACTCTATTGTGTGGCAATGTGGTGGATTGATTTGGATTGTTCTAAATGATGGTCTTCTGTCCTGCTCTGTGCTATAAACTAGTAGCTTTTAAAATTATTATTATTAAACAGTTGCAATCTATGTGCCCATCCCTTAAATGTGTGGTGAACTTGTGGCTTGTTGTGGCTAATAAAATGTGACATAAATGACAGTGTATCCATTCAGAGTTAAAGCTTTAAGAAGCTTTGAGAAATTGTTAGCTCTCCTGAATTTCTACCTCTTTCACAAGAATAGGACTAGACTGTTCCATCTCAGAATCAGAGATCCTATGAAATTGAGATAAAATATCAATAGATAGCTAGTCATCAGAAGACCCTCCTATTAATTGTAGATGTTGACTGAACCCACCTAAATTCTGGCAAACTTGGATCAGTAGAGATATCCAGTTGATTCTGAACTTTTGGTAAATAATACACGTTTGTTTTTGTGAGTAGTCAACTTTACCAACTCCAAAGGCAGAAGATTTTCTCAGATATGCATATACTAGTTTACAATGGGGAAGGGGCTACAGAAGAATATAATTACTTTAGGTAGACAGGAATGAATGGAGAAGAGAGGGATGGAGTAAGAAGGATAGTAGAATGAATCAGACATCATCACCATATGTACATATAATATTATATGACGGGTGAGATTCTATATCATGTATAACCAGAAGAATGAGAAATCATACTCCAGTATATATGATGTATCAAACTGCATTCTAGTATCATGTATAACTAATGAAAACACATTACAATAATTAATTAATTAATTTAAAAATAAGTTGTTGATTTTAGTATGATGTTTGATGTCTTAACTAGCTAACTGGTACAAAAATGAAACTTTCTTTTCAATAGCATAAGTTTTGGTCATAGTTGTGATTATTACTATAAACCACTCCCATGTAAACTGTGCCCACTCACTCTGCATGGGTTTAGCTGCCACTTCCTATGTTGGCATTGCTTTAGAGTATCACCTTCAGCCCTATATCCTAAACTCTTAACTTTGTCTAATAAATCTGCACATAGATTATTGTCAGGGTTCAGTAACAGGGTGTAGGCAAATGCACAGAAAAAAATCCTTGAAACTTTGTTAATTTGCTTATAAACAAGAGAATTCATGGTTTCATATACGAAATCCTATATATTAGTATGTATGAGCAAATATATAATTATAGCAATGTATATATTATCAAGACTACACATGCCAAATATAAATTTGTACAACTTTTCAAATTTAATATATTCAAAATAGAACTCATTAGTTTCTTCAATTCCTCTATCCTTACAGACACATTTTCTCATACTTCAAAATCATTTTCTAATCTTTAATTCATCTCTTACTAAGGTATCTTTAGTCACCATTTCTACTGCAACCTGCCTGGTCTAAGTCTTATCACGTCACACCTGAATTATTGAATCTTTTATCGGACATGAAGATAGAAAAGATTTGGTCATCAAACCAGATCTCAGAGTAGCTTGGAGAAATAGCTAGCTCTTTGAATGACATAATCAGGATGCTATACTCCAGTCCCTTGCCTGCAACACTGAAAACTGCATTAATGGATTGAAACTATCAAGAATAAACTTTATCAGGAAGACATTTTAAAATACTGCATTTAATTCCAACAAGCCTACTGTACAACTTAGAATGAAAAATACAGTAAGAAAAAAACAGAGGTAGAAAAAGTGACAAAGAAAAATTTGAGAAAAAGGCATCAGGCTCATTTAACTAAGAACAAGAATTTGTGCAGGGAAGAATTTGGAATACATGTTTTCACAGATGTGACATGAACAAACGCTCAGGGTCTTGAATGCTGGGCTAAAGATGATGGACAGAATTATAACAGATACTGTTAATTAACTTAAACCATTTTCTTGTGAAATAATTTAATACTATTGAATAAAGCCTTGGGATATAAGGAGTAACTTAATGTTTCCTAGGCTAGATGCTATTAAAAGTGGAGTTGCAGGCTTGATTCTTAATAAGGCCGTTACTTTTCCTAACATTTTATCATAGACATTTGACTATTGAACATTCACCAGGCTTAATTTATATCACTAAGATTCTTAGCCAATAACTGATGTTTCTGGATACATTATGTTGATCAATGACCCTGAAATAATAACATTTAATCTTCATAGTCAAGGGATTAATAAGGTATACAGGTGATAAAGCACATATTCAGATGGTGACATTTTCTAACAGGCTTTGGTACTTCAGCTGTTTTTCTCCTGCCCAGAATCTAACTCCTAAGAAACACAAAGGGGAAAGAGCTCTATGGAAGACTCAAGTAACATCAGACACCAAGGACAGCTGAAAGGTTTGATTCTAATAAACTATGGAAGATATAGTTCACATTTAAAAAGAGTAGTTCTCAAAGGGCTGCTGGGGAGAAAAGGAAGAACTTATTAGCAATTCAAAAAGAGCTTCCTATTATACAAATATTTATATGTAGGTTAATTGCCTGCCAAGATTTCCTTTAAAATCAAAGTTAAAGTATGCAAGATCAATGCCATACAATAAGGTGTCATTATTTTTGAGTGCCTGAAATGCAGCATAGAGCTTTTGTAGTAATCTTATTCTACTGAGGATCTGTAAGTATTCTGTTATTTATTATTATTGTTATTATTATTATTATTATTATTATTATTATTAAAATATTAACCCTGAAATGTTAATAGTAAAGTGAGAACAGAATCTCCATAATTTTCATGTTTAAAAATGTCAAAATAAATTATTTTATCTTTATTTTTCTAATTGAAATATAAGTGATTTTGAATAGTTAAAAAAATAAGTTAAAAAAAAGAATAAGAGGCTGCCTTTAATTGTGATTCTTAATGGAAGTATGGCATATTATAAATACCCACAGTCTCAATTCAAGTCCTTCCCGTTCTGTTTTCCTCAGGAACTGGAATGAAGCCATTTTTTTTGTCTTCTTCTTCTCTTCTTAGCCTAAACTTTCCCTTGAAAGTAACATTTTTTTTTTTAAATTCACAATTAACCTATAGTAAAACTGGATCAAAATAGTATGTATGGAAGTTTCCATGTCCCCTTAAATTTCATGCAAATCAGTAAACTCACATCTCACATCTCACTTGTCTTTCATACCACTAATTTTCCCTTCTTTTTTTTTTTTGTTAAGTTTCATCAGATAAATTGTCAGTGTGGATAAAAGGGTAGGTCAGTTAACTTCCCTTTAACCAAACAGCTTTGGTTCTTTGTAAGATTAGACAATACATTAGAGTAATAGTTTTGGTTCAGATGCCTTACGTAAGTAGTTAGCTGATTATTCTGAGAACCAACTATTGCTTTATTTTAGAGATAATTTCACTTTTGTTAATAACAGATGGCCTGGGTATATTACATATGCTGTATATCAAAACAATTTGTCCATGTAAAAACAAGCTATTGGGAGTAACAAAATGGTGCCAACAAGAAAATATTGGTAGGTTAACTTGAAACTTAACAATATTCTAGCATTATATAAAATAGTGTACACATTTATTTTTGTTTTTTTAATGTCAGTACTGTATTCTGACTAGTTTGAATGTGTTGTCAGTTTTTTTTGCACACTGTTTCTTTGAAGTTTAAAATTCTACTTTTTGAATTCTTCATCCAAAAAATAAAACAAAACAAAATAAAACAATGATTGAAATTGCTTTCTGAAAATTTAAGTCTTAAAATACAAAGGAAAAAACAAACATAAGGTTCATATCAAATATAATATAGGCAGGGGTGAAAGAGTATAAATAACAATTCATCTGTTAGTTGTTTATGTCATGGAGTTAAGCACATAATTTTATCAAAATTGGAAAAAAGTAAAAGATCATAGGGAACAGAGTAATAAAACTGAGAGACTCCAATGAATGGTGAAGAGTTCTAAAATTATTGTATTATAAGGTAAATGAGGGTTGGTCACCAAGCAACAAATTTTGAATTGTTGAAAACAAAGATTTTAAATGCTTCCTCTTAATGATTACTTGCCTAATCCCTTTTAGCAATTTACATATATTAACTACTCAATTATGGGAAGTTACAACAAATACACACACAATTATGTGTACATTATTGCATGGAGATAAACACTATGGATCTGTTAAAATAAGAAAAATTATCTCAAAATACTTTTTTTTCTTAAAAGAATGCATGAAACTCAGTCATTTATATAGGACATCTTTTCAGAAATCTTGTTTATTCACTGACAGAATATTTTCAATTTGATGATGCTGAAAAAATTACAATAATGTTGCTATGAAAACTAAGACTTTCATTATTTGTGTTTCTTAAATCTTGGCCCTCAAAGTTGAGCTTGAGTTAATAAAGAAGTGAAACCCAATGAATACATTTATCAATATAAATTTTACTTGTTTGGAAGGTTTCTGTATATAACTAATTTTGAATCCTACGTTTCATGAAGTGCAAGTGTTACCACAAATGTTGGAAATAGCTTTTTTTTTTTTTTTTTTTTTT